>NW_027223754.1:23593607-24083188 GCF_028538775.1 Myotis yumanensis
ATCCCTAACAATTTCTACGGCAGGGAGGAGGGAGTCTTTTTTATTTTTCCTTCTCCTTCACTGCCTCTTTTTTTTTTTTTCCTTCTCCTTCACTGCCTCTTCAATAGATGCTGCTTCTGGAAACTTCTCTTAGAGTAGTCTTAGAGTAGCGTGAATGATCACAGTGAATTCCGAGCTGCTAAGGAATACTTTGAGGTCCCGTTACACCAAGTGTAGTCTGCACTTCAGCAGTATTGACATCATCTAAGAATTTGCTGGAAATGCAGAATCTCAGACTACAGCCAGGTCTACTGAATTAGAATCTGCATTTTCTTAAGATCCCCAGGTGATTCGTGCATGTATTAAAATTTGAGAAGAACTGCTCTGGGTGATCAGCTTTGTTTGTGGCCAGTTAATTTTGACTATCAACTTTTGAGCTGGACCTGTGCTAAGTAAATTGCTAATGTCAGTTTATGTTCATCAGTAACTTCACTGTTGGTTTATTTATAGTAATTTATACAAAGCAATACTTTTAGATTTTAGAGACGATCCCAATCATCTTAACAAGTGAGAGTTTGGGTGGATGATTCTTGGATTATAAATGCCAAATGACAAAGACTGTGTCATATATGTGCTGAACACAAACACCGGTTGATTCTCTTCTTGATTGTCTTCCCCATCCTTTCTTGCCCATGTGCAGACTGACCTTCCTGTATTGCTGCTGGGAAAGTCATCTGACCTGCGGGCCGGAGAGTTTGTGGTGGCCTTGGGCAGCCCATTTTCTCTGCAGAACACAGTGACTGCAGGAATTGTCAGCACTACACAGCGAGGGGGCAAAGAACTGGGGCTGGAGGACTCAGACATGGACTATATCCAGACGGATGCCATAATAAATGTAAGTCACTTGTGAAGGCCATTGTGAGCCCATGAGATACTCAGGGACAGTGCAGTCAGAGCGCCTCCTTTTCCCCTTCGGTATGTCCCAAGTTCAGTTAGATCCTTACGAGAGGGATGGAATGCCATTTTGTTAGACTTCAGCCTGTTTGGTATGATAGCTGGCATCCATGATATTGTGTGGCCTGTTAGGATCTGTCACAGAGGCCACCGCTGCCGTAGGAAGTGGTGGTCCTTTTGCTGTTGTTCTTTATCTGCAGTGAGTCCAGTATTGATGATGATGGGGGGACAGGACAACTTTGCCTGCCTTGGGGGAACAGGAGCTCACTAGCGTGGGCTGTTTTTGGTAAATTTGTTTAGGAACTATGAATAGTTGACAAGGCGAAAAGTACTGACGGTTTTTTCAAATTCTGTCTCCAGCACGGAAATTCTGGGGGGCCTCTGGTGAACTTGGTAAGTGGCCACTTTCCTTGATGCTTCATGTCTCTTCCTTGTAAAGACTTGACAGATTGCATGGTGCAGACTAACCCTAGCGTAGAGACCTGTGGTGGGATGTTTTCTATGACTGCATCTTTAAGCAAATGGTTAGGAAAACTTAAGATCTACAATGGATTTGTCATCCTAGTGTGTGATCTCACCCAACCAGGGTTTGCTTACACGTTATATCTCTTCAACACGCTTTCCGTTTTGTTTTTAAAAAAATATATTTTATTGATTTTTTACAGAGAGGAAGGGAGAGGGAGAGTTAGAAACATCAATGAGAGAGAAGCATCGATCAGCTGCCTCCTGCACACCCCCTACCGGGGATGTGCCTGCAACCAAGGTACATGCCCTTGACTGGAATTGAACCCGGGACCCTTCAGTCCGCAGGCCGACTCTCTATCCACTGAGCCAAACCGGTCAGGGCCACTTTGCATTTTCATTGGACAGTTAACAAAGGTCTTGGGTACTAAATGCAGATTTATGTCAAATGACCAATTGTACTATGTAATGTCCCCCTAATGTATATCCTTGAAGGCTCCCTGCTGCCGCGTATGAAGAACTGTCTCTCATCCCAAAATGCTAATTTCAGGATGTGGTCTGTCCAGGTTTTTAGTCTTGACCCACTTATAGATGACAGAAAAGCCACACCATGAGTCCATTGTTCTGTCATGTAGTTAATTATTAAAATTATTCAGTCTCTCTAGTGCAGTGGTTCTCAACCTTCCTAATGCCGTGACCCTTTAATACAGTTCCTCATGTTGTGGTGACCCCCAACCATAAAATGATTTTCGTTGCTACTTCATAACTGTAATTTTGCTACTGTTATGAATCGTAATGTAAATATCTGATATGCAGGATGTATTTTCATTGTTACAAATTGAACATAATTAAAGCATAGTGATTAATCACCAAAACAATATGTAATTATATATGTGTTTTCCGATGGTTTTAGGCGACCTCTGTGAAAGGGTCGTTCGACCCCCCAAAGGGGTCGCGGCCCACAGGTTGAGAACCGCTGGGCTAGTGGAAATGCCAGAGTTTCTAGTCGCTGAAATACATGTGAAAACACGAGAGTGCCGTGCTCATTGACGCAGCCTGTGGTCATGCTCTCTGAGTTTTTTAGCGGATTCATTTTGGTTCATCTCTACATATTACACTTACAGGATGAATTGTGTGTGACGTTATTGAGCGTTTTTTATTCATAACACTGCATGCAATTTTTTGTGCCTTCTTTCTCCAGTGGACAAGGAGTTTACTAGAATTTCAGACCACACTCCAGACCTACTGAATTATAATCTGTCTCTTAATAGTATTACATATTAAACTAAACAATATGGTGTTTTACCCTTTCCATTACCTAACAGGCTAGAGATGATGAAGTGCATGAAGAGGAAAGTATTTCTCACTTCATAGCCTTGGTTTAGTAGGGCTTTGTTCCGAAAGTCAATTTACTAATTCTTACGGATAGTTTCATTGAAGTGTTGCTGAAAATCTAACAGCTTTTTGCCTTTGCCATGTTTATTTTTAGTTTCATTTAAGGAATGAAAAGGCAAATACTCCTTGTTCTCTTCTCTGGGTCAAATAACAAACTGTGGTTCACACTTAAAATCAATGTAATTCAGCCCGGCTGGTGTGGCTCAGTGGTTGATCATCAGCCCATGAACCAAGAGGGCACTGGTTGGATTCCTAGTCAGGGCACATGCTCAGGCTGTGGACTCGATCCCCAACAGGGAGCATGCAGGAGGCAACTGATCGATGTTTCTATCTCTCGACCCTTCTCCCTTCTCTCTAAAATCAACAAAGACATGTTAAAAATAGAAATAAAATCAGAGTAATTTGGCGAAGGAAAAATAAGCTCAAGATTTTAAAAAAAATTCCTCCATAGGAATTTGCACATGTAGGTCCCCTCTACTATCCCACCTACTCTAAGGTAGCATCCATTGATCTGGACTGAAGAAGCCCACTTTTCTGCTAGTCCCTCTGGACCCTGCCCTAAGGGACTCACTTCACTCCCTCCTATTTGTTGAGTTTGCACAACTTGGTGACTGAATGACATCTCCTCCCCTGCCAGGATGGTGATGTGATTGGCATAAATACACTGAAGGTGACCGCGGGAATCTCCTTTGCAATCCCCTCCGATCGAATTCGAGAGTTCTTGGCGGAATTCCATGAGCGCCAGTTGAAAGGTAAGGGGAGGGAGGACTTTTTTTCCCCCCTTGTGTGTTTTTGGGAGCACTCAGTCTACGGTGGAGACAGTTCTGTTGAATGCTGTCACTGGTACCCAGTTTCTCTAATGGCTGTTCGGGCAGTAATATAAGGACTAGGCACAAAACCAGGCATGGGTTGTACCCAGAAACATTTGGATTGAACTACTGTGGAAAGTAAACCTGAGGGGCAGAGGTGAGTGGGAGGACGGTCTGTACTAATGACGAAGGTTCTCTGAGGAACAGCTTGAGGGGGCAGCTATGATGGAAGGATGTTCTGTGACTCTGGTGTTGTTTAAGATCGCTGAAAGGAGAGAAGTTTTGTTGTTGGTAACACATTATAATTTTCCTTTCCAGGAAAGGCTCTTGCACAAAAGAAATATCTGGGTCTGCGAATGCTGCCCCTCACTATGAAGTAAGTGTGGGTTTGAATACGTCTGGGTCATTTTCAGAAGCAAAAGCCGTAGCTGGACAGTCTTGCCAGGGAAACTAAAGTGTTAGGATTACAGCTGGGTGCCCTTGTGGCCATAGGCTCTACTGATGCACCAGCACTCACTGTACTTCTCAGTTTCTTTCACGTGCCTATATTTTATAACGTCCAATGGTTCTAGGCTTTGGCATAGAGAATCAGAGCACACCTGGGGAAGAATAAGGGTGACCTGCTTGATGGAATCCTCTCTGGCCACTCTGAGCCTTGAGAGAGCAGATAGAATATTTACTGAGATTCATTTGGAGGCTTTGCCCGGGGCTCTGGAGATCAATTTGCTATGCTTCTTAACTTTACGGGAAACCTCTTCTCACTTTTCTTAGCCTTCTTCGAGAAATGAAAAGGCAAGATCCAGATTTCCCTGTTGTGAGTTCTGGGGTTTTTGTATATGAGGTGATTCAGGGAACAGCTGCTGAAAGGTAAGAGAAACCCAGGCCTTTGCCCAGCCTCCTTTGTTCTCGCTAGATGTGCGCGTGGCAAATGTAGGATCTAGAGTTAGGCTGTCCAGCACCGTGGCCCCTGCCCACATGTGGCTATTGAACACTTGAAATGTGGCTGGTATGACCGATGGACTGAATTTTAAACTTTATTTAATTTTAATTTATTTGAATAAAGAAACTAGAAGCACGTAAAATATTTTTCCATGAAACACACCTTTTTTTTTCGGGGGGAGGGGAAGGGGAAAACTGCCTTGTACTGTAATCATTGCGTTTATAAGATATTATGGTTGTGCGTTGTTTCTAGTGGATTTCAAAGACTTAAAACGGAGTGTAAAATACATACTAGTAATTATTAAAAGATTACATGTTAAAATGATAGCTTAGATATATTGAGTTAAATAAGATATATTACTAAAATTGGTTTCATCTGTTTAAAATTTTTTGGAAAAAAATGTGGTTACCAGAAAATTTAAAACTACATATGGCATGTGGATAGTCATGCTGATTTAGGCTTGTGTACTCTAAGGGCCTTCTTTTTGGAAGGCGATAGTTCTCTTTAAGCCAAGAATGCATCATGTGAGTTAATAGCCTAAGTCTAAATTAATTTTGCTAGGATCCCCAAGTCTGCCCTTTCAATACCTTAGTTATTAAGAATCAGAAGAATCCAAAGGATCAAAAGTTTAGGAACATACTTTAGGTAATTTAAAATACTTTTGTCTTTGAACTCTGGATGACAGTATCAGACGGCAGCACTAAGTAAACAAATAAACAAAGAAGTAAATCAAGCAAAGGTTAGAGTAGCTTTCCAAAGATGCTCCAGCCGTCTTGATGTTGTTTCGAACATTTACACTAACTACTGAGAGCAGAGGTGGCTTGTCCAACAATTATTCTCCTGGGTCTCTCTCTTAAGCTTCTTCTGTATCTCTCTCTCTCTCACTGTATTTGTTTTTCAAGAGCTCAATAATCTGTTTAGATTACAGCAACGCTTTTAGTAGGGGGCAAGAAACCCTAGGGTACTACCTGTTCAGAATAGCTAAGTGTTAGGTCTCATGTTACTAAACTTGGCTTGTCACAGGCTTTCCTAGCCTTAGCTCCTGCCCGCCCCCCCCCCCCCCGCCCCTGCCGTTCCCCCCGCCCACATCCCAATCCTTATTTTTAACTTCTGGTTCAAGGCCAAAGCTATTTCTTTCAGCTCTCCAAGGCCTTGCTACTCAGGATGTGGTCTGTAGCCCAGCTGCATTAGCATCAGCTGGAGCTTTTGGGAAATGCAGAATGACAGGCCTACCACTGAATCAGAAACTGCATTGTAAACAAGATCTCCTTGATTTGGATGCACATTAAAGTGTGGGCATTACTGTTTGATGTCACTGCTGAGCCGGAAAACTCTTTTGGCTCCATCCACTTACATCTAATAATAATAATAATTATGATAATAACAGCTGGCATTTATTAACCATTTAATATATGTCAGGCATCATTTAATATTTTTTACATGCTTGGTTTGAGCCCGCGGTAGTCTTATGATATAGGTATTATTTTACAGAGGACACAGCTGTGGCAGAGAGAGGTCAATGTGAGAGTTACACAGTAAGCCAGACAGCAGGGATGTGGAACCTCAGTTAACCTCTGTATTATCCTGCTTTCATGGCTGCTCTCCTTGCTTCTGAGAGGCACACTGATCAAGTGGCAAGAAGGGTTTTCAAGTCTGAAGACCAGGGATCAAATCCTAGCCTTTTACAAGTGGTGGGACACTTATCCTGTCTGAGCCTCATATTTGGGCTCAGCAATAATTTGCACTCAGCAATAATCTGCAGGTTTCTTTTTTCCACTCACAGAACTACCATGAACTGAGTTCTCCCTTTGTGCACTGCACCAGTCACCTTCCAAAGTAACCTTGTGCTAAAGGCTTTCCATGCTTGTAGCTCTGTCTACCTTCAAACTTCTCTTCACATCCTCTTGCTTTAAATTTCTATTTTTTCACAAATTCCACATATCTTGGTAATCCTATTATTCTTGTTTCTCCTGCAGTCATTTAATTTTATGGCCCTCTTCCAGCTTATTTTTTACTTTAAGACAAGTCAACAGCATAGCTATGTATTTATTGCATGTCGGAGGTGGTTTCTGTCTCTAAGATATACAGTCTATGTGAAACAACTACGTATGTAGGAGACTGCATACAGTCACAACTTTGGGGAAAAGGAATAGAGAATCAGAGCCTTCAATATTTAGACTTGGAAGGGTGATTAGTTTCTTACTGGGAACAGAGCTTTTAGTAGTATAGCTCAACATACTCTCTCGTTCCATAAACTATGGTTGAAGATGGGGTAGGTGGGCTGTCAAAATCAAACTGATCAGAGTGTAGCTGTCTGGGGAAAAATTTATTGACTGGACTTTTCATGTTTGCTCATAAGAATGGGAGTATGCTTCAGGTTAACAGAGGTCAGAGATTAATAGAAATGAAAAGCTAAACTCCTATTCCAAACAAATTGCAATATATGGGAGGAGTAAACTTCTTACACATGATTGATTGTGGTAGAATATTAATTTTATGAAAGTAAGTAGGATTGTTGTCTTCAAGGAGATTTCACAGTATATCTTAGAACAGTCCTCATATTTGAAAGGATTGAGGCTATTTCTGGTTTCCTGGTTGGTGTGTTTATTACCAGCAAAATAGTAGTACCTTAAGAGTTAGACATTACATTCTAGCTGGGATGAGTAAAGCTCTTAGAGTTTCATTTTCCTTTTTTTTTCCCCTCCCAGCTCTGGGTTGAGAGACCACGATGTAATTGTCAGCATAAATGGGCAACCTGTTACTACCACAACCGATGTTGCTGAAGCTGTTAAGGACAATGATTCCCTTTCCATGATGGTTCGTCGGGGAAGTCAAACTTTGATCCTGACAATCACACCTGAAATAATTGATTAAGTATCTTGATTTAAAGATAAATTATCTAACAAACCCAAAGTTATATTACCTATTTGTATTGAAGATGTGCCAAAGATGGCTAAGGGTTTTAAGATCTTTCTTATAAAGGAAAATGAATGCTTAAGTATGAGCGCGCACACACACACACATACACGCACACACTTGGGGACTATTAGGTTGGGGGTGTACTGCTAAGAAGCTTTACTAAGCAAGTGGAAGAAGGATGTGGTGCCAGGAAGTCTGGGAAGCTGTGAAAATTTTACTTAAAGATAGGAACAACTGAAAAAAAGGCAGTTTCTAATTTAACCTTGACAGAAGGACATTTTGGTATTGTTAAACTTCTCTATAGCCAAAAACTCTCTCTCTCTCACACACACACACACACACACACACACACACAGAGCAGGGGTACTACTGTGCACCCAGACCTGCCTCCTGGGTTTGGCCATTTGGGCAAAGTCTGGGCAGCCCCATTGGCTGCCTGGACCTGGGCGTCCCCTGTGGTGCCTGGTCCCTGGGCAGGTGAGTGCCCTCCCTTTGGAAGGGCGCAGGAGCCACAGCAGCCTGGTGTTTGGGGATGGGCTGGCTGGTTTGGGGAAGGAAGGAACCCCTGTCCTCCAAAAAAACAAGGTATTTCCAGAACTCTGCAGAGTGTCTCTGAGCCCTCCCATGACACACGTTCCACCACTCTGGCTCAGTCCCCGGCTGCCACACTCTGGTCCTTGAAGCAGTTGGCCACACTGTGGAACTGAGTGACAGTGGCCCCGATGGTGGGAGCCAGGTGTTCCTTGCTCTTCTTGTCCAGCTGAGACCAGACGGAGCCCAGGCAGTGGTGGGGCACTTTTTTAACAGCTCCTGGGAAGTAGGGGAGTGTCACCGGGCTCTCTCACACTCAGGATCAGCAACCAGTCAATCCTCTCCCCAGTCCCAGGGAGGGTCCCTGGTCAGTGCTAGAGTCAGGAAGCAGAGGAACACACACACACACACACACACACACACACACACACACACACCTATCTTCCAAATATTAAGAAACAACCTGAATCCAGAGTGCAAAGAAAATCAAATTTTTAATACTATTCCCTTACACGATCAGTTTTTCGGGTTGCATCACATTTGGCCAGGGTTTATGGATACAGAGGATGGATATCATTGATAAGTCAAAATGAAACTGACAATTGTGGATTGTCACAGAAGATTATTAAAGACTCTCAAGTTATCACTCTAGCAGTGGAAACAATTTTGGTCTCCAACAGCTTTTCTGACTGCAAGAGAACTTCTATAAAAGATACTTCAATAAATTAAAAACTTTACCTTTTTACCCAAGCTCTTCTTCCTGGCAACACTAATGATTTGAGTCTGAAAACTGCCAAAATGTATTCTTTTTTTAAATAAAAAAAACAAAACAGGTTTCGATGGGGTTTGTGACTTTAATAAAATTTAAAAAAAGTTGTGAGATGAGGCAGAATTTGTGGCTTAAAGTAGTATATTATTTTGGGTAAGATTTAAATTTCAGTTTATTTTCAGGATTTCCCTTAGAAGTGAGTTTAAAAAAAAAAAATTACACCAATAGACCCCCTTAAAACCTATGTAAAATTTTATGTGTTTGTGTATTTTTCTGGGGAGGGTCTAGTTTCTTCATGACCACAATTTAAAAAATACTGCCTTAGAGTACAGAGATTATGAATAAAAATCTACCAACTATTACTGCTGTGAACAAGGTTGGGGTCAGTGTGGTACAGAACTTTTAAGACAGAATAATCTGTTTTAATATTTACATAATTGCCATCATTTAATAATATCAGAGCAGTTGGTGATCATATTAGTCAGGGGTAAGAAAGCTGAAATTTCTAGGAAAGCCATTTCATAATGATAGAGCATATCCAGAGTTATTTTAATTGTGATTTTTTTTTTTTAAAAAAAAATGTTCTTTTATTATGCCCTGACTGGGAATCGAACCATGACCTTCTGGTTCATAGGTTGATGCTCAACCACTGAGCCACACCAGCCAGTTAACTGATTCTTGGTCTTTAAGTCAATTATTATGAAACTAAACTTTGAGCAGCTCTACCTTGTTTCTAGAATTTATAACTTATTCCAAATAACAGGATCTTAATTTGACTTACCCATAAAATCCCCCCTTTACTTTGTATTTAATAAAGTTCTTTACAACTTAGATTGAAAAGGATGAGAACTAAGTTTTTGAAACCACTTATTATTCAAAGCATTCCCTTTATTCCCAGTGATCTGGGAATGCGAAAGCTTGGCTGTGGCTCTTTCTCTATGGCTGACTCTGTAACCCACAGTGAGAACTTCCGGTACCAAGCTTATTGCACTGTTTCTCTTTCTCCCCACAAATCACATCCTAAATCCACCTGGTACTCAGTAATAATATCCTTTAAGAGTCTGTTTTTCTTTCCAAGAGCACAATGCTCCCCCCCTTATCTTATATAATTGTGAAGAACAGTTTTATAGTCATTTGAAATCTTTTTTACCAGCCTACAACATGGGCTCTCTAAATTGGTAAATACTACTTTTTATTTTATTTTTTATTGGTTTCAGAGAGGAAGGGAGAGGGAGAGATAGAACCACCAACGATGATAAAGAATCATAAATCAGCTACCTTTTGCACGCCCCATACTGGGGATCAAGCTCGCAACCTAGGCATGTGCCCTGACCAGGAATCAAACCGTGACCTCCTGGTTCATGGGTCGATGCTCACACTGAGCCACATTGATTAGGCTAAATACTACTTTTTAGACAGGAAAATTCTGCCAAGAGAACAGACTAACCCAGACAGATCTTAAATACTGTTGGCTTCAAACCATAATTGGAATGAAAAAAATATCTTCATGTATATATTTCCATGTATATATTGCCTCTTAAGCATAATAATGGTGAAACAATAGGGTTTATTAATAGGATAGTTTACTTCAACCACCCAGTTTTTAGTGAAACAAATATAATTTTGAGTTTCACTCTACCTACTGAGAATATCCAAACAGTGTTCCAGGTTGGCAAAATTTATTCTGCAGTTTAAATTCGGAATTTCAGTGTGTATTAGAATTCATGGCCATTTCTACTTTTGCTGAAGCTTTCCATTGGTTCTGCTTCAGTTCTCCTGTGCATGAGACTCGGGGTCACAAAAGGCACAAAGCTAACAATATTCACTTCGCTCATCCTGTTGGGTCCACTTGCTCCAAAGGATTGAAGATATAGCCATGTACAGAAGTAAAGAGTATAGAAACCCTTCTGCAGCTTATAAATTAGTTGCTAGATTTATATTTTGTACATGAGAAAAGGTATAAACTTGGTTCCCACAACAGTGTTTGCTTGCCATTTCTAGTCTGCAAGGTAACATTTGGGTTGCAAATCCACAGTCCAAAGAAATCTTCCTAACCAATCCCATTCCCTCCAAAGAGGGCAAGTAATGGTCAGGTCTGATATCAAGGAAGAGTTTTGAGCCTGTAGAGATGAATTCCGAAGACTTGCCTCTCTGGGCCATAACAGCAGCTCTTTTTAGTAAACAGTGCACCAATTGCTGCCGTCACTTGGCATCAGCCCTCCAGTAATAAGTAATATAAGGTCAACAAACCACCAAATCCCAAGTCCTCCAAGTGTCAATAGTTTCCCTACTGCTGTGCCAGTGTGTCCCAGACAGAAACGATCCACTCCAAAACATCCCAGGAAGAAAGAGTAGAGCAAAGTGGTTATGAAGTAGTGTCCGGTATACCTAGACAAAAGGAATTAAAAGGAAGATGTTTACCACATGAAAATTAAAACACGTAATGTACAGTGAAAAGATGACGCAGCCAGTCCCTCTGTGGCCTCTTACTCCCTTTCCCCTCCCACCCCCCTCCATAAGAAGACCAGCAATTTTCAACCTTTTTCATCTCACGGCACACATTGACTAATTACTAAAATTCTGCAGCACACCTATCTACCGATCTGACAAAAAAATAAATATAATTTCAATTCATTCAAATTGGATGTCTCTTGTTGTGTTGGCTGTTGTCATGTTTTTATTTGACAAAATCTAAGGAAAAAGAGGTCAGTGCTCCTGGCTAAATAATCAGGTACTGGATGCTTTAGGAATTCTTGTGGCACACCATGGTGCTGTGGCACGCGGTTGAAAATCACCGGTCTAGAGTCTCAAAAGCGAAATTGCTAAGATATGGAGGACCTATAAGAACAGATGTTGAGTTGGACTGGACAGGAAATTATCAAGCACATTAGCACAACAGGCATCCTGGCAGGAGTGGAGTCTGGGCCCCACTCATCCCCGCACAGGCTCCTTGCTTGAGGTTGCAGTTCTGAATGTGGTTCTTCAATGAAGTGTCGTCCTTCCTTACATGAAACACTGATCTCCATGTACCTTTTTTTGCTGTCTGTGGCAACTAAAAACGGGGACATCTTCATAAAGACTTCTGTTTTACATACTGTGATGACACGCAATAGCAATAGCAATAGCAGTTACTCTAATATTATCACTAAACATAGTCATGGACTCTTCACTAGTAAATGGTAGAAGTAAATTCTGTGCCTTCAAGCAGAACTTAGAGAAATAAGCCTAATTCTTTTTAAGATAAACTGATTTTCAGTGAGAGAAGCCCATACTTTTCATGATAAAACCTTTATTCCTGAAATACTAAGGCTATTTTCTCAGGATTTCTGCCTATCATGGGAATTCTGGAGCTAGATGCTCTGTCCAACTCCTTCATTTTGCGATGAGGGGATAGAGACTCTGGGTGCCCAAAGGTACTTAGGTAGTTGGTGAAAGAGACATTTAGGACTTATGGCCTCTGGTCTGAAGGCCAGAGTCCTCTCTGTTATAACTATATTCCCCCATCCATGGATTATGCACAGTAGTAATCCTGGTGCCCATTTAACACTTAAGGTAAAAGAAACAGTCACACCAAGAGATTACAAGGAAAACAGCTTTACCTCCATCCAACTACCAACTACCCCATTCTAAATAACACTTACTTTATACAAGGTTTGTTCTCTCGTAGGAAGGTCCTAGGACTGGCACACTCAATTCCATCCAGGGCCCTGCACTGGACTGACGTGTGTTCCACATCACTGTAGGCCTGACCACCGAACTGTGGAATAACAACCAAAACAAAAGAAACCAAAAAACTCACCAAAGCAAGTAACACAAAATACATCTTTATATCAATTAATAAACGCTGACTCAGGATGATAACTATTCTAATGAAGTTGGGGTAAAGCTGTGCTAAAGAACAAGGAATTTAGTGACATACTTCGAATGATTGTAAGTTAATCCATCCTAAATGTACACTGTTTTAAATAAACTCTTGTGTTTTTTTTCTTCTTTTTTTCACTGGCTTCTTTAATAATAAAGTTTAAAAATGTATCCTCAGTTTCATTAAATGCCATTTAGAATAGATGGACACAATGCTTTAATTATCCTTTATTTATAGAAAAAAGAGCATACTACTGAGCATTTGGGAATGGGTATCTAAAAAGTTGACCTTATATTAGAGGTCTGTTTTATATATATTATAAATGAACATAACTAGGAAAGAACTCAGAATATCAGCTGACTCAGGACTTTATTTAGGTCATGATTGTGTGATGAACAGATATTTGTAGTACATCTACAGTATGTTTAAATTCCAGCAAAAAATTTCAGAATAGGACCTCTGACCCTTTGTGTAACTGAATTCTAGAAGAGTAAGCACAGCTGTACATTCTCTACTGGCACCTTATTAAATGCTTCACTACTATTTTTGTTGGAGCATTTCTCAAAGGGAAGAGAGTAGGAAAAACGACGCTTATTCCTTGTACTCTCCCAGGGACTCAGGTACCTGAGCGCTGCCAGTCCTCTAGGACTTTGGAGGAAGTGATAGTTTGAGTGCCTTGACAGGATCAGTTTTTAATTAAAATATTTAAAATTACGTGATCTCTAAACAATGCTAATTCAAACTTTTATCCATAAATATCGATAGGACAAAATCTCACTGTATTGAGAATATTTATTTATACTTGAATACAGTATAAGTTGTCTTTTTAGTTTTAGTACTTTCAGGTTTATTCCTCTTTATCTGATTTACTACAAAGAATATTTTCCCGTAGGGGAGTGAGGGCATGTGCTGGGGAGTGGGAGCGGCCGGGGAGGGATCAATGGGGGAAAAAGGAGACTAACGTAATACTTTAAACAATAAAGAATTTTTAAAAAAGTAAAAAAAAATATTTTCCCATAATTTTGTTACACCTGTGTTTTGACTTGCATTATACAGCAAATATAACATAATGGTGCGTCCTTAATGGGGAGAACGTACATCAATTTCACTAGTTTTTGGGAGTCTGACTAGGCAATGTGCACCTAGCTTTAGAGATATTATTAATGGAACCAAATAGCTTCTCTCCATTCAAAGAGGCCATTGTTACTAAAGGCTTCTCCTTGAATCCTAGAATCTCCTACAAAGACATCCTATATAATAAAAGCCTAATATGCAGATTGACTAAACAGCAGAACGACCAGTCGCTATGACATGCACTGACCACCAGGGGGCAGATGCTCAACACAGGAGCTGCCCCCAGCCCACAGGCCCCAGGCCAGCCAAGGGGGGTGGGGAAGGGACATTCCCCCACAGATTGGCCCTGATTGCTGGCCAGGCCCAGGGATCCTACCTATGCACGAGTTTCGTGCATCGGGCCTCTAGTATTCTAATAAGACCCTGCACATTTCTGGATGAGTTTGCTTATAAAACAAAACAAAAACCCACCTTGAGACAACCATAACCAAGTTCCTGGGATGCAGTTGCATTTCCAACATGATCCACTGGGTCTTCACATTCTATGAATTCATCAGGTCTATAAATCACCAGTAAGATCATGATCATCACATGGTCTTTGCAATTGGCTGTTTACATGTATACAATCAAAACAGGCAAGAGACATCTCTTCAAGTTTTCTGGTGTTTAATCTCACTCTGATTCTTTCCCAAGACAAGAGATGGTGTCAATCAGACTGAAGCACGGCAGGTCAAACAGACAGCCATCCATCCAAATGACCCGTTCATTGGGGCAGGGGTTGTTTCTGGTCCTATTTCTGCACGGATTCTACTGCTGCCATAGCTTCAACCCTTCTCTGGGAAAACATCCGCAAGGCTATGGGGGCAAGATTAAGGCCAAAGGATTCCCAGTTCTCCTTGCATTTCCCAAACGCCTTTTCTTACTTGACTAATAAGAGATGTTAAAAAATGACTTGGTTTTGTAACGGTAAGTATATTTCTTTCTCCCCCCCACCCCCTTCCGGAAGTACCTTGTAGGCAGGGGCAAGTAATTTACTGCATTTGTGGCTCACACAGCACCAGCCCCTACGAAGGAATCTCTTTCGGGTAAAACGAGGGACAGAGAAGGCACCACCTCCTACCCTACCCTTCTTCCGGAGGCTGTATGATGTCACGCCTCCCTAGTCCTCCTCCTTCGGGATGCCAAAGGACCTGTCACCCACACCCCAGGTTTCCGCCTGCACCGGGTCGAGGACTGAGAAACCTGCATGATATTTACCTCCCGCGTGTGGACTATCAGGTCCTCAGGTGGGGAGGATCCGGGAAAAACCCCCAAAGCATCCTTCCTCTCCTCCTCCCCCAACACAACACCCACTATATTCCTTGCCCTCTCGCCATCTCCACCTGTCTCGACGACAGGGTAGCTTACAGGAAAGAGCACAGGATGACTGGAGAGGTGGGGTCGCCATATTCCCAGCTCGGAGCGCCGGCGGAGACCTCCGGGTGGGCGGCGCCAGCGGACGTGAGCTCCGGCTCCGCGGTAGCGTTGAACGAGTGGCTCCGAGAGACACAATGCAGCAGAAGCAGATTCCCCAGCAGCAAGGCCGCCTGGCCGCAGAGAAGTAAGTAACTCACCGGGCAACCGCCCAGCACCATCTTCCCAGGCCCAGCGGCGGACACCGGGCCTCCGCAACCACAAGCCCCGGCAGGCACCGGGACCGGAGCCCGGCCAGGTCAGGCCTCTTCCGCAGCCCCGCTTGTCGCTGCCAAACAGCCAATGGGCGCGCAGCCCGGCGCCCCGCCCCCAACCCCCTGACAACCAATCAGAAGAGGCTGCGCAGGGGGGCGGGGCTGCGCTTTGCTTCGGCTCCTCAATGCCTCTTGGGAGTCTCACGCTCCTCCTCCTTCTGCTCTGAGCGCTTCCTCCAATCGGTTCCTCCGACCCCCGCAGGAGGCGGGGCTGGGAGTCGAAACGGGCGCGGACAGCGGGTGGGCGGGGCCGCCGAGTGCGGCTGGCGGCGCCCCGATAGCAATTCCAGGTTCTCGCCGGGGACTCGCTTTTTCCCTACGTCAGCGGTAGCGAGCGCGAAGTCGGGAGCGAGCTCGGACAAATAGCGTCAGTGGCGAGCGCGTGTTCGTCCCCGGGCGCGCGCGTCCCTGCCAGCTCTGGGGCCCCGGCGGGGTTGGGGAGGGATGGAGCGGACCGAGGCAGGAGCGACCGAACGCTGAGCAGTGGAACCTGCGGAATCGGCCGCGATGGGATCCCGCGCGGGCTCGCCCTTTGGGACACTCCGCTTCCAGTGGCTGCTGTTGTTGGGCTTGGTGGGCCCAGTCCTCGGCGGGGCGCGGCCAGGTGGGTGTCTGCCCCCGGGGACCTTTGGGGTTGCCGTTTCCTAGGGCGGGGACGCTCGGAGTCACCCCGAGGTGCCTGGGAGTGGAGGGGCCCGGCCTGGCGACTGGACTCGGAGTCGGGAGGCGGAGCCGCCCCAGCTGTGTGTGTGGGTGGACAGTGCTCAGACCCGAGGGTTGGGGGTCTGGCGCCCCGAACCCTTCTGGGCACGGGTCTCCTGTCGGATCCCTCTTACTCCGCCTCCTGTTTGACAGAGCCGTTTGCGGGGCTCCCCCCCCCCCCCATGCCGCGCCAAGCTGGGTCCCCCCCGATTCTCTCCAGGCTACTCTGGATCCGGCTCTGACCTCGGGGAGTCTGCTGGGTGCGCGCCGAGGGTGTGTTCCTCTGTAAACTGTTCTGAGACTAGGGGCTTGGACTTGCTTGTGAAGTTAGTGTCACTTGAAAAGAGGCCGGGAGGTGATGGGACTTTTGGTCCCGGTTATCAGGATTTGAAAATTGGACGTTCATTCGATCAGCGGGGTCACCCAGAGCTGATCAGTAGGTACCCAGAGCTAAATTTAGTGATGGAATAAAGGTGTGTGTGTGTGTGCGCGCGCGGGCTCAGTTTTCTTGGGCCATTTTGTTGTAGTAAGACTACTTCTTTTTGGAACCGAAGGGCTACATTTCTTTGGCCAGTCTTCTATCTGCGTTTTTCCTGGGTTTGTAATGTCTTAAATACTGACAAATAATCCCTGCCCTGCTGAAGTTACAGGACTTACGTAAACTTGCTTTTGAATTGTAAAGCTTCCCTTGGATACGTAAGGCGTTAATATTGGAGGCGCCCAAACGTAGTGGAAGCAGATCGCCAACACTCTAGCTTCTTTCTGGACACAACTTTATTTTGGCTCTTGTGTTAAATTATTGTTTGCATGTCTGTATTTCCCTTATCAGTTATAGAGTATGATGTGTTGGAGAATGGTGTGTTGGTTTTTTGTTTTTTTTTTTTACACTAAATCATTGCCTTGAGAATTGTTCAAAGGTGATGACGGAAAATTTCAATGCAGGCTGGCTGACCTTCAGGAAACTAATTACATTTTTTTCTTATCTTTGGTTTGTTCTTTTTCAATTAAATGAATTTGTCCCATTGCAGGGATTTTGAAGCTCTAAGTGAAACTTTATTGAATGGGAAGCTACTAAGTATTTTCTGGTTTAGTACTTTAGTGACATTCTAGGTGGTTAACATTTACCACTATTTAAGGTGAAGTAGTTTATACATCTGGAGTTTTAATAATCTTTGATTCAATGTGATTGCAAATATAACCAAGACTATAAATATATATATATGTGTGTGTGTGTATATATATATATATATATGTATATATAATTTTTTTTACACAAAACAAACTCTCTGCTTCATTTATTCACTTTTCCCCTTTTTACTCAATTTTTGGGGTGACACTGGTTAACAAAACTATACAGGTTTCAGGTTCACAATTCCACAGCACATCATCTGTACACTGTATTGTGTGTTCACCACACCAAGTCTCCTTCCATCACCATTTATTCCCCCCTATACTCTCCTCCACCTCCCCCCTCCCTGCGATCCCTACATTGTTGTCCATGTGCATGATTTTTTAGTTTTTTTCTCTTTTTTCTTAATCACTCCACCTCCTCCAAGAGCCCTGAGCCTGCTATCTAACACTATATATATATTTTTAAAATAATAATTTATAATTGAAAGTATTACACATGTCCCCTTTTTTCCTCCATTGACCCCCTCCAGCCCTCTCCTACCCCACCTCAGGCCTTTAGCACCCTATTATGTGTGTCCATGGATTATGCATATATGCATACAAGGTGTAAGACTGTATTTTTAATGTTAGTATTTGTATTGTGAGTACATGAAACAGTTTATTCTTGTATTATTTTCCATAAGGACAAGTGTGAATCTGCTTTTGCCCATCCCTGTATATAGTTGTATGGACTATCCTTGTGGTTTTTAACTGTGGCTTTTAACAGTTTATGGCCAGTGCCTCACTTAATTAAGCATGTGTATGCTTTCAAAATTTAGTCAGTGTTTATCAAACGCCTATAAACATCATGCTCAATTCTTGTAGAGGGGCAAAGGATGACTAAATGTGCTAAGTCTAGGTGAGGAATGTTGGGGAAGGTTTCACTGTGGAAGTGATATTTGAACTGATCTGTATTGGTGAATGTTCAAGTAAAGGGATAGGTGTTATAATGTACCCCGCGAATCACAGAAGGACGCCTCAAGAAGTTGAATTAAAGAGTCACATTTATTGCAAATTCGGGACTATGAGGGGCCATTTCCCAAATATCATAGTGATAAGATGGCCGCAGTACCAGATTTATATAGGCAAAGATCACAAAGGTATTGATTACATCCCAGGGTTTGGAATGAGGAACCTGATTTGCAAAAAGCAGTTTACAGAAGCAAAGCAGCATGTTATCTAAATTATAGTTTTGGGTCTCCAGAACACTGAGTCACCAGGGACATGTTAACTGGAGCCCTCTGACCTTGGGATAATTGTGCTGTCCTTCCCAGGTAAAGGAAAATGCTTTCTAAGACCAGTGTGACCACAACCCATGGGATATTCACATTACAATCAATAGGGTATTTAATCGAATGGGATAATTTATATAATTCAGAAAATCAAAATAACTTTTCTATTATTTTAGCAAACAAGTGCAGAAACCAAACAGCAGGGTTAAAGTTAAACTATAGTTTCTACCTGAGATGATTGCTTCCATACTTCATTGGAACACATTCTAAGCAGAAGAGTTTTTACAGGAGTATGGAGGGGTGAAAGAACATGACTTGATAGCAATGATGAGAATGTCTCCAGGCAGATGCCTATGTATGAAAGAGAGGCAAGGAAGAACGAAGGGAGGTTTGTACCAGTTGGAAAGAGTCTTACATGCCGTGCTAAGGGGTTTGGACTTTACCCTGTAGGTAAAGTTCTTTGGGTAAAATTTGTGATGAAGAGAACTGGCAACAAAATGGATGACAGAATATAGGAGGGAGAGGCTGGGGCTGGGAGAGACCCGTTAGGAGGCTTTTGTAATAGTGTGTAGTGAGTCAACTCCTGTCTCCCTACTGGAATGTTCCTCCAAAATCAGCTGACTAAACTGTTGCAATACAGGAAGGATGTTTAAATCATGCGCTGAAATCTTTTCTGCTAATGGGAGAGGAATTTGAAGACCTAATAAGTACCATATACATCTTGGTTAAATAGGCTCTGGAAGAGTTTTTACTGCCATTGTGTCAATGAGGAAGTGCAGTATAAATTCCAAACAGATGGCACTCACAGGAAAATTTTTCCTTTTAAACGGAGACTAACAAAGGTACCTATGTGTCACTGTGAAAAATAACAAAGGGAATCAGGTATGAAACCTCTTCTGATGTTCTCTTTTCAGGTAGTAATTTTGATGCACAGATCTAGAATTAAAAAGAACATTGAAAAAGACTAGCATTCTAAGGAAAATGAGTTTTAAAGTGTAATTACTCATGGTGACTCACTGTAAAATGAACTATGTAGTAAGAACTTAGGTCCACACTAATTTTGTTTTTTGGTGCCAGCAAATTATTTGAATTTGATGGTTGTACTGTACAGGAGAGTGTAGTCTTTTACACTTAAAGACAATTTGGTTTTCATGCTTTTAAGTAAAAAGTAAAATGTTTATAATTAAAATATGTATAGAACAAATTGTTGGGTTCCAACACAGTTTTCAAAAGCACTTTACATTTTACCTTACCAAAGTGTAAAGTACCTTTATATTTGTGTTTTATTAAAAAAAAATCTTGGTTTATTATGAATCCTCCCCAAAGAAGCAAGTTCTCAGTAACTGGAGGCTTTTTCTTGGAATAGCCACAAGCACAAATATATGACAAATAGCCTCATGATATATACAGGGTGGCCCCGAAAATATATAGACACATTTTAGCAACTGATAGTTTAGTTTTGAAAATGAAATATGTTTTAATAAACACTGCCTTTATTATTTTTCTTTTTACAAAATATATTTTTATTGATTTCAGAGAGGGGGGAGGAGAGATAGAAACATCAATGATGAGAGAGAAATTGACTGCCTCCTGTAGACCCCACACTGGGGAACTAGCCTATAACCCAGGGCGTGTGCTCTGACTGAGATTTGAACCGTGACCTCCTGGTATATAGGTCGATGCTCAACTATTGAGCCACACCGGCCAGGTAACAGTGCCTTTATAATTATTCAAAGTGTGTGTACATTTTTTGGTACACCCTATATATATATAGGTAAATATATATAGGTAAATATATATATATGTGTATATATATGTGTGTGTGTGTGTGTGTATTGTGTGTGTGTGTGTGTGTGTGTATGTGTGTGTGTGTATATATATATATATGTATTTCCCCCTTAGTATATAGCAGAGTCTTCAAGTTATGCCATCCTTTGAGTCCATGCTATGGGACTGACTGCCTCATAAGTAAATCTGATGCTCTTACTATCTCAGTAACTAACCCCCCCCAGGACCTTTAAAAGTTGGATTGCACTTTGAATTGCATAATATTGTTCTTATATTGAGAGATTATTTTTCGTTTTGTGTCAGTGTTATTTTATTAGACTTATTTTTTCAACATGATCAGGTATAGGATATTTCTTGAAATATCTTTTAAGAATAAGTTAAGGAACCTGAGTTCACTTAATTTGGTCAGTTTTAAAATATGCAGTTGTTTGTGTATTTGTTTATATTTAGCTTAACATAAGACTTAGAGTATTTCAACTTATATAGGCAAAATGATGCCACTGCCAAACATTTGTCATACTGTAGGATAAAACCCATTCCTATCTGTAAGAAATGCCTTTTCCCCTTTGACACATTTTTCTTTCAGTGAGATGTTTCATGGTTGAACTCATATTAGGAGGGCCCCCTTAGTCACCCCTTAGAACCCTCATGCAGTAGACCCCTAGAGATTAGCTTTATTGACACATCAGAATCCTGCTGTGAATAGCCTCTGTGATCCCAGCTGCTTTAGAGGAGTGGTTAAGTATTCTATGGCATAGCAGTACAATGAAAGATAGCATTGCAATTAAAATGTCAAATGTGTGGGCCATGCAGATCTTTGGAAGATTGATATAAAAGATGCCAATCTTAAAAAATAAAACTTACTGTGGGTTGTTCATGATCATGACAATTATCAGATCTTTGTGTGTATAGCAGTAAGAATAAGAAGAGGTTGTTTACTCAACACACATTATTTAATACTTACTGTACAGTGTGGGAAGCACATAATGAGTATGATACTGTCCTTTGTCTCAAGAACTTAAATTCCTTGCTAGAGGACCTTAAATTCTTTAGGGCAATAAAGGCTATAAATGGCTGGCATTTTTCCAGAAGGGGCACTTACAAACAACAGCAAATGCCCTGTTTCTTTTTAAACGTAGAGACGTGTAAATGTAAAAAAAAAAAAGAAAAATTGTAACACTCAAGAAATGTAAGCATAGCTGTGGAAATTCTAATTACGTTTGAAGATAGTTATTGATACCATATGTTGTATATTTATATTTCCATTCCATTCACCTTGTATGAAAATATGTGGCTACAACAGTGCTTTATGTATCTAACTACAACAACTTCTTTTCAAAAACTAACTTGGACAGCAGAATTACCTTTTCATCCTATATGGGAACCCAGGTTTATTTTCTACAGTAATAAAAGTATTTAAAGGTGGCTATTTGTTTACATAATAGGAAGGAAAGGATAAAAGCCCATGACTGAAAGTTCACATTTGTTTGCTTTGCAATTAGGTGGAATTCTTTTAACTTATCTCCCTCTACTACAGCTACTATTATGGAATACATACTTGGACATCCTCCAAAACACAGTACATTAAAAAAAAATCTACGGAGATAGAGCAGTGATTTTCAATCGGTGTGCCACGGCACACTGGTGTACTGCAAGACTTTTAAAAAAATGCAATATCTGACTAGCCAGGGCCACTGACCTCTTTTCCCTTAGATTCTCAAATTTAAAAAAATGACAACAGCCAGTACAATAGTTGCCTGGTGTGAATGAATAAAAATTATACCTATTTTTTTTTTTTGTCAGATCGGCCAAAAATAGAGTTTTTTTTTTTTGTTTTTTTGTTTTTTGTTGTTTCGCAGAATTTTAGTAGTTTATGTGTGCCATGAGATGAAAAAGGTTGAAAATCTCTGAGTTAGAGGAAGAAAGGAGTGAAATTAACACACTTCCCTTTCTTTTGCTAAATTTGAGACACTTTCATTTTCATGTTTCAGCTCTTATTTTTTATCTTCAGTCCATGTTTTCTAGTAGTGTGATTTTAGACACTATGTTTATCCTGTCAGATTCTAAAATAACAGTTTATATTCTCTGTGGAGTTGGTTGTATTAATATTTTTATTTCATTGTGAACTCTATCCCCCAGAAGTCCTCTGGGAGATATCTTTAGTTGTCACACCGGTGGTTCTGGTTTTAGTGGGCAGAGGCCAGGGATGCTGCTTAACATCCTACATTGCACAGGACAGGCCCTTCTCCCTCTCAAATAATTTTCTGGCCCAAAATGTTAATAGTGTTGAAGCTTTATATAAATAATGTTAATGCACTTCCTTTATAGTAACATGTGAAACATGTTATTTTTGTTCCCATGAGAAGGTGCTACTATTTGGAGTTTAAAAAATAAAAAGGGAATTGAAAAATATATGCAAGATATGAACAGGAAAAAAAGAAAAGAAAAAAAGAAACCAGACCTAGAAATAAGAAATTTTGAAAAAATATAGGAAGGAGGATTTTCATACAATTAGTGTGTATTACTTTTGAATGCTACTAGTATAACCCAAGCATGTACATTTTTTACATTTTAGAACTCCATATGGCATTCATAAAGTGGGTCCTTGGATTTTAAAACCAAGAAGTCAGTATCATAGTAATAGCTATTACATACAGAAGTTATTTTTGGGTACTATACTTTTAAAAAAAAATTATTGATTATAGAGAGGAAGGGAGAGGGAAAGATAGAATCATCAATGATGGGAGAGAATCATTGATCCACTGCCTCGTGCACACCCCCCCATTGGGGATCGGCCCCACCGAGGCATGTCCCCTGACCAGAACCGAACTGTGACCTCCTGGTTCATAGGTCGATGCTCAACCACTGAGCCACACTGGCTGGGGTAGCTCTCTTCTTTCTTATCGCCCAAAGTCATAGGCTACTACAGCCTGATCCTCCAACACTCCAACAGGGCCTTCAACTCTCTCCTCATGCTCTTCCTCCCAGGGGGGTGCCAACCTGGGGTCTTCCAACGTAGTAACAACTCCCCTGCACCGTGACCTCTACACTGCGATCTCCAAGATGCTCCTCTGAGGTCTTTTGGACAGCCAGTCTTGGTTGCTATACTTCCGAAAGCCTTTTAAAAGAAATGATTAATTGTGTTCCCCCTCCCTCCCCATCCTTTATTCTTTGCTAGCAATCTGTATAGAAGAGCTAGTTTCAGCTCTGGCCCAAAATAATTATAGAGTCACAGACAGTTGCAAATGTATAGGATGATTTACTTTTTATCACACAAAACTTCTAACCCACAGAAAACATTTTATTCATGCCACCGCTCACTTCTAGAGTGACTGTCCTAGTAGTTGGATAGATGACCATGATCCAGAATGAAATCATTAAGGATATTAAAATTAGTGATTGTAGGAATTTGAAAAATTGAAGGTCATTGAAAGGTCTATTCTAGGTGAAGAAATAGTCCTGTACCTTAGTTCATTTAAGATTAAGGATATTTCTATCTAGTGCATCTATTAAGGCCATAGATTTCTTTTGACATGGTTCCTAATTGACAACTCTAAACATCTGAATATTTTATCATAACCTGATTATTACAAGGCATCAATATGCCTTGGATTAGTCCATGGTTGCTTTTGTGAGCATTTTATTTTAGCCTATTTCTGGTGTTTTTATGTAATGACTTGCAGCCACATTTAATTAATATAATATACTATCTACACTAATAAAAGAGAAACATGGTAATTAGTGTACGACCGTTACCCTTCCCTTTGGCTAATCAGCATATCCTTATGCAAATTAACTGTCAGCCAAGATGGCGGCCAGCAGCCAGGCAGCTGGAAGCGAACATGAGGCTTGCTTGCTCCAGTGACTGCAGACTGCAACGTTCCCCGCCTGACTTGCCGGCCTCTGAGCTGCAACTCTAAGAAACATTGTAACAAATATAGAAGCTAAACAAAACCCCAGAAACCAGCTTTCAGCCGGCTGGGATCTCAGAGCTGGAGTTATACATTGTTTCGATTATAGAACGCAAACAAACCAGATACCTGCTTTCAGCAGCGGAAGCCTCAGAGCTAGAGCCAGAGCTAAAGCTGGCCCAGAATAAAAAAAGAAAAAAGAAAAAAAGGAGCCGTTGGGAGCTTCAGTCAACTGCCAGCCTGAAAGCAGCCCTCAGCTCCTCACCCAGACTGGCCAGGCACCCCAGTGGGGACCCCCACCCTGAAGGGTGTGTGACCAGCTGCAAACAGCCATCATCCCCTCATCCAGGCTGGCCAGGCACCCCAGTGGGGACCCCCACCCTGGTCCAGGACACCCTTCAGGGCAAACCAGCCGGCCCCCAGGCCTCTATCCTATATAGTAAAAGGGTAATATGCCTCCCAGCACCGGGATCAGTGGAGCCTCGAGGCCTCCTGGCACCAGATCAGCGTGACAGGGGGCAGTGCCCAAACGCCCTGATCGCCCTGCGGCTCTGTGTGTGATAGGGGGCGGGGCCACAACGCCCCTATCCGCCCTGCTCTGTGTGTGACAGGGTGCAGCGCCCCAACCCACCCCCCCAACAGGCCCTGCTTTGTGTGTGACAGGGTAGAGCCATAACCTCCCCATCGGCCCTGCCCTGAGTGTGAGAGTGGCGGTGCCCCAACCCCCTGATCGGCCCTGCTCTGTGCGTCACAGGGGGTGGCGCCGAAACCTCCCCATCGACCCTGCCTTGAGTGTGACAGGGGGCGGTGCCCCAACCCCCCAATCAGCCCTACCCTGAGCGTGACTGAGGGTGGCATTGCAACCTCCCAATCCGCCCTGCTCTGTGCATGACAGGGGGCGGCACCCCAACTCCCCAATCGGCCCTGCTCTGAGCCCGACCAGGGGCTGCACCTAGGGATTGGGCCTGCCCTCTGCCATCCAGGAGCAGGCCTAAGCCAGCAGGTTGTTATCTCCCGAGGGGTCCCAGACTGTGAGAGGGCACAGGCTGGGCTGAGGGACCCCTTTCCCCCCCCGAGTGCACAAATTTTTGTGCACCGGGCCTCTAGTTTATATATATAAAAGGCTAAGTGACCAGCCGACTGGCTGGTAGATATGATGCACACTGACCACCAGGAAGCAGACGCTCAAGGCAGGAGCTGCCAAGCAACAGCACCTTTGCAGAGTGCCCTCTCGCAGTCCCGGCCCCCTCGGGGGATGTCAGACTGCCAGTTTTGGCCCGATCCCCGCAGGCCAGGCCGAGGGACCCCACCTGCCGGAGACTCCACTGACTCTGCAGATGCCCTTCCAACCCTGGCGCCACCCCAGGTTCAACTGGCCAAGGAGAGACCGCGGGAAGTTGGCTCCAGGGCATGTCCGGCCTGTCTTGCCCAGTCCCGCCCCACCGGCCACTCTTCTAATTAATTTCCATTCAATATGCATGAATTCGTGCATGGGGCCTCTAGTATTATAAAGACACTAGAGGCCCAGTGCATGGATTTGTGCACCGGTGGGATTCCTTGGCCTGGCCTGTGGGGATCAGACTAAAACTGGCTCTCTGACATCCCCCAAGGGGTCCTGGATTGCAAGAGGGCTCAGGTCAGGCCAAGGGACCCCACCGGTGCACGATCAGTGCTAGGGAGGGACCGTGGGAGGGCTCTAGGGTATGTCTGGCCTGTCTCACTCAGTCCTGATTGGGGCCAATTTGGGCCATCTTGTCCAGTCCCAATTGGGGCCGATCAGGGCTGGTCGACTGGGAAGGGACCCTGGGAGGTTGGCTGGTCCGGGAGGGACTGCGGGAGGGCTCCAAGGCATGTCCAGCCCATCTCACCAGGTCCTGATCGGCCGGACCCCAAGCTAACTTACCGGTCGGATCGACTGCCCCCTGGTGGTCAGTGCGCATCATAGTGACTGGTCAAATGGTCGGATGAACAGTTGGACACTTAGCATATTAGGCTTTTATTATATAGGATAAGGGAATGATGGGTAAAGAGTTTGAAAACTGTCAGTATGACATGGTTGCGTTGCATATAATTTGTGTTTTCCTATTTATGCTGTATCTTTTAAAATCCCAAGTTAGACAAGGTTATAGACATCTTAATATATGTACAGTGTTACCTTGGGGAAAGTTAGTTGTAAATATTTTATTTTAATCTGTATTTTCAGAAATCTGAGGGGCATAAGACAATTAATGAGTGAAGGGATGTGTAGATTGGATCCAAAGGAGGAGAGAGTGGGAGAAGGGAGACCAGAGAAGTAGGTATAGCAGTCTAGATGTGGGGTTAGTAAGGCTGATGGAAAAGAAGAAACTGTTGAGAGATGATAGATAAACAGTACTTTAAATACTTTATGCTTCTTATTGAGGAAATACTCTTTTTTCCCAATTTTAATATTAAAAGTAATATAGGGGTTTGAAAATACTTCCTGATTATAAAAGCAAATTCAAACACTACAGACATGTGGGAGTGCCGGAAATAAAGCCCAAGACTTATCTCATTACTTTCTGGTTCTGTTCTATTGTGGTAACTACTTCAAACAGGTTTGGTACATTTACTTATGATGTTTACATGTTTACTTATGACACATTTCATTGTCTCATATATATAACATGTGATATAATACTTCATAAACACTATAACACAAGAGTTTTATAAAGTGAAAAGTAAAAGTCTCTTTCTCATATCACTCTCTATAGGTAACTACTTAAAAATGATTATTTTACTATAGAAAATATGAAACATACACAACAGTAGAGAAAAGAGTCATGAACTCCTATGCACCTATTATCCAGTTTTAATACAATTTCATACACATCTTCTCCCTCAAACACACACTGGATTATTTTGATGCAAATCCTAGGCATCATATCATTTTGCTCTTGAATCTTCAGAATAACTCTCTTAAGACATAGGACTTTTAAAAGAAAAACTTACCCACAATATCTTATTACACTTAAAAAATTAATGGCAATTTCTCAAGATCATTAAATATCTGTTCAGTGTTAAGGTTTCCCTGATTGTCTCAGAATTGGTTTATTTTTCCATTGGTTTATTTGAATTTATAAAAATTCCCTCTTCTTTCTTTTCATGGCATTTATTTGTTAAAGAAACTCCACTGAGTAAATTTATTTTCTAAATTGATCTGCTGAGTGGAAGATGTGACTCTGTTCTTCTTCCCTCAGTCTTTCTGTTGTGTATGCCAGACTTAAGTCTCCTAATACTGAACGTGTTTTTTTTTTTTTAAGTATATGACATATGTTTTTATTTCACTTTATTTTTTTCAGATGTATAATATAATGATTTAATATTTGCATTGTAAATACTCAGCCCAGTAAGTCTACTGAACATCCATCACCACCCATATTTACGAAATTATTTTTCTTGTGAGATCTTTTGAGATCTACTCTCTTAGCAACTTCTGAATGTGGTTTTGATATTAGTATCTAGAGTTATATAGAGTTTTCAGTGATGGCCCTTAGCTGGTGACCATCTACTTCATCAGTTTACTGAAAAAAATTGACATATGTCATTGCAATGATGCTGGAAGAAAAGAGTGTGTTGGATGTATTAAAATACTGCCTCAGACTCCAACATGAGGTATCTTCTAAAGGGATTTGTGTTGCTCAGGTGATGACTTTTGAACCTGAGCCCCACTTAGATATGATTTCACTGTGTGGTAAACTGAATAGGATTGGAACTTGGAGTAAATCCTCATTGCTTTTCCTTCATTGTTAATACATTTTCTCTAAAGTTTATAATTTAGCATAGATTAAATTACATTAATTTCATTTTATACTAGAGGCCCGGTGCACAAAAATTCATGCACTTGAAGAGTCCCTCAGCCTGGCCTGTGCCCTCTTGCAATCCGCGACCCCTCAGGAGATGTTGGAGAGCCAGTTTTAGCCCTATCCCGCAGGCCAAGCCAAGGGATTCCGTTGGTGCACAAATTCATGCACCAGGCCTCTAGTCTAATATATTGCTATTTTCATGTACAACTGTCTATATATATGAAACCCTAAGTGACTGTTATGACTGAACCACCGGAATGACCAGTTGACCAGTCACTATGATGTGCACTGACCACCAGGGGGCAGGCACTCAATGCAGGAGCTGCCCCCTGGTGGTCAGTGCACTCCCACAGCCAACCTCCTGCAGCCCCTCCCCCTGGCTGGCCAACCTCCTGTGGCCCCTCCCCCCAGCCAGCTGCCCCCCCCCCCCCCCCCCCCCCCATGTATTCCAATTGGAGGACTAGCCAGCCAATCTCCTGTAGCTCTTCTCCCCCCACCGGCCAACCTTCTGTGGCCCCTTCCTCCTCCCCCCTGCCCGGCCAACCTCCCATGGCCCCTCCCCCTAGCTGGCCAACCTCCCGTGGTCCCTCCCCCTGGCCGGCTGGCCCCTTAATAGGCCTAGATTGCTGGCCAGGCCGAGGGACCCCACCTGTGCATGAATTCGTGCACAAGGCCTTTAGTATGTATATATTTTAATATGGAAATGTCAAATGAGTTTTCTGATTTGAACATTCAGCATTTGAATTCTATTATATTTTAGTACCATGTAGTTTTTCAGGTTCACTTGTTATATAATATTTGTTACTCCCTATTCTGTAGGCTTTCAACAGACCTCACATCTCTCTTCTTATGAAATTATAACTCCTTGGAGATTAACTAGAGAACGAAGAGAAGCCCGTAGGCCCTACTCAAAACAGGTAGGTTATCTCTTGAGAAATATGTATGTATTTATGTTGTTTTTTTAAGACAAAGGTGTTATTTTCAGCAGGATTAGTTCAGTGAGTAAATATTGGCCAAAGATTAGTGCAGAACCATACATATGGCACTGATGTTTATTGGATGTTACTCTAGTAAAAATGACATATTGATCCTCGGTAATTTCTTTTAAAGACAAAATGGTCAACTTGAAACATAACAGAATGAAATAGTTAAATAAATTTTTGGACCAGAGTAGGAAGCTGATTACATAGATTTCTAACCCTTAACTACTGATGATGGTCACAGTGATCTTGTTGAAATAACAATAAGTAACCTCTCTCTTAGTTTGTGAGACGTAAAATACTTCATACTATGTTTTCACGGGCGCCAGAGAATAGTAGTGTGTTACATGCATATATTTCATATCGGGAATGTTTACTCAAAAGTAAGTTTAATCTCCATATTAGTACTGCACAGGTAGCTTGTGATAATAATAAATGTCATTTATTGGGGATATGGCAGAGAACAAAACAGACAAAAATCAAATCCCTTATGGAGCTTCCATTTTAGGGGGGACAATAAATAATAGAAGTCAATAATACAGATTACTGAAAATGGTAATAAGTACACTGGAGAAAATTCAAAGCAGAAAGAGAAATAAGGAGTGTAGAAATAGGGATAAGGGGTGGGGTGGGAGGGTTTATGTTTTTTATGGTACAGCTTGGGGAAGCCTTCTGGAGAGGATGACCCATGAGTGAAGACCCGATGGGAGGGAATGACCAGCTATTTGGGGAAAGAAACAATTCTGATTCTTAGAATTCTTCTCAGTGGAGATGAGAGGGACGTTTTTATGTCAGATGACTGGCCAAGAGCAGAAAGGATAGAAAGGCATACCCACAAACTGTGGTGATGGAAGGAGCTTGCTATTTTTGATTCTCAGCGGAGATCCAGGTAGATCACAGAGACTGCTCAGGTTTTCGCTCAGGATATGGAAGTAGAATGCCAGGATCTGGAATTTAGTCTGGGCCTGGAAGTCAGACTTTGATGTACCCTAGGAGAGGGAATCATGCCATTTCTTGGCAAGATGTTAACTTAGAGTCCAGACAGTAGGGAACATAAGAGGACACTTCTGATAATATATTTGTTGAGTCCTTCCCTGGTTTTCCCTTTTGTAAAAGAGTTGAGGCAAAGTTGAATCTCCTGGTTCTGGCAATCACACTAAACACTTCTGGCTAATGAACTGGTGAGTTGCCAGGGGAAGTTGTTTCGGGGTTCTTTGAGGTGTGAAGAGGATCCCATGAGCTTGAGGATGTGTAAGCGCAGGTTACCTTACCTCTGTTCATTGTCTCTGAGATGCCATCCACGGTAAGGCCCTCTGTCATTTAATGTACCACTAATTAAGAAAGAAACAGAGTGCTACCAGTCAGACTTCTGTGCCTTTGTATGATGCATCCTAACTTCAGAGATGTTCATATGCGGGGGAAAATGTGTTTTAAAATAGAGGAAATGTGGTAAATCGTGTGAAGATACATAATTTTAAGAGTTCAGTATTTCTTTTCAACTTTTAGATAACTAGAACTAGGGATAGTCTCTTAAATCTAAGAAATTTATGTCATTTAAACAAAAGGAAGAACTACTTTATACTGTAGATAATACATGGATGTATTTAACAAAAATAATTCCTGAAGTTATAGCTCAATTCTAAATGAATTTAAGAAGAGTTTAGATAAACATGCAGGTAATTTTCCACAGTAAGTTATTAAAGGAAGGCAGGGATGGTCAGATTATTTTTTATTATTTGAGCAGATATAAGGTTTTTCTGTAAAACAATTTCAGTCAGTTATTTTCATTGAGGATGAAGTTTCCAGTGTCTTATAAATACCTGTTGTTGAAAAGTAATTTATAAGATGGTGTTTTATTGTTCTTTTTTTCATCTTTGTGCCTTTAGGTATCTTATGTCATTCAAGCTGAAGGAAAAGAGCATATTATTCACTTGGAAAGGAACAAGTAAGAAATTCATTTGCTTTGGCTTTTCAGTAATTTTTTTTTTAATAGTATTTCGGTTTCTTTTCTAGTTAGAGTCAGAATCTCCCTGACAGAATTTTAGGTAGTGACAGATATTTTCAGACAGAGAAGCGTTCTGAAGCCTGCTACTGTACTTGATAGACGTTAACATTTATTGAACATTTACTATGTCCAGGTGCTTTTAAGTGTATTATTTATTTAATTCTCACGAAATATAGGGCTGAGAGATCTCTCTGCTGAGAGATCCTACTTGAGCCCTATATAATGATGTCAATATGTACAGAAATCTTATAGATCTAAATATTTTCTCCCACTCTTCCTTTCTTTAAGGAGATATAACTTAATTAAAACATTTTAATAAAATTATTGTTCCTTATGTTTGTAAAGTTTTTAGCTTATAAAGCATTTTCATAGCCTTTATCTCATTTATCATGTTGTCATAACAACTTCTTTGTAGAGCAGTGTTTATTGTCTTATTTTATGCATAAGAATACTCAGGTCCTGGAAGTTTGTAAGTATTCAAGCTGGGGTGCAAATCTAAGTCACTTGACCTGAAATCTAGTGATCTATATGTATGTGCTATATGTTGACCTATATGTATGTGCTATATATTGATCTGTATGTATGTGCTGTATTGCTATGCTTCTTGAATTGGTGGGAAAATGGTAATTTTCCAGGTATTTGTAAGAGTTGTCAGGCCTTTGAATGTGTTTGAAAGGTGGTAATAAAAGCTGCGGATCGTTAATGAAAATAAGTTAGGGTAAAGGACTCCGATATATTCTCCCCAGTAATGGGGACTTTATGAAGTTCAATAAAAAAGTGACTGTATTCGAATAAATGCTTATTTCTCCCTCCCATTGCCTGTAGAATAGTGGTCTTAACCCTTCTGAGGTCAAAAATCCCATGAGACTTGGGTTAAAGCTATGAAACCCTCCCTGCAGAGGAGTGTACGTAATCACAGGGACCGATGTGGGAAAGAGGATAGCACACCTTTTCTCTGTGCTGAACAAGTTTAAAAATAAAATAGAAGAGTAAGTTCACAGGAGGTTAAAAGCTCACTTTCATTATTGGTAGGGTCTAGTTTGGAGGATTTAGCTTAGAATGATAACCTGGTGGACCTACTAATCCTGAATCAAGTATTAGGCAGATTTAGCCACTCATGGCCAGTGTGGCTTGCTGGCAGGCCTGCTCCTGCACAAGCATCGTGAAATTTGTGCTGTCACTGGGCAGGCAGTGGCTTCCATGAGGAAGAAGGGCAGAGCAAAGCCAAGTATCTCAGTGTATTGTTTTCAAATTCACCCCAAGAGGGAGCAAAGGCTGTGTGTGTGTTGGGGAGAGTGAGAGAAGAGGGGACCGTGCAATGACTGAACAGGGTTGGATAATTGAAAAGACTCAGGACTCCACAGGCCACTCCCAAGCTCACACACTTCATAAATGTAAAGGAGAAATACATCAGGAAAAATGAAGTGCAAGTAATCAAGGGGTTCAAAAATTTCCAGGCAGAACCCCCCAGGTTCCTTCCGTAGTTGCACAAAACACTGACATATGTGTGAAGCATCAAATTTTCCGGGGAGCCCAGGCACAAGTTTACAGCCAGGATCTTTTCTACTACTCTGGTCACATAGCTCAAGTCAGGCTTACGGTTAAACCATCTCTAAACAACATAGATAAGCAGGCCCTGGATGCCTCCAGGGGAGTTTAGAATGGTGCATTATAAACCACTAGCTAGCTCTTTGCATTCCTGGAGATAAGAAGGGCTTGATAACAGAGCTGCTCCAATTCTGCTGCAAATGACAGAGTGTTTTCTTGACCAAACTTTAGTCATGCTCCTGAACTTTCTCCTAGGCCAGTGGTCAGCAAGCTCATTAGTCAACAGAGTCAAATATCAACAGTACAACGATTGAAATTTCTTTTGAGAGCCAAAATTTTAAAAAAAAATATATTTTATTGATTTTTTACAGAGAGGAAGGGAGAGAGATAGAGAGTTAGAAACATCGATCAGCTGCCTCCTGCACATCTCCCACTGGGGATGTGCCCGCAACCCAGGTACATGCCCTTGACCGGAATCGAACCTGGGACCCTTCAGTCTGCAGGCCGACGCTCTATCCACTGAGCCAAACCGGTTTCAGCAAGAGAGCCAGATTTTTTAAACTTAAACTATATAGGTAGGTACATTGTTATTAACTTAATTAGGGTACTCCTAAGCTGGCCTTTGCTAAAAACGTCCTCAATCTGATTGAGGTACATTCGCTGAGGTCTACCCCTTCCAACTCTCCCATCCACACTCGTCTTGTATACTTGTTTCATCTATCTCCTTTCCGAAAACCGACTTCTGCGCATGGGCCACGAAGTTTCAATCCCACTGTACGTGCACGCCCGCACGTGGTATTTTGTGGAAGAGCCACACTCAAGGGCCAAAGAGCCGCATGTGGCTCGCGAGCCGCGGTTTGCCGACCACTGTCCTAGGCCCATTGGTGCACTTTCTTGTGAAATCCAGTTTTAGCAAGAACCCTGCTAAATCAATTTAGCAAGACCCCCACCCCCCCTTGTTATCTGATCACTCTGAATGTCTGAACAGGTACCTCATCCTCCACCACCTTCACATGATACCTGATCAGCCTGCTCAGTCTTCAGTAAGAATCTGTTAGGCTAGGTTGGCCAGAGCCTTCCTCACCCTTTGATGTTTTCTCTGAGTCATTTTCTTTTTACTGACCCCACCCAGCTCCTTAGCCACAAAGTCCTGCTTGCCCACTGAAATGTCCCGTCAGTGCTCCTCCCTATACCCATCACGGTGACCCCAAATACAAGTCTGCCTTATCACCTTAAACAAGCATCTCTGAATATTTTCCTTTGACAAAGAGAACCCTCTCTTTCCACATGTGGTTTACCCTACTGAGCTCCCTTAACATGCAGGGAAGCTTCAGGAATCAGAAATACTTGTCTCCTCCAACAACGGACACATTTTGCTTCTTTACTTAGGAGGTGAAGGCAATGAGTGTTTTATATAGGACTTTTAGGAAAGAGTAGAAACACTTATTTTCCTTCTAGAAATATGATGTACTATATAACCTAATTTACACTTTTCCTGTGAGGTGTATCAGAAAAAATTAAGGACATTTGTGTTATTATTATTACTTTGTAACCAGCATTTTATGACCATTAGAACAAACATGCAGCTTAATATTCTCTATGAGGAAGTGATGCACATGGTTTCAGATGCAAGTCCATTTGTAAGCTCTTAGCTTTATGGTAGCTCCTTCTTTAAATAAAATAATAATCAGGTGGAAGTTTTTATTCCTGATCATCTCTTCTAGAAATAATGTCGGATGAGTTGTGTTCTTAGTTGCAAATACATAAAATGATTTCAAATGGTGTGTTTTATTCCTCTTCCAGAGACCTTTTGCCCAAAGATTTTGTAGTTTATACCTATAACAAGGAAGGGGCTCTGATCTCTGACCATCCTGATATACAGGTAATATATTTTATTCTTGATCCTATAGCAGAATTTCAGACAATAATAATTTTAAAAGGACTTCTGTTTAGGTACGCAGGACTGTTACGTCTCATAACTTCAAGGGTCACCATTGACACAATAATACATGTTGTCCTGGAAGTGGTGGGGTAGTGGATGCATTTATATAGAGTAAATTGGACCTTACTGCTCTCCAGGTACTCATAGTCAAGTGTTTTTTGTTTGTTTTTTAAAGATCAGAAGAATAACATTCTATTGATGATAATTCTTACTGATTATGAAAGGGGAAAGTTTGATACAGTTTGAAAGTAGTTTTTTTTTGCTGAAATTTGTCATCTCCAAGCACATCTTACTCTTTTATTAAACCATTTGATTTGCCATTACTATTAAGAACAAACACTGGTTTGCTGTTGTTATATGTTCTAGTTATTCACTGAAACAATTCTTTCCTAAAGAGGTGTGATCCTTTTGCATCAGAGAACAGAGTATTTCTAAGGACAGAACCGGCCAGGGATACTTGAAAAAACTGGCAGATGTCAATTTGGCTTTATGTGTTACTTAAGTAGAGCATAAACATTTCTAGTTTTATTTGGGGAGAGTGTTTTACAATGCTTTTTGGCAGGTAAGTATTGTATATTTTTTTCTTTTGCAATAGTTTTCACAAGAAGTCTTTGTTCCCATTAAACATGTATTATTTTCCCCCTGAGCTTTGTAACATTTTGCTAGCTTGAATTGTTTTTGTTAGTTATGCATTTTTTGCAGCACCCTTTAGAGTAATTAGTCTTTAATTAATTAAATTAAATTATTTTGAATTAATTACTGCTTTTAAAAAATTAAGGAAATGCTGACAGCCCTATCCTTTCTGATTCTTTTATCTTAGTGTTTCATTTATCATTGTTTAGTAGCAAATTAGTAGAGGAGCTTAAGTTTACATGATAGCATAAACCAGATTAGAAATCATTCATCCATCCATTAATGTATCCAATCATCCATCCAAAGATTGGTAAGGCAGGAGGCCAAAGACCACGTAATTTATGCCATTTGACAAAAGTAGTGATCTCAAAAGAATTTTTTTTTTTTTTTCTTGGAGAGATTTCTTTGGATTCAAATCTTGGCTTTATCATTTATTTGCTGATCAAGTTACTTTGACATTTTTGTGCCACAGTATCCTCACCTTAAAATGGGAATAATAATTACAACTTCATAGAGTTATTAGGAGGCTTAACTGAGTTAATATTTGTGAGATTCTTAGAACAAGTCATTTTTGACAATTTTTAACTCAATATCATTCTTTGTTGCTATTGAAAGTATATATGCTTAAAACTGCTAAAAATAGATTTCAGTTAGAAATTTATGTAACATCGTTATCTTAAAGTGCTTTTCTGGGTGTTTGAAAAATACAAACTAAAACAGATGGAGTTTTTCATTTATTTCTGGTTATTGAATACTAGAGACCCAGTGCATGAATTCATGCACTGGTGAGGTCCCTCAGCCTGGCCTGCGCCCTCTCGCAATCCAGGACCCCTCAGAGGATGTTGGACTGCCAGTTTCACCCGATCCCCGCAGGCGAAACTGTCAGTCCGACATCCCCCAAGAGATGTAGTAGTGAACGTGAAGCGGCAGGTGGCCAGGGAGGAGGCCAAGCCCTGGCCAGGTGCTATGCCGCTCCCGCCCAATCCAGCCCCTTTGCACTTGTCGCTGCCACTCCACAATGCTGCCACAGAGGTGGGAGAGGCTCCGCCAACACAGCTACTCTCGCCAGCCGTGAGCCCAGCTTCTGGCTGAGCAGTGCTTCTGCTGTGGGAGTGCACTGACCACCAAGGGGAAGCTCCTGCATTGAGCATCTGCCCCCTGATGGTCAGTGCGCATCATAGCAACTGGTTGTAACAGTCACTTAAGCTTTTACATATATAGATTATTTAGATAGATGAAAGTGTGACTGTAGATTTCAGACACCAATTAATACTTTAGTACTTTTTTTTTTTTTTGCATATGGCTAGATTGGCAAATATCATAATGACATATACTTTTGTCCATAAAATGCAATTAATTTACACTGAGAAAATTTAAATGCTTTCCCTTATGGTTCTGTCATTTAATATTAAAGTAATTTGTAAAGCTATTTATGTGGCTTTCATCATCATGTCTTCCACAAGGCAATTTTTTACAAAGAAACAAAGTTTTATAACCACTTTATATGGATTGCTGTGTGAAATAAAACTCCAAATTACTATATCTTAAAACTTTAGAGTCCCTTGCAAATGCATTAGGAAAGCCTTTTAATTTATCCCCCCAACTAACTGATGCTCTTTGTGTCGTCTAAAGATATATTGGCTGCCCAAGACTTACTAAATTCTTGTGGCTAGTAGGCTATTCTCTAACAGTTCAGTGTACTTCTGTTCCCAGTAGTTGAGTTTTTTAGTTGAGTTTTTGAGTTTTTTAGTAGTAGAGTTTGTGTGTTTCCAGATCTGTTTATGCTAATTGTACCTTTACTGTCACTATGCTATTTAATGAGATGTTTTCTACACATACAAAATATGGTTTATTGTTTTTGTTAAAAAGTAAATTGGGCGCTTTGGAAAGACTTAATAAAAACAAGTTATTAAAAAAATACCATTAGGTTGGTAGATTTAATGACCAAGTGCTGGATATCAAATAAGAGAGCTTTTATTATTGTAGTTGAAAGTAGAAACATTTAATTTCCAAGTGCTATCAGTTACTGTATTACTATCTCATAAGTGTTACCTCAGCTGTAATAAAAAAGTATTTTCTTCCTCCAGTGAGAAGAAGGCAATATCACAGCTATAACTACAGAACACTAGGAAGAAAAACATTAGTGGTTGTAAATTGCCCCACACAAGAACAAGTTGTACAATGCTGTTTAGTGTGTAACTGTTTAAAATTGTTTCTCAGTTTCAGACTTACAGGAAAATTTGCCTGAGTAATATAAAACATTCATGTCTACCTTCACCAGGATTCTTGAAATGTTAACTTTTTACTACATTTGTTTGATCATTTCTTTCTTCTTTATTTTATTCTAAACCTTTTAAAAATGTTTTTATTGATTTCAGAGAGAGGAAGGAAGAGGGAGAGATAAAAACATCAATGATGAGAATCATTAATTGGCTGCCTCCTGCATCCCCCTATTGGGGATCCAGCCTACAACCTGGGCATGTGCCCTGACAGGAAATCAAACCATAACTTCTCGATAATGGGTCATCACTCAAACACTGAGCCACACCAGCCAGGCTTTCCTGAACCTTTTAAAATAGGTTGCAGACATGGTATACCTTTATCCTTAAATTTCCTCAATGTAAATTTCCTAAAAGTAAGGAATTTTTTTGGTTACCATAGTTGCAATTCTCAAAATTAGGAAGTTAACATTGAAGCAATCTAATTTTATTTTATTTTTTTTTGGGGGGGGGCCTACTATCCCAATAATGTCCTTGATAGCTGTCTGATGATGGAATGAAGGTATATGGCCACCAAAACAAGAAGGTATCTTGAGACTGAAAAATGAGGCAGGCAACTCCATAATATAACAAATTATTCTAGGGTCGGTTACTTACAGGGATAGAATAGAAGGGGAGATAACCCACAGTCTGTGCAGCTAGTCTCCCTTACCAGACAGTTGTTGCAGTAAATGTTTTAAATGGTATAGCTAAAGAACTAATGATTGATGAGACAAAGAGACAACGAATGCAGTATGTGCCAGAAACCATACTTCCTGATGGGCTTATGATGGATGCTTGCTTACAATTGATGCTAACACCTACTTTGATATTTATCTTTGTTGCCATGCCATTCTGGCCCTAGAATTTCTATGGTTATATAGTAAATTTTTAAAGAACACAAATAATTATTAACTATAAGGCTTTGGTATACTGGCTGAAACTAGTGAGGTTAGTCAGAGTTGACAGCATGAAACACTTGAACAAGAAATCAAGGTCACAAAGATGGAGTCAGTCTTGTTCATATCAATAGCTATCTACACTAATAAAAGAGAAATATGGTAATTAGCGTACGACCGCTACCCTTCCCATTGGCTAATCAGCATATCCTTATGCAAATTAACTGCCAGCCAAGATGGCGGCCGGCAGCCATGCACTGAAGCGAACAGGGAGGCTTGCTTGCTCCAGTGATGGCGAACTCCAACGTTCCCCGCCTGACTTGCCGGCCTCTCAGCTGCAACTCTAAGCAACTATGTTGCAAATATAGAAGCTAAACAAAACCCCAGAAACCTGCTTTAGTCAGCCGGGCTTCAGCCAGCCTGACCGCAACATTGTATCCATGTTTTCAGCAGTGAGGCCTCAGAGCTAAAGCTGGCCCAGAATAAAAAAAAGAAAAAGAAAAAAAGGAGCGGTTGGGAGCTTCAGTCACGCGCCAGCCAGAAAATGGTCCTCAGCTCCTCAGCCAGCCTGGCCAGGCATCCCAGTGGGGACCCCCACCCTGATCCAGGATACCCTTCAGGGCAAACCAGCCGGCCCCCATCTGTGCACCAGGCCTCTATTCTATATAGTAAAAGGGTAATATGCCTCCCAGCACCAGGATCAGCGGAGCAGTGAGGCCTCCCGGCACTGGGATCGCCGTGACGGGGGCAGCACCCAAACCTCCTGATCGCCCTGTGGCTCTGTGTGTGACAGGGGGCAGCGCCCAAACCCCCTGATCGCCCTGCGGCTCTGTGTGTGTGACAGGGGAAGGCGCCCCAACCCCCTGATCAGCCCTGCTCTATGCCTGATAGGGGGGAGCTCCCCAATCCCCTGATCGCCCTGTGACTCTGTGTGTGACAGGGTGCAGCACCCCAAGCCCCGCCCCCCATGGGCCCTGCTCTGTGTGTGACGGGGTAGAGCCATAACCTCTCCATCAGCCCTGCCCTGAGTGTGACAGTGGCGGCGCCCCAACCCCCTGATCGGCCCTGCTCTGTGGGTGATAGAGGGTGGCGCCCCAACCCCCCTCCACAGGCCTTGCTCTGTGTGTGACGGGGGAGAGCCATAACCTCCCCATTGGCCCTGCCCTGAGTGTGACAGGGTGCAGCGCCCCAACCTCCTGATTCGCCCTGCTCTGTGTGTGACAGGGGGCGGTGCCCCAACTCCCCTATCGGCCCTACTCTGTGAGTGACAGCGGGGAGCTCCTCAACCCCCTGATGGGCCCTGCTCTGTGCATGACAGGGGGGAGCTCCTCAACCCCCTGATGGGCCCTGCTCTGTGTGTGACAGGGGGGAGCTTCCCAACCCCCTGATCGACCTGCTCTGTGTGTGACTGGGTACGGAGCCCCAACCCCCCTGATGGGCCCTGCTCTGTGAATGACAGGGGGCAGCGCCCCAACCCCCTGATTGGCCCTGCTCTGTGAGTGACAGGGGGCAGCACCCCAACCCCCTGATCGGCCCTGCTCTGTGCGTGACAGGGGGTGGCGCCGCAACCTCCCCATCGACCCTGCCTTGAGTGTGACGGGGCGGTGCCCCAACCCCCCAATTGGCCCTAGCCTGAGCGTGACTGAGGGTGGCATCGCAACCTCCCGATCCGCCCTGCTCTGTGCATGACAGGGGGCGGCGCCCCAACTCCCCAATTGGCCCTGCTCTGAGCCTGACCAGGGGCTGCACCTAGGGATTGGGCGTGCCCTCTGCCACCCGGGAGCAGGCCTAAGCCAGCAGGTCGTTATCTCCCGAGGGGTCCCAGACTGCGAGAGGGCACAGGCCGGGCTGGGAGACCCCTCTTCCCTCCCCCCCCCCCCCCCCAGTGCACAAATTTTTGTGCACCGGTCCTCTAGTACAATAATGAAAGACAATACAAATTCATGTGTTGCATTCAGTAGTCATGTTTCTTTAGTTTCCTTTAATCTGAAAATACTTATCTCTCCTTGTCCAACAAACATAGTCTGACTTTTTGTAGAATGTCCCGTCATTTGAGTTTGTTTGATGTTAATTCATGATCAGATTCAGATTATGTACTTCTGGCAGGAATCCCACTGAGTAGATACTGAGTGGTTCTCAGTGTATCTAATCAGTAAGCAGATGCTGCTATTAGCCCAATCATTGACAATGTTAACATTTATCATTTGGTTAAGGAGTTGTCTGCCATGTTTCTCCTCTGTAAAGTTACTGTTTGTACCTCTTTAATTAATATTAGGGTTGATACTTTGAGACTATACAGATATCCTGTTACTTCTCAAAATTTTACCCACTAGTTTTAGTGTTTAGTATTTGCCTGAATCAGTTGTTATTATAATAGTTGTTAAAATTGTGATTTTTCTAATTTCATCAGTGCTTCTATATTCATCATTGCTTTCTACTGTAAAGAAGAGTTTTCCCTTATATCAGCACAGACTCATGAGTTCTTTATCACTAGTGAGATTGAAAATATTTTCATGTATGTAAGGGCATTTTTATATCCTCCTTTACAAATCTGTTCATGTCTTCAGCCAGTTTTTAATTTTTATTTTTAAATTGAAATTCTTTATTGTTTAAAGTATTATATAAGTCTCCTTCTTCCCCTATTGATCTCTCCCCAGCCGCCCCCTTTTATTGAGTTTTTAATCTTTCCCCTTCATTGTTTAAGCGTACTTTAAAATAAGTTAAGGATATTAACTCTTTATCTCTGATATGATTTCTCCCAGTCTGTGAATTATCTTTTGACTTTGTTTTTTGATGTTTCTTTCCATGTAGAATATTAAAAAAAATTTATATCATAAAAATTATCAGTCTTTTATTGCATATAGGTTTCGAGTGATAGTTAGAAACCTTTTTTCTACACCCAGGTTAAAGAGGAATTCATCTATGTTTTCGTTTAGTTCTTGTATGGTTTCATTTTTTATGTTTGGATTCTTGATCTGTTTGGAGTTTATTCTTATGTATGGTGTGAGGCATGGATCTAATTTTATCCCTTTTAAAGGTCTAACCAGTGGATTGAGCACCATTTATTAAAAGTACATCTTTGCCACAGTGATTTGAGGTGCCACTTTTATCATAAAAGTTGTATATAGACTTTGGACTATTTTGAGACTTTATATTCTGTTCTACTGGTTGGTCTCTCAATTAATGCACCTACAGTAGCATGCTGTTTTAATTATTAAGGCCTTGTGATATGTCTCAATGTCTGCTAGGGGTAAGTCTCCCTTATCCACACCTTTGGCTTTTTTTTTTAAATGCTTTGTGATTGTTTTATGCTGTGTACTAAAAATCTAATATTAATAAGTAATATTATGCTTATATTTTTCACTGGTCAATTTCTTGCTCAAAGTTAAGGATAAAGGGTCGTTAGTTTTTAAAGATGGCTGAATGTATAACTAATAAAATATCAATATATCTACAGGAAGAAAAGAAAATAATTTGATCAAAATCTCTTCTTTTTGCAACATACTGAGCTTTTATTTCCTCCGTTGACATCATTAGCCTGTCACAAGATCCTCTTCTGTATTAGATGTCAATTGGCTGCTATAGCTTTTTGGATTGACTGTGATTTAAAATGATAAGATGTTAAAAATGACATACCATCTTTTTCTGCTTCTAGGCTTAAAGGTTATTGGGATAGAGCTATTTATATTTAGTTTCTTTAGAATTCTGCCTAAACATATGTATACATGTAGGGTGGTAGTAGATAATCTGAAATAGTCTAAAGAATGCCATGTGATATTATGAGATGTCAATAATATAAATAAAATTTTTAGTTTACTGACCTTAAATAATTTTTTTAGCTCTATAATTTCTATAATGATTTCCCACAAAGTAACAGTATTTATCATTTAGGACCATTGTCATTATCGGGGCTATGTGGAAGGAGTTTATGATTCATCCATTGCTCTTAGTGACTGTTTTGGACTCAGGTAAGGAATTTTATTTATTAATTATTTCTCCTCTCTATTTCTTACTCCTGTACACCTATCTCTGTTTTCAAATTTTAATGTTGTCAAAGGTCTTTAGAGCTATGTTTCAGATATCATTCTTGGCATGTTTATTTAGGAAGATATTGCAATTGATGGATTTTTATATTTAAAGAAAAATATCTCATTTTTGAGATTGCTAAATAATTTTTGCCACTTAAAATAAAATATACTTAAATTTCTGTAGCACTTTATGTTTATAAAATTTTCACTTACATTTTTTTGCTTAAGTCTGATACTGACTGTGAAAAGGGGCTCCTTATCTCCACGTTTAGGTGAGCAAATTGAGGTTTGGAGAAATTGTATCACATGTCAAGTGAAATGATAATAACATTAAAATTACATTTACTGAGGGCCTGGCAGTATGATATCACTGGTTGGTTGGTTGCATGATTGAACTAATAAATATTACTTTTACTTTTCAAACCAACAATATAAGATGGCTATGATTATTGCCATTTAAGTAATAACCCTTATAGAAGTTACTGTGTGCCAGGCAATGTTCGCAGTATTCTGCACTTATTAAATAATTTAGTTTTCAGGACAACCCTATGTAGAATGTAAAGAAAGGAGGAGGTTAAATAACTTGGGAGAGTCCCACAGCTAGTAGGAAACATTTGGGATTCAAACTCTGGTTCTCTGGCTCCAGACCCCACACATTTAGCAACTGTCCTTTACTGCCTTCCATTATACAGTAATCATGCTGAGAGGTTAAGTAACTTTTGGGAAGTGATGCTAGTAAGTCACAGCCTTTAACTTTAAATGTAGGTCAGCCTGACTCTAAAGACTTATAGTTCTCTGTATACCATGCTACTCTTTCTGACACATGTTAAGAACTAGGACTTGAATTCAGGTTTTCTAATTTTTTTTCCTGTGTATTTTTTTCTTCATTCTTAAAAATTGTGTGTGTAACACAACACTTAGAGGATTGCTGCATATAGAGAACGTGAGTTATGGGATTGAACCCCTGCAAAACAGCTCTCATTTTGAGCACATCTTTTATCGAATGGATGATATCCACAAAGAGCCTCTGAAATGTGGGGTTTCTAACAAGGATACAGAAGCAGAAACAACCCAGGATGAAGAGGAAGAGCCTCCCAGCATCACTCAGTTACTTCGAGTAAGGAAGTAATATGTCTCTTCATGGCTCAGACTAAAGTTTTTGTTTTTTGTTTTGTTTTGCAGCTTACTACAAAAAGTTATTTTTATTGTATAAAAAAATGAAGCATAATTGCTTTGACAAATTTTTTTAAGTTTTTAAAAATTTTCAATTTTAGTTGACATACTATATTAGTTTCAGGTGTACAACATAGTGATTAGACATTTTTATACCTTACAAAGTGATCACCCTGATAAGCCTAATCCCCATCTAGCACAATACATAGTTACTATAATATTATTCATATATTCCCTATGCTGTATTCTTTATAACTGGCAACTTGTACTAATTTTTTTAAAATATATTTTTATTGATTTTAGAGAGGAAGGGAGAGGAAAAGAGAGATGGAAACATCAATGATGAGAGAAAATCATTGATCGGGTGCCTCCTGCACACCTCTACTGAGGATTGAACCCGAAACCCTGGCAATATGCCCTGATCGGGAACCAGACCGTGACCTCCTGGTTCATAGGTCAATACTCAACCACTGAGCCACGCCAGCTGGGCACTTTATACTTCTTAATCCCTTTGACCTTTTTCACCCAATCTCAACCCGTTCCACTACCCCTCCCCCCGAATCTGGCAACCATCATTTGTTCTTTGTGTCTGAATTTGTTTCCATATTTTTTCTTCCATATATTTTGTGTTTTAGATTCCACATCTAAGTGAAATCATATAGTGTTTGTCTTTGACTCATTTTAATTAGCATAATGCCTTTAGGTCCATCCATGTTGTAGCAAATGGCAAGATTTCATTATTTTTATGGCCGAGAGATATTCCATTGCATGTATATACCATATCATTATCCATTTGGCTATCGATGGACACAGACTAAAGTTTTAAAACATCATATTTATGCATTAAACAAATACTGTTGCTGGATTTTGCCCACTATGTGCCAGGCATTCTGACAGTTACTAGGGGATAACAATATGAGCAATACGCAGTTTCTGCCTCCAAATTGAGTACAGTAGAGCTCTTGTGTGTTTTAGGAACTTGGATTTAAATCTTAAACAGGAATTACATTTCTTTTTATCAGTGCTGCATAGTAATCTATTACACTGTCTTTCAGAGAGCAGTGGAATTTTTTGTTTGGATACCTTTGACACAAACTAGAATGGTGATTCTTGAACTCTAGATTAGAGAAACAGGTTGGGCTTTAGAACCTTAATTATATTAGATGACTGCAGGGGCACTTGTCTCCCTGTTTTGAGTCTTCATTATGATACCCTGGCTTCCTCTTGACAAGGGTCTCTTAGATGAAATGTTTTTAGGAGTAGGTCAACCTTTATCTATGAAATGATGCTGCTGTGTTGGAAGAGAGGCATGTGCTTCTTCTAGTATATTTTCATTAACTCATACTAATTTATGGCATTATTTTTATCACCTCTTCAACCATCTACTCTTGACTACTGTACTGTTCTTTTAAACTTTAACCATTGGAAAATAAAATTTCAGCTTATTCTATCCTTTACATGCATTTATGCAAGTTTATAAAAAGTCATTTTTTTTTAAAAAGTGGCAACTTTTAAAAGGCTACTCCTGCGCTCAGTTATTAGTGGATATTCTTTTATTCTCAACATAATAATGGGATTTCTCATTAAAGTGTGTGTGTGTGTAGTTTTTGTGTTAAAAAATCAATAATTCTTCTTTGTAAACTTGGATAACTTACATTATTTTTAAATAGAATTTTTTTAAGATCCAGTAAAGGTAGCAGATGTCATTAAAAAAGCAACAACACATGTTATTTGCTCTCTCTCTCTTTTTTTTAGGATGTGTTATGTAAAATAATTATATGATGTTTTGAGCAGACATAAAATAATTGACTAGAGATTAAGGCAGGATCAATACCTATGAAATCATCAAGCTTTATAACTTATTGTTTTTTTACCTTTACGATGTTTTGTATTTTTGACAGAGAAGAAGAGCTGTGCTGCCACAAACCCGCTATGTGGAGCTGTTCATTGTTGTAGACAAGGAAAGGGTAGGATTGGTGACAGTTTTTCTTCTTTTTCAGGAAAAGCAGATGAGAAGTGAGCATCACATGAAAGAAATATACAATATAATATATTTGTATTGATTTTTCTGAAATGTAATAAAAAATGGCTTTTCCCCTTTAAGATACTAAATATTTATAATACTACCAGAAGCTAAATATAGCAAATAGGACTACCTATGACTTCATTTTCTACTAGTGACTTTTTTTTCCTGTTCTCTTGGGTGATTTGCTCATGCTGAATTTCTTAAATGAAACTGTACTGCCTGTCAGAGTCTTGAGACGTTCTCAGATGACTTGTAGCGGTCGCCAACCTTTCAGACCTCACGGACCACCAGTGGTCCATGGACCACTGGTTGGCGACCACTGCAAAAGACTGTAAGCAGTTAATCAGTTATTGCTTTGTTGCCTAATAAATTTGTCTAGAATTTCAGCTATCCTATACCTCACTTTAAGAGATGGAAACTTCCAGGTCCTGGCATGTGTTAGAAAGGAATAGAGGAGCATGGTTCATCTAAGCTTTTATCATTAACTTTACTGTTCAGGATAATACCAGGGATTTTCCATATTCATACAAAGAAAGAATTGTGCTTAACTAAGAAAACTACTGGATTTATTCCAGCATTTATAGGATTTTCAGATTTAGATATAGCTGCCATATAATTTAACAAGTTATTTGAAATATTTTGTCTGACTTTTGCTGCTAGCTTTGTTATTTGTGTGGAAAAGTTGTTTGTAGAAACTTTATATGTTTGGCAATTTCTTTCTTGTAAGCTGCAGAGATAGTTTCAAGAATTGCATGGCTTTAAAAATCCCTTATTGTGTGTAGTTTGGGAGAGAAACCATATTTATTAAGAGACAGACACATACTCAGATTTGCTCATTGTAAGTTCATTACCCTCAAGTGGTAGAAGGAAAAAGGATAGGGACTATGAACAAGCATGAATGTTGCCCCAACTAAGGGGTAAAATGTTTCTCTGGATAAGTGACCAAAGTAAAGATTTGAGATGTTTTTCTTTATTACTTTCTCTAAATAGATTTGTTATATACTGGTAGATAATGGTTCAAAATAAAAATGATTCAATTTTAGCCGAAACCGGTTTGGCTCAGTGGATAGAACGTCGGCCTGCGGACTGAAAGGTCCCGGGTTCGATTCCGGTCAAGGGCATGTACCTGGGTTGCGGGCACATTCCCAGTAGGAGATGTGCAGGAGGCAGCTGATCGATGTTTCTCTCTCATCGATGTTTCTAACTCTCTATCTCTCTCCCTTCCTCTCTGTAAAAAATCAATAAAATATATTTAAAAAAAATGATTCAATTTTAATCAAACTTTGTCAAATGTATTCAAATTTATTTTCCTTTTTTTAGGAGAATCATGATAAAGTATCTAACTGATAAGATCTGATATATTCTGATATTAATGCCTTTATCATATAGCAAAAACATACATTCTTATATCCCCCCCCCCATTATTTATTAAGTTGGTTGTATGAAAATAATGGTAAAATAATTATTTAGATTATTAAAAAAATATGTTTTTACTGATTTCAGAGAGGGGATGGGAGAGGGAGAGATAGAAACATCAATGATGAGAGAGAATCTGTCTCCTGCATGCCCCTCACTGGGGACCGAGCCTGCAACCCGGGTATATGCCCAGACTAAGAATCAAACTATCATCTCCTGGTTCATGGGTCAATGCTCAACCACTGAGCCACACTGGCTGGGCGATATTTACTCTGTTGTATTTTATTTACAAATAATGTTTCAACTAGTGAACATTGGTTAGCCTCTCATTAATTTAGCCCAGAGTTTAGAGATGGTTTATTGGTAATGTCTTTAGCTTAAGGAGTCAGGAAATTCTTTAGAATGTTTTCATTCTTTTATCTATTTATTTTGATTGTTTTCAAATTCTACTTTTGTGAAGTGCTTGAAAATATTTTTTCATTAAAATGACTGAAATATTGAGAAGAAAATTCATTTTAAAGTTTTACTAATTTAGAGAAAATGAAGACTTCAGTGTTTTTCATTATTCATTTTATACTGGTACCTGTTTCCTCTTATTCCTATTTATCACTGAAATGTATCTTTTAGATTTATTAAATTGAAATGCTGGTGAATGTTTAGCTTCTTTAGTTTTTGGTTCAGAGGAAATATCTGGATTTTTATCTCCATTGTAAACAATTATAGAAATTTTTTTCTGAAATTACTTTGGTGCTAATGATTTTCCTCTCTTGCTTTTCAGTATGACATGATGGGGAGAAATCAGACTGCAGTGAGAGAAGAGATGATTCGTTTAGCAAACTACTTGGATAGTGTAAGTTGTATTTTCTATCAATTCGAATTATGTTATCATATCCTTTCACAGTCCCAGAAAAGAATTGAATAATTGTCTCATTTTGAGTGCTGATTATCCTAGAGCCTAAATGACTCAATCTTTCAGGGGTCTGGTTTTAGTTTGTTTTGTAACTATTTTTACGTTTAAAGGAAAAGTATAATTGTGGGAAGACTTTGAGACAAGTATGTTTCTTATTAGCATCTACTTTATCTTTAGAGTACATAGGCTAAGGTACTTTGGCATTATGAAAAGATTTTTGAATTTTTACTAAGAACCTTATTTTGAATAAGGCTGCCTTCTACTCTGAAAGCATATGACAATATCAGTGAAAGTTTGTGCATGTGTGTGTGTGTGTGTGTGTGTGAGAGAGAGAAAGAGACAGAGAGAGAGAGGGAGAGAATGAGAATGAGGGTGGAAGCGGGGAGGAAGGGAAGGGGAGAGAGAGAAATGTGTTCTGAGATTTTTGGAGGTACTGAATGGGAGATACTGAAATATTAGATACATGTTATAAGATAATTTTATTTATAAGATGTTTTCCTGATGAATATCAAGCATAATAATAATGGTGATGATGATGATAGCATTCTATTGAGCATTTATAATGTTCTTGAAGCTGAGTTAAGCTTTATATTTATGAACTTATTCCTCACAGTATTTCTATGAAATAGATAGTTCTGTAATCATTTATCTGGAACCTTTGGGGTACGTGTAATTCAAATTTTACATAAGAGTTTAGAAAGGTGCCAACTCAACACTGTGTGTGTGAGTGTCTATGTGTGGGAGGTGCAGTGAAGACGGAAACTTTATTCAGTGCAGATAGCTCAAGTGTGATACAGCACAGCTGTGAGGTCAGCATGACAGTGGGGCAGCTAAATATTGTTACAGCTCGATCATGAACCAGCATGGCTGTATTGTGGTTGTGAGACGAGGCCCCTTGCAGCTAGACAGCTCTGCTTTGCTCCGCTATGCACTGCTCTGCTCAGTGTGATGTCCTGGGTGTTTCAGCTCTAGTGAGGAAACATAATCCTCAGTTTTGGTGGAAAGGGGAAGTGTGCTCTCTGAACAAGAGAGGAGCTGACTTACATAAACAGAAGTGCTGTCCTTGGTCCAAAAAGCATTCTCCTGACTGGTCAGAATAGAGTTGCTCTGATTGGTCTGTGAAGATGCTGATGGGAATACAGCTGCTTAGGATGGGGAAAGCCTCAGTCCTATGGGTTGACATGCAATTCTAGGAACTCCTTTATATAGGCAGGAGCACAGTGCAGGCATGCATTTTAGTGCAGGTTTCTCCATGAAGTGAGTTTTGCATGAGAGGCCTCTGTTTAGAAACAGCTTCTAGGCTCTGCTTTTAAATTTGAGCCGAGTTAGCCACTAGGAGCCCTTCTTTGTAAGTATTTTCTTTCTCGCGGGCTACAAAGCTCATATGGTTCACTATGTATTATACAATACCCCACAGGATTTTGGGGTAGCATAATGTAACCAAAGGCATTAGTATTTCTATAGTGAAATGTGTGAATGTTCCCATTGATTGAGATAAATGTGGACTATAAATAGGCTATCATTAGTTTAGGGCAAGTTTTGGAATTAATTTACCCAAAACTTAAAATTTTCAGAGTATGTCAGATTTTGGAATGGAAAATAAAAAGGATTTTGAATTTGTATTATTTTTATTTTGTGGACAAGGAAACAGACCCGTGAGAGGGTAGAATCTCATTATATTGCTGTGTTTTTGGAAGGGAAAAACATCGATGTGAGAGAGAAATATCGCTCTGTTGCCTCCTATATGTGCCCCTACAGGGATCAAACCTGAAACCTAGGTATGTTCCCTTCCTGGTAATTGAACTCACCACCTTCTGGTGCACGGGGCGATGCTCCAACCAACTGGCCAGGGTGAGGAGTTGTGTTTTTAATTTAAGTAGTTATGTTACTTCATTGTAAACTAAAAGATATTCTTTAATATGTTTTTATACTTTTATTTCTGTTTTCTTCCTAGATGTATATTATGTTAAATATTCGAGTTGTGCTAGTTGGACTGGAGATTTGGACAAATGGAAACCTGATCAGCACAATTGGTGGTGCTGGTGATGTGTTGGGGAACTTTGTACAATGGCGGGAAAAGTTTCTTATAACACGTCGGAGACATGACAGTGCACAGCTAATTCTGTAAGTGATTTTTTCTTTTTAAATTCTCATCGGAGGAAACGCTCATTGATTTTAGAGGGAAAAGGAGAGAAAAGAGAGAGAAAAACATCAATGCGAGAGAGAACATTGATTGGTTGACTTACATATGTGCCCTGACCCAGAACTGAACCTGCAACCTTTTGATATAGGACAGTGATGGCGAACCTTTTGAGCTCGGCATGTCAGCATTTTGAAAAACCCTAACTTAACTCTGGTGCCGTGTCACATATAGAAATTTTTTGATATTTGCAACCATAGTAAAACAAAGACTTATATTTTTGACATTTATTTTATATATTTAAATGCCATTTAACAACGAAAAATCAACCAAAAAAATGAGTTCGAGTGTCACCTCTGATACGCGTGTCATAGGTTCACCATCACTGATATAGGAGATGATACTCCAGCCACCTGAGACACATTGGCTAGTTCTGTAAGTGATTTTTAAAAAAGTTCTATTAATGAGACGGTCAGAATAATAATTTTTGTTTGTTTTCTTTTATTAAGGTTATATTTTCTTTTTTAAAAATATTTTTATTGATTTCAGAGAGGAAGAGAGGGATAGAGAGATAGAAACATCAATGATGAGAGAGAATCACCGATCGGCTGCCTCCCGCATGCCCCCCACTGGGGATCAAGCCCGAAACCCAGGCACGTGCCCTTGGTCAGAACCGAACCCGGGACCCTTCAGTCCGCAGGCCGACGCTCTATCCATTGAGCCAAACCAGCTAGGGCAAGGTTATATTTTCTTAAGGTTTTTGATCATTTATTTAAATAAGGAAAACTTAATTTCATACAATAGGACCAAGTGAGAGTATAATAATATCTCTCTTCTGTGTTCAATTTCCTGTCACCTTAATCCCATGTCCTTCCACTTTCTTGGGTTTAGTTTACTCTCTCCTTTTGGTATGGCATGTATTCTAGTTTTGCCGGGGCTGACCAGCAGCCCCTGAACAGATTACTCAAACACAGTTTGATTGTGCAAGACAGGGCTAAAGGGCTCCTGGCTTTAGTAGCCAGAGCAGCCTCTATTGCCTGCCTCCTTAGGCCTTTATTGGAATTTTTCTCTTTAGATACAACCAGTAGGGTAAGTAATCTTGGGAGCACACATGTTTACATTGTCCTCTAGGCAAGGGCATCCAGGGATTAAGCATAAGGATTCCAGTAAACACCCTGGGGTCTGCATATGCACAGGCTTGTTTGGAAAGGTCAAGGAATAATTAGGGGCGCCGCCTTCAACACTCCCCTGTCTCCCTAAGTCGGAATTCTGATAAACAGGGCAGGTGGCATTCCACACACTTCCCTTTTAACAGAATGACCTTACAACTTTCCAACCAAGTCTCTTGTGCTCCCCAACATAGTTTCTTTCATCTTGCATCTGAGAAAATGTATTTAATAGTCTCAGAACAGATTTTTAAAAAATTATCTTGCCCTAGAACAGTTTGGCTCAACAGATAGAGCATCAGACTGTGGACTGAAGGATCCCAGGTTCGATTCTGGTCAAGGGCACATGCCCGGGTTGCAGGCTCGATCCCCAGTAGGGGGCCTGTAGGAGGCAGCTGATCAATGACTACCATCATTGATGTTTCTCTCTCTTCCTTTCCTTTCCTCTCTGAAATGAATAAAAATAGTTTAAAAAAATTAACTCATTTTGATCTTTGATTATTCTTGGGTCTAAGTAACTCATTCTTTCAGAAGTGTGCTTTGTAGTTTGTTTAATAACTTTTTGATTATTTGGAAGGGTATAAAATTCGAGGCATGAAATCTTTTTCCTTCAGAATGAATTGAATCTGCTATCTTTTGACTTCCAATATGACTGTTGAGAAGCATTAAATCATTCTGATTTCTGATCCTGTATATATGGCTTCTTAAAATTTCTTTTTCTCTGGAAACTTATAGGATCTTCTCTTAATTCCCAGGTGTCTTAATTTTCTTGACATTTGTGTAGGTCTTTTATCACTGATGTGCTGTGTACTTAGTGGGTAATTTCAGTTTTGAAACTGATGCCCTATAGTTTCAGGAATTATCTTTTGTTTCCTTTCTTCTCTTTGTCTTTTTGTTCTTTTTGGGATATTGTCTTAAATTTAACTTTTAAGCTTTTTATTGAGTTTTTAATTTCTGGCTATCTTATTTTTAATGTTTAATAGATGTTTTTCGTTCCCCTGAATATTTTTTTACATAATCAGTTTTTTATTTCCTGGATATAATAGTTTTCATAGTCTCTTTGAAATATTACTGATATAATTTAAAAATTTTTCTTCTTTTCTACAGCAATTTCATGGTACCTTAGTAAAACTTAAACTTATATAAATCACTTAATACAAGTACATTCCAAAAACTTACAGTAAAACCTTCACTGAAAATATTTAAAACATTTTATCCTCCTTAGAAGTTTTCTGGTTTAATAGGCTGGCTTTTTGCAAAAAGAAAAAATTCTTTTTTATATAATACTTTTTGCCTACCTCAATGTTGATCAGGCGTCCTCAAACTACAGCCGCATGTGGCCCGCGGAAAACATTTATCTGGCCCGCCGGGTGTTTTTGCCGCCGCTGCCTGTCCTACTTAGCAGCCGACTCATCCCGGGCCCGCAGTGCGTATGTGTGGAATGTCTGAGGGACAGTGAACTGGCCTCCTGTTTAAAAAGTTCGAGGACCTCTGATGTTGATGGTACCTAAAAAAAAAACATATTTTTTTCAGAGGAGAAACTTCCCCTGATTTTCTTTCGTTTTCTTTTGTTATGTGAGTTAATTTAAGCAAGGCACTGAAAATGCCAAAATGGATTTTTAATGCCCTGTAATCACAAAGGATTGGTCCTGACTTTTTAATTAATTTTTAGTAAAATTGCATCTACAGGTATCCTCATCCCAGTGAGTATGCCATCCAGTTCACACAAGACCAAAAGGAACAGGCATCAAACATACTCTCTGTGCCTTGCCCAAGTATGCCTACCAAGCTGTCTTTCCCCCTCTTTTTGGTCTCTATCTGTTGTGTTAGAGGCATTTCCCAATGTCTCATGATCTCTGGTGTTTTGTTTGTGGTTAAAATGAGGTACTGAAAGCCTTTTGGAAGCATTGCGTACATGAGAGGGGGCTTGGGGACTTTGGAGTTCACTATATGGTGATCTGGTTGAAAATTTTTTCTTGGAAATCCCCTTATGTCAATATCTCAAGTCCTTTTCTCTTGGCTGGTCAGATGCCCCAGAGAAGGATTTAGTCATTCATTTAAAAGATATTCATTAGGTGTATACCATAGGCACTGAGGTAGAGCAGTAAACATAACAGACAAAACTTCTTGCTCTCATGGAGTCCATATTCTGGTGGAGGTGATTGGCCATAAATGAGATAAATAAGTATATATAATATCTATATCTATATATATAAAAGGCTAAGCAACTGTCAGACTGTCCCACCAGTAGTTACGATGAGCAATGACCACCAGGGGGCAGACGCTCCAACCAGTAGCTATGACGCACATTGACCACCAGGGAGCAGATGCTCAACACAGGACCTGCTGAGTTGTGTGACTTGGCAGCAGTGGTTCTTGGGTGACATACCCCAGAACCAGAGAGGAAGGAGCCCCATTCTTGGATGCATCACCTGAGAACTACCCTCTTGCAATCCGGGACCCCTTAGGGGTTGTCGGAGAGCTGGTTTCAGCCTGATCCCTGCAGGCTAGGCCAAGGGACCCCACCTGCCAGAGGGACCTTGCTCAGTCCGCAGATGCCCTTCAAGCCATGGCATCGCCCCAGGTGTGGCTGGTTGGGAGGGACCCTGGGGGGTTGGCTCTAGGGCATATCCGGCCCATCCATCTTGCCCAGTCCTGCCCTGCCAGCCACCTTCTAATTAATTTCTTTTCAGTGAGCATGAATTTGTGCACTGGGCACTAGATAAATAAAGATAAATGGTAAGGTGGAAAAATAAAAGTATTGGAGGAATAAAGTTGAAATTTAGGTAACATGGCAAAATAAGATCTCAGTCAGAAGATTTTGCCTAAAGACCTGAAGGAGGTGAGGGAGTGAGTTAGGGGTATATTTGGGTGAGAAAGTTCCAGGCAGAGGGAATAGATCCTGGGATACAAGTGATGAACCATATGGAGGCCACTGTGACCTTATTGTTCCCTGTACTTCCTGCCTTGTAGCCTCCTGTGTGCATATGTTCATTGAGTTTTCTCCCTGTCTCTCACAAGAACTTTTGCATAAATAAATGTAATGCATTTTAGGGAGGTTTTTCACTAGAAGGTAGAAAACATTTGGTTTGGTATCTTCATTTTTCTAAAAAACGAATTTGTAATATTAATTTCATTCTCTGATGATAAAAGAGAGAAGGCTTTATTGTTTTCTGACTTCAAAATGTTACTTGTTATAACTTTCACCTTTTCTTTTTATTTAGGAAGAAAGGTTTTGGTGGGACTGCAGGAATGGCATTTGTGGGAACAGTGTGTTCAAGGAGCCACGCAGGCGGGATTAATGTGGTACATTTTTGTTCTTGATATTCACCTTTGGCCATCTGCATTAGGAGAGTGTCAAGCATTCACCATCTGCATTAGGAGAGTGCCAAGCATTTCTTGACTCTATACTTCCTTCCCTCATCCTTAAAACTATATTTTGGGTTTTATCAGGGACAATGTAGAAGTGATAGATGAGTTGGATTAAGTATCCTAATATTTATTAGCTCCTCACTTTTTATGGATGAGAAAATAGAGACCTCACTTAAGAAAATTAAATTAGAACCATGAACTTGTTTTCCCATAGACCACCATGAATAATCTATTGGTGCTAAAGTATTTGATCTATTGCTTAAAGAGTCTATCTTCATCAGTGTGTTGAGTCACATGAGTTTCTTACTAGGCTGAAATGTGTAAGTACTGATGTTGGATGCTTGATTTATCATATATACTATTAACATTATTGTGATAAATTTCCTTTGTGAAAAAATAATCTCAGAAACAAAACATATCCTTTTGCTCAGAAACCGAGGTAATACCTTCTTGTGTTTGGACAGTTTGGGCAAATCACAGTGGAGACCTTTGCATCTATTGTTGCTCATGAGTTGGGTCATAACCTTGGAATGAATCATGATGATGGGAGAAATTGTGTTTGTGGAGCAAAGAGCTGCATTATGAATTCAGGAGCATCGTAAGTAATGAGTTCTTTCTTCTTATTCTTTACAATGTGGTATTGTAGATCAGTATTTCTTAAACTCTGGGATATACTCATGTCTATGTTAAAAAACAGGAAAAATTATCCTTGGTACCCCTGAAACTAATTACATGATACACCAATAAGAAGTCTGTATTTTAATTAAATAAATAATTCCACAAAGCTTTCAGCAAGAAATATTTATTTAGGCATAGGCATGTAGCTACACTCTTCTTTAAACCAGTTGACAGACCAAAAGATATAAGAACATGGAAAAATTTACATCTGAATTACAAACTAGGGAAGGGATTCTGCTCAAATCAGTGCAGGTTAGAATATAGATTGAAGGACAATATGAAACATTTACTCACAAACCTCATGAGCAAACACTGTTGTCACTGTAGGTGGAAGAGATCTCGATGTAGTCCTAACATTTCCAGTTTTATACATAAAGGTGAGAGGCAAGACAAAGAGAAGGAGAAAGAAGCATTAACATTTATTGAACTCTATTTCTGTATCAGGCACTGTTCTAGGCACTTAAAAAGTATTAATCAGTTAATGTGCAACAACCTAGTGAGATGTAGGTACTTTGTTATCTCTATGGATGAGGAAACAGGTCTCACATCTAAGGAAGTGGTGAAGCTGGGATTTGAAATCAAGAAGTCTAGGTCGAGAGCCTGTGATCTTAGAACCCCTTCTTTTGCCAGGGTTCAAAAATAATTACAATTGAGGGTCTAAGGGTGAACAAGAACCATTGAGTTGTTGGGCTTCTTTTTGATGCAGAGTTCTCAGAAGGCAACAAGGTTCCATTCTGCTTAGTAGGCCGTTGTGCTAAGCAGAGAACTGGACATGACCACAGTGCATGTGTGGATTAGAAGCTGAGTCAGAGAAAAAATTAGCTATGAAAGATGTTCATCTCTAACAAACACAGATGAAGATTTCATATGGGGAATATCCATGGCCCTAAGGATTCACTCCCTTTTCTATTTTCCTCAAGCTCCTAGGGCACTGAAAAAATACTAAAGCTTCTGTTAGCCATCACTCTAAATATGAGAATATAATTGTAATCATATACTGGTATCAAGGGGAAGCACTCAAGCAGGATTTACTGCAGAATTTATTGGTTTTTGAGCAAATACTAGGCTGAAAAATAGATATGGAAGAATTAGTATAGCACTTATGAAAAAACTATCCTTAATAGAAGTGTAATTATATTCACAAGAAAAGTCATGATTGTAAAATATTTTATGTTGGACAGGGAAGTAAGTTTAGTGTTTGCTCTGGCTGGCAGTGAAGTTGAGGAAGACATAGATTCAGGGGAAAAGAAAGAAATAATCAACAGTGAGATAAAATAAGAGACTAATGAAAAAAGGAACATTAAGAGGAAGGAATGTCATGAAACAGTGCTGTAGTGGAATTTAAATTGGTATGACCCATACTTCATTCACTCATCAAATATTTATGGAGCACTATGCGCTAGACTTTGTTTTAGGCACTTAGACTATCTCAGTGAGTTAGATAAAGACTTGTCCTTTACAGAATTTACATTTTAATGGCGGAAGACAACATATTAACCTAATAAATATATCATAATAGGTCACAAACCATTATAATTATATTCAGGAAGCACACTTGTATCAAAGAGACTCAAAATAAGACAAAAATTATCACTTTTCGTTTATGAGATATACAATCATTAATGAACATTTGTCATAGTTTTTTTTAATTTTACGTTATTAAGATATATAATGTAAAAAGCACCTCAAGGGAAAATGTTCCCATATATTAGAGAAAATTTTAAAATCTCTTTCTTAATCATTGACAGATTATGTAAACAAAACACATATAAAATGTAAACAGAAGTCTGGAAGAAAATTTCTGAAAAATTAAAAGAGAGTTTATTCAGGTAATGATTTGCAGACCAGGAAATGTAGCCCTTGGTATGAACCAAATAGATCAGTGTTTCTCAACCTTCCTAATGCCGCGACCCTTTAATACAGTTCCTTATGTTGTGGTGACCCCCAATTTCATTGTTACAAATTGAACATAATTAAAGCATAGTGATTAATTACAAAAACAATATGTAATTATATATGTATTTTCTGATGGTCTTAGGCGACCCCTGTGAAAAGGTCGTTTGACCCCCAAAGGGGTCGCGACCCACAGGTTGAGAACCGCTGAAATAGATGTTACAGAATGGATGGAGTAAGGCAAGGTTTATAAAAGCAAAAATTGTAAAGAGCTGACAATCAAAGAGATGGGTTGCTAGGGGAAATGAGACAGTAAACTTACAGTATTTGTTTTCTGATTGGTAGGGGCAACTGTACTTTTAACAGTTGGTTGACTCAGTGGCCAAGCATGTGTGGTTTGAGATGAGAACAATAGGTAAAATATGATTAAGCATTTGTCAACATCCTAGTTTCAGCCCAGGCCATAGAACAAAAGGCTGTTTTCTTATCATACAATTATAGTACAGGAAGTATTATTTAACAGTGATTCAAGGAGTATGATTAACAAACAGTACAGGGGCTACTGCTTACTCTCTGGGTGGGTTCTGAGCCCAAAAGGGCAAGTTATGCTTTGTAAGCAGCTTCAGAGATCAAGCTGCAAAAATCCAAATATTGGGCCACAAATTATGATATTAAATTTCTGATAAGTCCTTAAGATTATAGAGGTTTAAATAAATATTAGTATGGTTAATTTTATAAGTAAAACTTCAAGTGTCCAGTTGGCTATATATTTTACCAAAAGAAGACTTACTTAAACATGTATATAAGATGATGTCAAATATTAGGCAACTTACCATTTTCCCTGTGAGAAGAGCTGCAAATAAATTTTTTTTGGCTAACTTAAAAATATTACCTTATAGGGATGTAAAAGACATAAAGGGAGGGAATGTAATTGGCTCTTGGAGAGGAAAACAGTAGCTATTAGCCCTGTTATTAGCTAATAACAGTAGCCCTACAGAAGTTGAAATAGTGGGAAACTGCCAACATAAGGTGACCTGATGGAGAGGGATCCAGAGGAACTAATCCGCCTTATTCTCCTGCTGCCTTCTTGTCTCTGCCAGTGCCTCTTATTTGGCTGTGTTCTATTGGATACAGTCCATATAGGTCATTCTCCAGCAAGCATAGAGCACAGTGGAAAAGGATGGGGAAAATATTTGTCAGTCCCATTACTTTATCTTGTTTTGCATCAGCTAATGCATTGAATAAGGAAAAGATTTAGGAATAATTATTTGAAAAGGGGAAAGCTCAGATGATATGATTGTCTAGTTTTGAACAGCAAGGGAATCAATTAAATAGTATTAGAAATATAGTTTTAAGTGTATAAAATAGATTCCCTTTAAACCAGTTATAACCATTTTGAAAAAACGTGAGGGGAAAAACCTGTTTTTATTTGTCTAAAGTTCAAGATATCTCAGAATCAAGATGAATATAACCCAGGCTGGATTTATTATTATATATTCATTATTGTGACTTCCCATTTTTCTTCTTCTGATTTTAAAAGAAACTAATCTTTAAACATTTTTGTGGGCCATTGAAAGTATGAGGGGTCCTAGGCACGTGCCTATTGTGCCTAAGTTGGCCCATTCTGTTATAAATATAAATATTTAATAGTATTGAACTTTTAGCTGTTACCAGTGTTCCCTGGAATATATTCTTGAGAACTGATAATGTATGCTGGAAATATTGTATTGCTGATTTTGTTGTGGAGTTTTAAAATTTATTTATTTAAAAATATTTTTATTGATTTCAGAGGGGAAGGGAGAGGGAGAGAGAGATAGAAACATCAATGATAAGAGAGCATCATTGATCGGCTGCCTCCTGCACGCCTCCACTTGGGATCAAACCCACAACCTGGGCATGTGCCCCAACTGGGAATCGAACCGTGACCTCTGGTTCATAGCTCAGTGCTCAACTGCTGAGCCATGCTGGCTGGGCTTCAATTTATTTTTAAAAAAATGTCAGAGGATAATTATATTTCAAATATATCTGAGTGGATTGTCTTGATATTATGTTCCCATTACTACCAGTACCATAATAGTTTCACACTTTTATTTAGCAATCTAATAGGAATTTTAGGATACATATATTTGTTGATTGTTGCCTTTGCCTTTTGGGGAGGTTCTGTGATTGTGTAACAAGGTAGTATGTGAGTTTCCACATATTTTCTTGATCTTGTAATAATTTTATGTTAGTGTAGTAAGTTAAAATAAAGGAGGGCTAAAAGAAGAATGTCCTGTTTATAATTTACTTGTCTGGGGCAGAGAGATAGCTTGTGGGCAAATATAAGTATTGGACAAGTGTATGTAGTCACTACTTGCAAATGTTCACCACTTGAGTTTCTGTCTTTGTTTTATTGTTCTTTTGTATATGAAGTAGAAATATGTTGGGCTTACTGGGTTGAAATGGGGCATGGCTCAAGAATGGTCTTAAGTTTGGAGATGTAGTTAAAGAGACAGCTGGGACTGGGGAGTTTGTGTAAGGAATAAAATATCAGCATTTCATTGCTTATAGGGGATTAGCACAGAAGCACTTTAGGAATGGTTGGCTAAAATTGGGTCCATAGCAAACACAGAGATCCTTGGAAGCTATAATCTGAGGCAATACTTGTAATAGCTTGGTCCTAAAAGACTTCTAATGAAGGCACATTGATTTCTAGATCTAGAAATACCAAGTTTTGGAGAATGAAAGGTTTTCCACCTTCCAAAAAAGAGCATAAGTGACACCTGAATGAAGGGGGACCTGCTTCTCTTGAGGGAAATGTGAACTATCCCAGAGAGGACATTGCACTAACTTCCACTTTGAACAGGGAAGTATTCTGGGCAGAGGACAGAATAGGACAGATAGTGTTGGATTGACAATTTAAGATGTGGTGGGCCTCATTAGACAGATGGCTTTAGCCCAGCCGTGGGCAAACTGCAGCCCGCGGGCCGGATCCGGCCCGCTTGAAATGAATAAAACTAAAAAAAAAGACCGTACCCCTTTATGTAATGATGTTTACTTTGAATTTATATTAGTTCACACAAACACTCCATCCATGCTTTTGTTCCGGCCCTCCGGTCCAGTTTAAGAACCCATTGTGGCCCTCGAGTCAAAAAGTTTGCCCACCCCTGCTTTAGCCTATTCCTAAATGAAATGGACTGACTTGCTCCACCAGATGGCAATACATTTCTTAGATTTATTAATGGTGCTGTTTTCTGTTGCATCATCGTGTGTGTGTGTGTGTGTGTGTGTATGTGTGTGTGTGTGTGTTTTGTTTTTAAATCAGAGAGATCCTGCTCTGCAACTCAAGTTTCCCTCTTATTCTGTGTCCTTTATCTTTGACTCTATTTCCATATATATATATATATATATATATATATATATATATATATATATATATAAAATTGATTTCAGAGAGAGGATGAGAAGAGAGAGAGATAGAAACATGAATGATGAGAGAGAATCATTGATTGGCTGTCTCCTGCACTTTCCCCACTGGGAATCGAGCCTGCAACCCAGGCATATGCCCCTACCAGAAATTGAACTGTGACCTCCTGGTTCATGGGTCCGATGCTCAACCACTGAACCACACTGGCCGGATGATTCTATTTTCTTATTGATGATTACTTCCTATCAATGCTATGACCTGTCAGCTTTCTGACCTCTAACAATTACCATCAGGTTGAGCAAAGTCATCTTTTATTTATTTTTTCTATAGGATTTCTTAGTCCTGATTAAGGAACCTTCTAGTTTACTGTATGCTGCTGAGCCTAGCTGTAGGAAGGGAAGCACTGCAAATAACTCTTGCTGGGTCTTCTTATTCTGGTACAACTTGTGATATATTAGGACAAAACATTTATATTGTCACAAATAAAACTTACAGAAAATGTTTATTTCTTTAAAACATATACATAATCCAAACACTTCTTACTACTCCTACTGCTATCGGGCTGCTCTGTCATTGTTAAGTGGAATTCTGCAGTAGCCTTTTGCATAGTAACCATTCAGATCAAGTCGCTCCTGCTCAACACTTTCTATTGTCATTCTCTCCCTTCTCCCTTTTCCCAATCTCCTCCTTTCTCTCATAGTAAAAAGTCAATTTCTTATAATGGCCTATTCCCACCTTCACTGATGGTATCTCACATTACCCATTCCTTCACTGACTCGCTCCCACTCCAACCTTTCTGGCTTCTTTATTTTTTCTTGAGCATGCAAGGCAGGCTTCTATTTTAGGGTTTCTGTACTTGTTCCTTCTCCCTGTAATGTTCCCTTGCCCCAGATAGCCAGTTTTGATTCAATTGTCACAATGTTTGAAATGCCTGTCCTGACAGCTCTTTTAAAAATTGCAATCGCTTCTTTGCCTACACAGGTTATCCCCTTCACCTCTTCACCTTTTCCCTCAATTGCACTTATCACCTAATATACTATTGAATTTACTTATATATCTTTTAAACATATTTTTATTGATTTCAGAGAGGAAGGGAGAGGGAGAGAGAGAGAGAAACATCAACATCAACAATAGGAGAGAATCATTTATTGGCTGCCTCCTGCACACCCCCTACTGGGGATCAAGTCCACAACCTGGACATGTGCCCTTGACCGGAATCGAACCTGGGACCCTTCAGTTTGCAGGCTGATGCTCTATCCACTGAGCCAAACTGGCTAGGGCTTGAATATACTTATTAAATTTACAGTCTCATTCACTTGAACATCACCTTCACAGAGGTGGGGATTTTTGCTTTGTTTACTAGTACTGTTTTATCCCTTAACAAAGAAGAGTGCCTTGAACATAAAAAATGTTTAACAAATATTTGTTGAATGAATGATATTGTAAAAAAAGACTCCTTACTGTATCCTTAAACAGAGAGTAGCAAGAAAAAGAATATGGAAAACAAGTATTGTTATTGTCAAAAAGCTTGTGCCATACCTTTCCTTTCTGTTTGAGTCAAAATACTGTCTTTACTCATTCTTTTGCAATAGGCAATTGATGGTTCATGTTCCTTCTCTGCCAGTCTGTTAAAACCCTTCAGCATCTCATATTCAAAGACGTTTCTGTCGAGTAGTAGTTAACAGTTCCAAAATGTTCTAGACAGACTGCCTTCCATTCCCAAGAGCCTAGAGCCAGGACTATCTCCTTCCCTGGAGATTTTGGGTCAGTTAGAGTGTACTGAATACCCAGGGGACAAATTTTCACAGGAAGGAACTGTTCCTTAGATTCCTGGGATTTACAGAGACTCAACATAGATAGGAATGCTTCCTCAAACACTATAATGCAACTGTTTTTATTCCCACTGCTACTTTGGCAACATTGCTCAACCTGATGAAAAAGGGGTTCTTTCAGGGCACTAAATTCCCCTGATAAAATTTTAATGTGACTTGGATTTCTCAAAGATTCTTGTTGTATATTTGGGTGTGTTTCCCACTAGTCTTCAAAAGTAAATATAGTTAGTGGGAATATGTGAAAATATTTTATAGTGACTGAGTAAAACAATAAGTGAAAAGAAGATTGGGTAAACGTATAGCTAGCACCAAATACTTGAAGACCTTTTACTATGGAATATAAATAAAACTTAATTCTGGATAGGACTAGATCATCTTTAAACTGTCTTCTGACGGGATTTATGATTTTATATTTCAATGAAAGTGATTGTTTAGAAGATTTTTTTTCATAGAGGTGTAATATATTGTAACCCAGATAGTAATTATTATATAGTAAGTGAAATAATGTTTTATATTTTTTAGAAATAGACATTAATTCTCATTTTTCTCTAGTTTGGTTAGCTTGTTAACTGCTGTTTTAAATATTCATTTCTAGTTGGTTGAAGACATGACATACATTTTTTGAAAAGAGTAATTGCTGTGACATGAGCTCTTTTTCCTGATGTTTATTATAGAGGTTCCAGGAACTTCAGCAGTTGCAGTGCAGAGGACTTTGAGAAGTTAACTTTAAATAAAGGAGGAAACTGCCTTCTTAATATTCCTAAGCCTGATGAAGCCTATAGTGCTCCTTTCTGTGGCAATAAGTTGGTGGACCCTGGGGAAGAGTGTGACTGTGGTTCTCCAAAGGTCAGTTGAATGTTTGCTTTCTGCTTTGTTACATTCCTTCAGGGTTTGCAAAAAATAAAATAGCTTGCTGTGGGCAACTGTGGCACAGGAGCTGAAGTAAAGCTTAGTGGCAGAAAGAGGATTGGCATTTTCCTTGTGGGGACGTGTTCCTGGGACTGGTCATCTCCTCCTTCCCAGAACATAACCAATGGTGTCATCTGTTTTGATGTCAAGGAAAGCGCCATGCCGACTCTTTATTTTTTTTTGTGCTAGCTTCTACCATTTCTGTTATGGTTATTGGGTCATTTATTTACTTTAAAGAATGACTCAGTTTTTCACTTGGCTCTACTTGTAAGCTCTCACATTCTGTCTGGCACTGCCATTGCAGAAATATTTATTTGGTTGAACTCATTTTAATAATAAATTGAAGCTGGCTCATTCTCCAGAGCCCTTCATTAACACAGTTCTTAGCACTGAAATTAACATCCTTCCTTAATTAACCTCTAGTTTACCTACTGATCTGTGGTTTTATCACACCTGATGCCCATACTTATTTCCATTAACCCATGCTCATCTTTATTATTATTGTTCTGTATCTTAGCCATTCTCCTCTCCAAATGGCCTCCTCCTAGGCATAGGTAGGAGAGGCTGGGGAATGGTCACTGGAAAAAAAAAGGGAGACATATGTACTACTATTTGTAATACTTTAAACAATAATAAAAAAAAGAAATTTGTTCATTTTTGTGTAAGCTTCACTCTATTCTCAATCTTTCCCACAAGTTCTTCTTTTTCACCCGACCATACCTGGCTTTGCCGGAAGACTTCCAATTATAGAAAGGCAGTGTGTATTATATGATGAAATTGTAATTGGCCTTCATCGCATTATTGCTGCATGTCATGACTTCTGCTCAATGTTGTACATGGTATAATTCTCACAGTAGCCCAAACAGATTGATATTTTTTATATCCTCATTTTCAAATGAGGAAAATAAGGCCTAATAAAGCATGTTTCATTTCTAAATTAACATTATGCTATTAGGATGACCAAATTCTTTGGCTTTCCAGGCATTCTCAGTTCTTTATCCTTATATACTTTATGTTTTTAAAAGTAATTTATTCTTAAAAAATATACTTTTATTGTTGATAGTATTACAGATGTCCCTCATTCCCACTCTTTCCACCCATTGGAGATGCAAGTCTGGCAAATCAATAAATGTGATACATCACATAAACAAAATGAAGGACAAAAATTACATGATCACATGTGCACACTCTGGCCTACATGCCAAGATAGAGAGGTATGTATAGAAGGGAGAAGGAAGTTAGAACCATATCACTCTATTATTAACATAGAGTTCTTCCTGTAGGATTTTGTGGAATGTGAAAACTTCCATAAGCTCTAGCTCCTCCCATATACCCTCTCAACTGATTATATTTGCTTCAAGTTTCATTTAGTTTTTATCACTTTTCATATGCTTTTAGACCATATGCATAGTTTTCTTCTGAGTTATTTTATATCCCACATAAGTTTATATGTTGTGCTGCTGATTTTTTTAAATCTACTTCTAGCAACTCATGTATTATGGGCAAAGTCCTTTGTGAATATGTTCTAATATTTCCTCTCTTTTGCTTATCATTAAGCTTAAAAATATTAATCAACTTTATTTCTTAGAGCAGTTTTAGGGTCAAAGCAAATTTGAGTGGAAAGTACCGAGAGTTCCATGTATTGCCTGTCCCGCACACAAGCACTTCTCCATTGTCCACATCGTGCAGCACAGAGGTACATTTGTTACAATTGATGGCTCTACATTGACACATCATTATCACTCAAAGTCTGCAGTTTACATTAGGGTTTACTCTTGTTATTTAGCTTTTTATCTCATGTATTTTTATTATATTGAAATTTAAAATTTAAATGAAGGCAAGTTTATCAATTATTTTTCTTAAGACTTTCTGAATTTTGTATTTGACTAGTAGTACTCTTTTTCAAGATTATCATCATAGCTTCTTTATACTTTTTATGTTAAAAATTTTTAGATTACTCTTTAATTGAGGGAATCATGTGGACTGGGGCAGAAAATTAACTTCTGTCCACTAATGGTTAGTTATTACAGAACCATTTAAAATTATACTTTTATCATAATGAGAATACATGTATACACTGTTTCCTAATTCTCTTTTTTTATGAAGCCATCTTACAGTGTTTTTCAAAAAAAAGTTAACAGCTTTACTGAAGTATAATTGAATGCAATGTCAAAAAACTAAATTAGGACTTAGATAAGGAAAGGCTATTGTAATAGGGAGACCATTCTGATCTCCAAAATCTGCAAGTATCTCAGAATCAAAGAGAAAAAGGCTTTTCTTTAATAGGGTAAAGGTGGGGGCAAAGCAGAGATAAGCAGAATCTTTTAAGGAGAAGCTGAAAAGCAAGGGGAATAACCAGTAAGGACTGAGAGGAAAGTGTTCTGCTGTGGTCAGCTGATTTCTAGGGGAAGCTAGCTGATGAGGGGGACAAGCAGAGTCCAGGGACCTATATAAAAGAAAGAAGCCTTATTAACATTTGGTCAAAACAAAGCAAAGGGTAAGAAATAGGCAATTGAAGACTTGGTCAATAATAAACTGCCCATGTTGAAAGCATAGAAGTTGATATATTTTGACACATTATATACATACTAGAAGCCCAGTGCACGAATTTGTGCACAGGTGGGGTCCGACCACCCTGCCCTGATTGGGGCTGATCACGGGTGGGGGCCGCAGGAGGTCGGCCAGCCGGCCCCTCCTCGCCCTCCCGCCCTCCCTGATCAGGGGTGGGGTTGGCTGGGGGAGGGGCTGCTGGCGGTTGGCCAGCTGGCCCCACCCCCGATTAGGGTGGGTGGGCCAATTGGCCGCAGTGCCTGTCATAGCGACCGGTTGTTCCAGTCATTCTGGCATTTCTGTTGCTTGGCTTTTATATATATAGATGTGAAACTGTCACTACTTTCAAGATAATGAACATATCATCCAAAAAGTTCTTTGCAATCCTTGGTAATCCCCCATTCTCCTCAGACAATCACTGATCTGTTTTTTGACATTACACATTAGTGTGCATTTCCTAGTGTTTCATGTAAGTAGAATACTGTTTTTTTGGCTAGCTTCATTCACTCAGCATAATTCTTTCAAGATTATCCACATTGCTACAGTGTCAGTAACTCATTTGTTTGTATTGTTGTTTACAAACAATAGTATGATAAACTACAATAAATTGAATAGTATGGATAAGCTATAGTTTGTCAATTCATCTCTTGATGTATATTTGTGGTGTTTCTGGTATTTTGCTATTAGCTTGAACATTCACCTACAAGTCTTTACATGAACTTACGTTTTCATTTCTCTTGGGTAATGCAAAAAGTTCCATGTATTTTTTAACCCAGTCTCCCTCAAAGGTGACATCTTATTTTAATAAGAAATAAGAAAGCTAGTTTTCCTTCCTTTCTCACCTTTTCTTCCTTTCCCCTATCTTCTTCTCTCTTCCGTTTTTCCTTCCTTTCCTGAACAATTCAGAGCTGAAGACATCAGTTGGAACATAGGAGAGTAGGTGTCTCTGTGGGTAGCAGCTTGTGGGGTTGGAGAGCAATGGTGGCCCAAAGTGGGGTGGGAGAAGCCAAGAAAGATAAAAAGCCACTGTTCTCAAAACTGCCTGGTACTGGCACAAGAACAGACATATAGACCAATGGAACAGAACAGAGAACCCAGAGATTGACCCAAGCCATTATGCTCAATTAATATTTACAAAGGAGGCAAGACCATACAATGGAGTCAAGACAGTCTCTTCAATAAATGGTGTTGGGAAAATTGGACAGATACATGCAAAAAAAAGTGAAACTAGACCACCAACTTACACCATACACAAAAATAAACTCAAAATGGATAAAGGACTTAAACGTAAGAAGAGAAACCATAAAAATCTTAGAAGAAGCCATAGGCAACAAAATAGCAGACACATGTTGCAGCAAGATCTTTACCACTACAGCTCCTAGGGCAATGGAAACTAAGGAGAAAATAAACAAATGGGACTACATCAAAATAAAAAGCTTCTGCGCAGCAAAAGAAACCATCAACAAAACAACAAGAAAGCCCACTGCATGGGAGAACATATTTGCCAATGTTATCTCTGATAAGGGTTTAATCTCCAGCATTTACAGGGAACTCATACAACTCAACAAAAGGAAAATAATCCAATCAAAAAATGGACAAAGGACCTAAATAGACACTTTTTGAAAGAGGACACTCGAAAAGCCAAGAGACACATGAAAACATGCAAAAGTCACTAATCATCCAAGAGATACAAATCAAAACAACAATGAGGTACCATCTCACAACTGTCAGAATGGCTATCAACAAATCAACAAATGACAAGTGCTGGCGAGGATGCGGAGAAAAGGAACCCTCTTGCACTGTTGGTGGGAATGCAGACTGGTGCAACCACTGTGTAGAACAGTATGGCGTTTCCTCAAAAAATTAAAAATTGAACTTTAATTTGACCCAGTAATCCCACTTCTAGGAATGTATCCCAAGAAAACAGAAACACCAATCAGAAAGGATATATGCATCCCTATGTTCATAGCAGAACAATTTACAACAGCTAAGATTTGGAAACAGCCCAAGTGCTCATTAGCAGATGACAGGATTAGAAAACTGTGGTACATCTGCACAAAGGAATTCTATGCTGGTGTAAAAAAGAAGGAATTCTTATCATTTGCAACAGCATGGATGGAACTAGAGAGCATAAATTATGCTAAACGAAATAAGCCAGTCAGAGAAAGATAAATATCACATGATCTCACTCATTTGTGGAATATAATGAACAAAATAAACTGATGAATAAAAATAGAACCAGAGACATAGAAGCATTGAACAGACTGTAAAACCTATGAGGGAAGGTGGATAAGAGATCAACCAAAGGACTTGTATGCATGCATATCAGCAAAACCAATGAACATAGACAGGGGGGTGAGACTTGTGCTTGGAGTTAAGGGTGGCTGGGGAGAGGTCAATGGGGAAAAAAAGAGACTCATGTAATACTTTAAACAATAAAGAATTTAAATAATAAAAAAAAGAATGTCCACATAGGGTGAAGACCCACTCAATAGAGAAGTCAGACCCTGAGCATGAAGAGAAATGCATTAATGGATGCTTAATTTCCTTGTGATGGTTAAATATACTATTATGGACTAAATGTGTCACCCCTAAATTCATATGGGATAGATCTTAGGGACAGATCTCTGATCTGATAGGTCCGGTATCCTTATAAGAAGAGATTCTAGAAAGTTCTCTTGCTCTCTTTCTCTGAACACACACACACTGAAGAAAGGCCTTTTAAGAATACAGCAAGAAGGCAGCTGTCTGCAAGCCAGGAAGAGAGTCCTCACCAGAAACTGAATTGGCTGGAACTTTGATCCTAGATGTCTAGCTTCCAGAGCTGTGACATAATAAATTTCTTTTGCTTAAGCCATCATCTATGGTATCTTGTTCTGGCAGTACCAGCAGATGAAGACACATACTCTCAATGATTTCAATCCTTTGATGTATGTTGAGACCTGGTAATTGCAACGAAAGAATCACTGACAAATCCAGCATAGTGACTTGTTTCCAGAGATTAATTGCTATTGTAAGATTAGAAAGAAATAGATTTGAGGTCTAAGATAAGAATTTTATTAATGATTATTGATGACAATAACTCATTTTTTTATTGCCAGTCATTTTCTGTTCACAGGAATGTGAATTGGACCCTTGTTGTGAAGGAAGTACTTGTAAGCTTAAATCATCTGCTGAATGTGCATATGGTGACTGTTGCAAAGACTGTTTGGTAAGAAATTCCTCCCTATTTTGAAAAAGAAAAAGGAACAATATTATATATCAAAATTTCTTTTGTCTGATCTGTAAGAGAGCATTATTTTTATTACATGATCACGTGAAACATTTTATGGCACTTGTTTGCAGTTTTGCATCACATTCTCTTTACTACAGTCTAATAAGATTTTTTTCCTAAGTAGAAATATTTTTTAATTTTAAGAGTAATCTATGTTTTTTATTAAAAATTCCACAGTACCAAAGTATAGAAAACAGACAGTGGAAGACTATCATTTTAACCTTCCTGACATAGCCATTTTTGATAATATGTTATTAATTTAGTTACTTTTTTCTGTATAAATGTGATTGTGTGTGTGTGTGTGTGTGTGTGTGTGTGAATGTGTGTGTGCACATGCACGCATGGAGGGGGGGTTAAGTTGCTAAACATAGATACATATATTTTTCCTATTGGTATTTTCAATAAGATACAATGGGCTTTCTTCCATTTGTGTAGTTCTACATGGTTATATAGTTAGTACTTCTTTGTGTGGTTTACTATAATTTCTTTACCTGGTCAATTGATGATGGGCATTTGGATTGCTTCCAAGTTTTGTTTATAAGTAGTATTTTGGGGGCAGTGTATGAATATTAACATTTTTGACACACATTTCACATATTTCCCACCGATGTACCATCCTATACCCACCAGTCTAGTCACATGCTTGTTTCCTTACATTAAGATTGGTTTCTAGCAAGTGTTATAATCCTGGTTAGTTTGATAGGTTTAATGTCCTTTCATATCTTTGTTTAATTTTCATTTCCTTCTTTTTAAAAAATATTTTTATTGATTTCAGAGAGGAAGGGAGAGGGAGAGAGAGAGAAAAACATCAATGATAAAAGAATATCATTTTTTGGCTGCCTCCTGCACGCCCCACACTGGGGATTGAGCCCACAACCTGATATGTACCCTGACTATAATTGAACCATGACCTCCTGGTTCATAGGTCGCTGCTCAACCACTGAGCCATACCAGTAAGGCAAATGTGCATTTCTTTTGATTATCAATGAGATTATGTTTTTTTCTGTATTTCATGACTTTTATTAATTGCCTATTATTGGCCTCTGTTCATTTTCCATTGGGTTATGTAATGTTTTGTTGTTATTAGAACTTTTATACATATAAATATCATAGTTTCAAATTTGATTAATTTGTGGGAATTGTCCTAATATTCTTGTTTCATTTGAATCTTATTACCCTAGTTTCTTCCAGGAGGTACTTTATGTAGAGGAAAAACCAATGAATGTGATGTTCCAGAATATTGCAATGGTACTTCTCAGTTCTGTCAGCCAGATGTTTTTATTCAGAATGGATATCCTTGCCAGAATAACAAAGCCTATTGTTACAATGGCATGTGCCAATATTATGATGCTCAGTGTCAAGTCATCTTTGGCTCAAGTAAGATATTTTATTTATAATCGATTGCTTTGATTTTGTTTTTTGCTTTAGTTTTGGTTAAAAGTGGAAATAAAAATTACAGTATATATACACATATACATAATATCAGATTTTAGTTTTAATAAATTTATATAAGTAGTATGGGGATATACATTGGGGTCTACTGTTTTCATTTTCACTCAAAATATTTTTGAGATCCATCTGTATTGAGATTTACATTTAGATGATAATGCAATAGAGTATTCTATTACATAAATGTAATCTGTTCTATTACTGATAGATATGTAGGATGTTCAAAAATTCTTCTGATTCTCTTTTTAAAGTTTTCATTTTTATTAGACTTATATTTACACATAAAGATCCAAATTATTTAAAGATTTTATGAAAAAATACAGTGTACTTGTAAGTACTATCTCCATTCATTAAGGAAACCACTTTTACCTTTTCTAGCTGATTATTTTTTCACTTGTTCCAGGTCTTTAGATAGCCTCTTGGTAATGCTACGTTTTGATTTTTCCCATGGTAGGCATTCACTATTATGAGGAATTGGCTCACATAGTCACAGAGAATGGTAGGTCTCTTACAGGGGACGTCAGCAAGCTGTATCGTCAGAAGAGCTAATGGTGTAGTTACAGTCCCCAGGCTGCAAGGCCTGAGACCCAGGAAGCCTGGATGATTCTGTTCGAGCGCTCAGGCAGTGCATGCCTAATCCCCTTAGATGGGGTGAAGAGGCTGCTTCCCTGGCAAAGAAGACTCATCAGAATCTAGGGGTTCAGTGTCCCCAGCTTCATCAGGATCTTCCCACATATCTCCATTTCAGCTTTCAGGATCTCATTCTTTCACAATCACTGTCCTCAATGTAACAATAGACACCTGTGAGGCTGGAAGTTCATCCTGGGTTGTAATTCAGCCAATTGGAGAATGAGATTCTGGATTTCATTCGTAACAATCCCAGCTCTGTCATTGCAGGAGATAAACGTCTTCTGCAGGTCACACATAGCTTTCAGCCTATTTATGCAGTGATCAAACTGGGAATTCGAATACCTGAGTTTATCCCCCCCCCCCCCCCCCCCCGCCTTGTCTGGTGATATCAGAAGCAATCAGACAATCTCATACCCCATTGGGCATTTGATTAAAATGCTGGATTTATTTCTTCGAACCTAGAATTGTTGATTTTGACCAGACTTCTGTTGTCTTTAATTTCTGTTGTACTCCTCTTTTTTTAAAAAAAAAATATATTTTATTGATTTTTTACATAGAGGAAGGGAGAATAGAGAGTTAGAAACATCAATGAGAAAGAAACATCAATAAGCTGCCTCCTGCACACCTCCTACTGGGGATGTGCCCACAACCAAGGTACATGCCCTTGACTGGAATCGAACCTGGGACTTTTCAGTCTGCAGGCCAACGCTCTATCCACTGAGCCAAACCGGTTAGGGCTGCACTCCTTCTCTTATGGTGGATAAGATAAGCAGGAGGAGAGAAGACTATTTAAGAATTAAACGGGGCTTATTTATGTTACTCAGGCTATGGAGACAAAAGTGGTAGAGCTCTGTCAACTTGTGATATATATATATTTTGCAAGAATAGGTAGGTTATTCCAGACTAAAAAAGTAATTTCAGGTAGGCATTCTTAATGAAGTAAGTACTATTATTTAGTAAAGATGTTATAGTGGCCTGCAAAAAAGTCTAGGACTAAAGGAACCACAGTAATTTTTTTCTTTGGATATTTTCTGGAATTCTTATACCTATTTCCATCCTATAGGAGAGCTTTGCTAGGTATTTCTATATGATATTTATCCTGTACAAATATTCTGCATTCATTTTTCATATTACTTGATCCTTTGCCCCTTTTTTCCTCCAAGTCTTTTCACTCATATCCATTTTCTTTTAAAATAAACAACATAGTATTAGATGTGTAAGATAGGCAAATGAATTTCCTATATTATGTAGAAAGTACTGGCATTTTAGCTTAAAATATTTTTAAGTAAAATATTTTTAGGAATGTATAATTAAGTGGAAAATTGAATATTAAGTGATACATTTATATCAGAATGAATTACTACTTTAAAAAAATCTATTTTTATTGATTTCAGAGAGGAGGGGAGAGGGAGAGGGAGATAGAAACGTCAATGATGAGGGAATCATTAGGTGCCTCTTGCATGCCCCCTACTGGGGATTGAGCCCACAACCTAGATATGAACCCTGACCAGGTTGGGAATCGAAACCTGACCTCCTGGTTCATAGGTCGACACTCGTCCACTGAGCCACACTGGCCGGGCTGGAATGCTACTTTATCAGTTGTCATGGCTGTCAGTCTATCTAATTCAGCGGTTCTCAACCTGTGGGTTTCGACCCCTTTGGGGGTCAAACGACCCTTTCACAGGGGTCGCCTAAGACCATCGGAAAACACATATACAAATACATATTGTTTTTGTGATTAATCACTATGCTTTCATTATGTTCAATTTGTAATAATGAAATTGGGGGTCACCATAACATGAGGAACTGTATTTATTTTATTTTATTTTATTTTTTAATACGGAACGCTTCATGAATTTGTGTGTCATCCTTGCGCAGGGGCCATGCTAATCTTCTCTGTATCGTTCCAATTTTAGTATATGTGCTGCCGAAGCGAGCACGAGGAACTGTATTTAAAGGGTCGCGGCATTAGGAAGGTTGAGAACCACTGATCTAATTACTAGGAATACCTAAATTAAGCTTCCACATATGGTAAATTAAAAAACCAAATAATAGCTGGAAATATTTTCATCAACCTTTCCCCACCTGATTTAACCAGGAGTGCAATAAATATGTGTTTGAGAGCAGTGGGAATGACTATGCTGAAAACGCTACCATACTGTGTGTGGGTTTTAATTTATTTATAGTTTCATCTTGTTTATTTATAGTTGCACCTCTTTTAGACCTTGAGTGTTTGAGTTTAGGCTAACTTTTAAGTATAGTCTGAGCTTTATTTTTACAGTTGGTTGTTAAGTGTAAAGTGTGGAACAATTTTTTTTTTCCCCTGTAAGGCTAGAAACTTTTTCAAAGGTATTAAGGCAGTTCATCCAGTTGTATGGACTATCATAGGGAATACTTTTCTTTCTGAAATAAATTGCCAGAACTTAAACATTTTTTTTTAACATTGCAGAAGCCAAGGCTGCCCCAAGAGGTTGTTTCATTGATGTGAATTCTAAAGGTGACAGATTTGGCAATTGTGGCTTCTCTGGTAATGAATACAAGAAGTGTGCCACTGGGTAAGTGACAGGAGGTTATAAAGGAAAATGAATGATTGCAAGACCAGTCATCTTTTATAACTCCTTGTGACTGCCGACTTTCTCCCCCTTAAATACCTAACTTTTCAGACTTACAATTTTGCAACACAAGGTTTCAGGGAGACTGAATAGAACTGGTAAAATAAGTTACCCCTTTTGACATTACCTGTCTGAAATCGAATGGTTTTTAGAATCTTACTTTGTTTATGTTCTACATTAAGAACCACAAATAAACACTCTTCCTCCTCTTTCTTTCATTAAAAGGTTGTTTTGCTAAATTCATAGAGATAAATAATTAATTTTGTATTTTATTATTTTGTTCTAACTCTGTAATTTAAAAGTGATAAATTAAATAGAAAATTTCAATACAGCATCATAACAGTTGATGTTAGGGGTACTTAGTGTGTTATGAAAGGATTTGGGAAGGGCATTTAACTCACACAGCCTTGGTGTATTGATGAGTTATGGATTGAGTTTTCAAGTGAGTAACTCAGAGCCAAGCCAAGAAGGGTGGAGTCCTTTCTTAGTTATTTTACATTACAGAATCTAATTTTTTTTTTTTTTACCATACTTCTTTAAAGAAGACACAATTGAAAAAATTGAAAAAAATATTTTTATTGCTTTCAGAGAGGAAGGGAAAGAGAGAGAGATAGAAACATCAATGATGAGAGATAATCATTGATCGGCTGCCTCCTGCATGCCCCACATTGGGGATCAAGCCCGCAACCCAGGCATGTACCCTGACTGGGAATTGAAATGTGACCTTCTGATTCATAGGTTGACACTTAACCACTGAGCCATGCTGGCTGGGCACAATTGTATTTTGATATAGTTCTATTATTTTCTATTTATAAAGTTATATTTATAAGACACTTTATTAGACTTGTTTGAGCCCTAGGTAGATAGTGAGGAGGGATTAGGTGTGCAAAAGGAGCATCAGCACCGCCTGACACCCTACTAATTTGTACCTCAGCATCCATTTACCTCTGCTCTTTTCTGCTGAATTTAAAGAGAGCTTTTTTGATCTCTGCTGCTCTCACACACTCTTTCTGTTGAGATTTTCTTCAGCTAAATAGCAGTACAGTGGGGCCTTGACTTACGAGTGTCCCGACTAACGAGTTTTTCGAGATACGAGCCGTCTCTTGGCTGATTTTTTGCTTTGAGTTGTGAGTTAAAATTCGGGTTACAAGCCAGCTTCAGATACCCCACCGCTAGTTGGTGCAGCGAACGTCACAGTAAACACCACAACATCAGCCCAGCATCAGGTGTCTCACTTGTTCACTTTTTGATTTGACATATGAGTAATTTGAGTTACGAGCTCCGTCACGGAATGAATTAAACTCGTAAGTCAAGGCCCCACTGTACACTCTGTTTACCTGCATATATATAATTTTTCTATTGTATCTATACTGATGCATTTTCTATCTTTATAGAAATGCTTTGTGTGGAAAACTTCAATGTGAGAATGTCCAAGACATGCCTGTATTTGGAATTGTGCCTGCTATTATTCTGACCCCCAGTGGAGGCACCAAATGTTGGGGTGTGGATTTTCAGCTAGGATCAGATGTTCCAGATCCTGGGATGGTGAATGAAGGCACCAGATGTGATGTTGGGAAGGTAATTAAAATGTTTTCTATTCATAAAGTATAATTTCTAAAATTGTTATGCAAAGTGATTGGTTTTTTCTGATTATAAAAGAAATTATGTTTAGTATAGAGATTTGGGAAAATATGAAGCCATCAAAAACAAAATTAAGAATAGTTATGATTCTAATATCCAGATTTCTTTCTTATGTTATCACCTTTGGTTTCAATGTTGCCATATGCTGTGCATTTTTCCCTCCCCTATCAATGAGCTATAATTTATTAGTCAGTTTGCCATTATTGGGACACCAAGGTGATTTCCAGGGTCGTGTGTGTGTGTGTGTGTGTGTGTGTGTGTGTGTGTGTGTTGAGGCGGCGGGGCGGGGGGGGGGCATGTGCATCCACGTGTGTCTCTGTACTAGAAATCTCAGAGTGTTTGTCCTGCCCATGCTCCCTGTTATCCTGACCAGAGCTGTTTGGATCAGATATGAGCCAACAGTTAGCCAGCCTCTGACTTAATGCCAGTGATGCCAGATGAGAAGATGAACTTGTTTGGAGTAAGTGATTAAAGAACAGTAATTAAGAATAGGACAGAAGCTGTAAGAATTCTTAGAGAGATGCCATGAAGCAGGAGCAGAGCTAGAAGGCTTATGGCAAACTTAAGCCATTTACAAAAGATGTAAGGATTCGGAATTATTGAACAAGTTGAAGACACCAACTCAGAGGAGAATAGAGGAGGAGGAGAGAACACAATTGACTGATTATGTTACAAGTGAAAAGACAAGGTGGACCCTCAAGTTACTTCAATTTCTACCAAGTTTTCAGATCCAGTTCAGTTTCCCGCTTATAAAAAGAGCCTTATATTTTTGTTCCTGTCCTTCCCACTACATATACTTGACTGCTTCAGTCATGATAAACAATGCAGAAATAAATGGCTTTATAAATAAAAATTTCAGAATATCTTAATTGTCTTCTTAGACAATAGTGTGCATACTTTTAAAGTTTTAGATATATTTTTGCCAATTTCGCTTTATAAAAGTTTTTGCTAGTTTATCTTCTAACCAGTTTTAAATAAGTGTTTTAATTCTCCATATGATAGTCAAGATTAGCTTCTATTGTTTTAAAGCTTTTTATTTTACTCTTTCTTGATTATTAGTGATATTAAATTTTTTGGTGTCTATATATTTATTCCTTCTTTTGTGATTTTCTTATTGATATCTTTGTCCATTTAAAAACTAGTGTGTTTTTCTTATTGATTTTATAATTTGACTGGGAATACAGCTAGCCTTCAAAGGTTATATTATTATTTTAGCTATTGGGTTGGTTAGATAATATTTTTTATTTAATGGAATATCCTTTTAACCCTAATTAATAAGTATTTAAAAAGAATCAATTTTAAATTTTATTAGTTAAAAAAAATCAGCTATTGAAATAATACTTTTTTTGTTTTGGCCTATTGATGTGCTGGGTCATATCAATAAAATTCCTAACATTAAATTATCTTTATATTCCTGGAGCAAATACTGATAACATTGAATTTTTCTGTAGATATATTCCTGGATTCTATGTGCTAGTGAGTATACTTTTGTATTTCTGAAGCGATATACATATAACTTTTTTGAATTTATGAAATTTTACTCTATGAATTATAGTCAGTACTCTTTTTAAAAAATATATACTTTATTGATTTTTTTACAGAGAGGAAGGGAGAGGGATAGAGAGTTAGAAACATCGATGAGAGAGTAACATCGATGAGCTGCCTCCTGCACACCCCCCACCAGGGATGTGCCCGCAACCAAGGTACATGCCCTTGACCGCAATCGAACCTGGGACTCTTCAGTCCGCAGGCCGATGCCCCATCCACTGAGCCAAACTGGTTAGGGCTATAGTCAGTACTCTTAAGTCTCACAAAAACTCAGCTAAGTCTGAATTAAAGCATAACAGGAAATTTATTTATTAAAAACAAAATCAGTTAAAGAGATTTGGAACCCAGAATCCCAGATGTTGTTTCTGCAGTTCTTTCCTGTATCTTTCATTTTTGCTTCTCCCTTGTTGGCCTCCCCCCGCCCCAGCATTATCTATAATAATAAAAGTGTAATATGCAAATCGACTGAACAGCCAAACAGCAGAACAACCATCCGAACGACCACACAATGACACGCACTGGTGCCAGGCCAGCCAAGGCGGGTGCAATGCCATTGGTCAGGGGGGCCCGCCCTTGCCCCACGATCGCCCTGCAGAGGGAAGCCCAGGCCACTGGCCAGCGGGGTGATTGATTGGGGGGACTCTGCGATTGCCCCGCAGAGGGTGGCGGCCACCCTCTGTGGGACGATTGATCGGAGGCTCCACAATCGATTGCCCCATAGAGGGAGGCCCAGGTCACCGACCGGCAGGCTACGGCGGGTGGGCAGGGCCTCCCTCTGCAGGGTGACTGATCACAGAGTCCTGGCCCTGCAGATGGAGGCCCAGGCTACCTGGCTGGTGGCATTGCGGCAGGTGGGTGGGGCCTTCCTATGTGGGGCTATTGATCACAGGGCTCCCGGATTGTGAGAGGGCATAGGCCGGGCTGAGGGGCCCCTGGCCTCCTGAGTGCACGAATTTCATGTACTGGGCCTCTAGTTGAGATATAATTGACATATAACATTGTATAAACTTAAGATGTACAATGTGATGATTTGATGCACATATATATTGTGAAATGATTACCACAATATGGTTTGTTAACTTATCCATCATCTCACATGAATAAATTTTTCTTCTGTGTGGAGAGAGAACATTTAAACTTACCCTCTTAGCAATTTTCAAGTGTATAATACAGTGTTGTTAACTATAATCACCATGCTAAATATTAGATGCCTAGAACTTACTCTTCTTATTATAACTGGAAGTTTGTACTCTTTGCAAATAAAGTGGAGGGTTGCAGCACAATAGCCCCACTCTGGAACATTCCTGAAGGACAGTGGTAAAGGAAAATCCTCCCAGTGGACAGAATTTTGAGCAATACAACGGGTTGTTCTCTTTTAGGTTTGCTTGGAGGGAGAAATGGCCAGACATGCTTTATACACCAATTCATTTCAGAAGGGTTCCCATCTTCTTCTTCATTTAAGGGTTCTGGGTCTGTAATATAACTCAAATCTGGGAATTGATTGAGAGCTTGTGACTCAGTTTTTTTAAAATTTAAATTCTTTATTGTTTAAAATAAACAGTGAAATTACATGAGTCTCCTTTTTCCCCCATTGACCTCTCCCCAGACACCCTCACTCCCAGCACATGCCCTCACCCCACTACTGTCTGTGTCCATTGGTTATGCTCATATGCATGCATACAAGTCCTTCAGTTGATCTCTTACCCCCTCACCACCCACCTTCCCTCATAGATTGGACAGTCTGTTCAATGCTTCTATGTCTCTGGTTCTATTTTTATTCATTAGTTTATGTTCATTATATTACAGAAATGAGTGAGATCATGTGATATTTATCTTTCTCTGACTGGCTTATTTTGCTTAGCATAATGCTCTCCAGTTCCATCCATGCTGTTGCAAATGGTAAGAATTCCTTCTTTTTTACAGCAGCTTAGAATTCCTTTGTGCAGATGTACCACAGTATTCTAATCCTGTCATCTGCTAATGGGCACTTAGGCTGTGTCCAAATCTTAGCTATGGTAAATTGTGCTGCTATGAACATAGGGGTGCATATATCCTTTCTGATAGGTGTTTCTGTTTTCTTAGGCTATATTCCTAGAAGTGGGATTACTGGGTCAAATGAAAGTTCAATTTTTAATTTTTTGAGGAAATGCCATACTGTTTTCCACAGTGACTGCACCAGTCTGCATTCCCACCAGCAGTGCAGGAGGGTTCCTTTTTCCCTGTATCCTCCTCAGCTCTTGTTTGTTGATTTGTTGATAGCCATTCTGACAGTTGTGAGATGGTACCTCATTGTTGTTTTGATTTGTATCTTTTGGATGATTAGTGACTTTAGCATGTTTTCATATGTCTCTTGGCCTTCTGTATGTCCTCTTTCAAAAAGTATCTATTTAGGTCCTTTGCCCATTTTTTGATTGGATTGTTTATCTTCCTTTTTGTTAAGTTGTATGAGTTCCCTATAAATGTTGGAGATTAAACTCTTATTGGAGATAACACTGGCAAATATGTTCTCCCATGCAGTGGGCTTTCTTGTTGTTTTGTTGATGGTTTTTTTTGCTATGCAGAAGCTTTTTATTTTGGTGTAGTCCCATTTGTTTATTTTCTCTTTAGTTTCCATTGCCCTAGGAGCTATAGCGGTAAAGATATTGCTGCAACATGTGTCTGCTATTTTGCTGCCTATGGGTTCTTCTTAAATTTTTATGGTTTCCCTTCTTACGTTTAAGTCCTTTATCCATTTTGAGTTTATTTTTGTGTATGGTGTGAGTTGGTGGTCTAGTTTCATCTTTTTGCATGTATCTGTCCAATTTTCCCAACACCATTTATTGAAGAGACTGTCTTGACTCCATTGTATGCTCTTCCCTCCGTTGTCAAATATTAATTGAGTATAATGGCTTGGGTCGATTTCTGGGTTCTCTGTTCTGTTTCATTGGTCTATATGTCTGTTCTTGTGCCAGTACCAGGCAGTTTTGAGAACCGTGGTTTGGTAATATAGCTGGTATTGTGATCCCTCCAACGTTGTTCTTCATTCTCAAGATTGCTGCAGCTATTTGGGGTCCTTTTTTATTCCAGGTGAATTTTTGGAGAGTTTGTTCTAAGTCTTTGAAATATGCCATTGGTATTTTAATCAGGATTGCATTGAATCTATAGATTGTTTTGGGTAGTATGGATACTTTAATGATGTTAATTCTATCAATCCATGAACACGGTATATTTTTCCACTTGTTTATGTCTTCCTCTATCTCTTTTTTCAGCGTCCTGTAATTTTCTGAGTACGGGTCTTTTACCTCCTTTGTTAAATTTATTCCTAGGTATCTTAATTTTTTTGTTGTGATGGTAAATGGGATTTTTTTTTAGTTTCTCTTTTTGTGAGTTCATTATTGGTGTATAAAAAAAGCCATAGATTTCTGGGTGTTAATTTTGTATCCTGCTACATTGCCAAATTCATGTATTAAGTCTAGTAGTTTTTTGATGGAGTCTTTAGGGTTTTCTAAGTACAATATGATGTCATCTGTGAATAGTGACAATTTTACTTCTTCTTTTCCAATTTGGATGCCTTTTATTTTGTGACTCAGTTTTTTTGATCCAGGTTAGATTTTTGTTCTCTTGACCTCGAACTTTTCTGCTTCTACAGATCTAGTACGAATGTATTAGTAGGCTTTCTATCACTTTCACTTTTGGGAGCTCCATGATCAAATATTCAACATTGTAGGCGGTGTACGAGAGTCAGACTATTCTGATTGTTGCTTTGACACTGCTCTCCTTGGTTGTGACATACCCACGTTGGTTTTGACAGTTGGGGGCTGCCACTTGGCCCCTGTTACCCAGAATCCAAATACTCTCATTGTGTTTCATTTTTCTCATTTATTGACCACAGTTCTCACTGTAAGGGTTGGTCTATAGAGAACAGTGATCACAGAGCTCTTCAAAGGTGCTAGGGATCCCTTTTCAAGCTCATTCTTCGCAGTTATGGTGAAAGGTAGGTCTTCTGGGTCATCTGAGTAAGGTCTTAAATGGCAAATTCACTTAACATCCCAATCTCTTTAACTCTTTGAATTGTTTCTTTTACCTGAAACCAAGGCAGATTCAGCATTTTCAACTCACTCAATTGGCTTTTGTTCCATTTAAAAATACATAGTTTCATTGATATTTAGAGAGAGGAAGGGAGAGGGAGAGAAAAAGAGAGAGAGAAAGACAGACTGGCTGCCTCCTGCATGCTTCCTACCAAGGATCAAGCCTGCAACCCAGGTATATGCCCTGGTTGGGAGTTGAACCAGCAACCTTTTGGTGCACAGGATGAGGCCTGACCAACTGAGTCATACAGGCCAGGGCTCTTTTAGTACATTTTTCAGGCAATTAATCAACAAGCTATTTCAGCTCTTTCTAAATCCCTGACCTGGAACATTAAATGCAGAATCTCTACTTAGTAAACCCATATCAGTAAATGTGGCCTGATTTAACTTTCTGTTCCTTCTGCCATTATCCCACACCCTTAATATCCATTCCCATATATGCTGTGTGGATTCCTGTCTGTATAAATTATAAAACTCAAGTAGTTCTTTTGGTATGTAGCATACTTCCTCTTGGGTTACACTTTGTACCTCATCTTTAGGGACCTGCTCCTACTTGAGTCTAGTCGTAGATTTGGAAACAAAGGTGGTGGGGATGAGTCTTGAGGAGGATCAACATTGTCTTACAAGGAAACTTTCTCAAAGGAGGCTATTAAATCCCCTCAGGCAATGCAGCACTAATCCCTTGCCTTGGGAGTGGAAAGGACTCCCTTGAGGGTAGGGAGACCACTCCCACTGGCAGAGAAGACTCATCCGAATTTGGGGACACAATGTCCCCTACTACATCAGGGTCTTCTCACACATCTCCATGCCAGCTGTCAGGATCTCATTCTTTCCCAATTACTGCCCTCTCCTTAGCAGTAGATATCCTCTGAGTTCGACTTGTGCTATAATCTCTCCAGTTGCAGGATGAGATTCTGGGTTTGATTTTTCAGATATTTCAGCCCTCCTGCCACAGGGAATGAGGGGCTTCTTCAGTGCACTCAGAAGTTTCCAGGTCATTCATGCCTTATTTGAGCTGGGAATTCAGATTTGTGAACTCACTCTTTTCTTTTCCCACTTTGTCCAGTGATATTAGAAGTAACCAACATATACACAGTTACTCAGACTCTTGATTCTTATGAGTGGTTGATTAGTAATAACCAGTGGTGATATTTTGTGAGTATCTATTGCCATGTTACACTATGGACTATACTCTTTTTACTATTGGAAATAGAGTTATTAATGTCTTTAAATATAATTAGGTAAGAGAGCCAATTTAATAAAGCCCACAAACCAGTTCAGAAAACTTATCCTTGCAATCTGTTTCTCTAGAATAACTCTAGGTATCAGCATCTGCATTAGTCAGGGTTCTCCAGAGAAATATAACCAATAGGAAGGATATATATATATATATATATATATATATATATATATATATATATATATTTGACTCACACAATGATTATGGAGACTGACAAGGCTCAAGGTTTGCTGTTGGCAAGCTGGAGATCCAGGAGAGATGATGGTGGAGTTCCAGCCTGAGTCCAAGGCCTGTGAACCAGGAGAGCTGATAGTAATTCTAGTCTGGAATCCAGCAGGCCCAAGACCCAGGAAAAGCTGATGTTTTAGTTCAGGAGGCAGGAAAACCACAGTTCCAAATTGCAAACAGGCAGGCAGGTGTAATTCCCTGTTATTTAGGGCAGGGTTAGGTTTTTTGTTCTATTTCAGCCATAGCTGATTGGATAAGGAAAGCAGTTTGCTTTATTTAGTCTGTTAATTTAAATGTTCAACTCACCAAAAATCACCCTCATAGAAACACTCAGAATAATGTTTGATCACATATCTGGCACCTTGTGTCACATACATGTGGACACATAAAAGTAATTGTCACAGTCAGTTATTACAAATCAATTAAGTGCAGAGTAAAAACAGGAATTGGTAAACACATCTGAAAAAGATGGTGGATTGTAATATTTATTTATTTTCTCTGTCTGTTAAATCTCAGAATATAAAGGTATAAGTAGGGGATATATCCCAAAGTGGGAAATATATGAAATTTCATCTGTAGACAAAGATTTCCACAAATTTTGAAAACAGAAAGTAGGTTGACAGAATAGTAGAACCTACAACTTACAGTGCAAACTGATAGGATGTAAACAGGAAGACTGTGTCTTAGCTTTGCAGAAACCTAAACAAATTGTGATTTGTAAATAAAGGTTATAGCTGAGAGTGTGTTAAAGCATGAGACTGAAATGGAATTACTTTTAGTCTACTAAAGGAGAGGCTAGCCCCTTCTCTTATTTGTTTATTTTATTTATTTTGTCAGCAAAGCATCAGCAACCATTTGCCTAGTCCTCTAGGTTGAAGATGAGAAGGTGAAATTTTTTTTATATTTGGTCATCCTCTTATGAAATGCCTGTATCCCTATCCTAATTCTAGTATACTGTTTCCTTCATGCATACATAACTGAACTATAGATGTGTCTGCAGTGGTGGGGATGGCAGCAACCTTGGTACCTGAGTTCTGGCTAGGAAAGAATTCAGAGCCAAGACTCAAACTATAAGAGGACATTTATTTAGAAAATCACAGAGGCAGGAGAAGTAATTTGTAATGGGCTTAGGAAACAAATTATAGAGGCAAAGGAAGGGCCTTAGAAGTGAGGAAAGTAAAAGTGACATGCCTGGGCGTGCTCCCAGTAGGGAGAGGGTGCTGGGTCCTCCTGACTAAGGTTTTTAAGGTGGAGATTTTAGGGGAGGTCTCAGGACGGATCTCAATGGAATATTCACTAGCTTTCTAGGTGTTAGGGTCTTTGAAGGAGGTATGCATGAGCTGAAAGGGGTAAAGCATTACGAATTTATTAGGTCATATGGAAAACCAGATGGGCTGAGCCACCGAATGTCGTCAGCACTCAGGGATGGGGAGTAAGAGATTTTAAAGGATTCTAGGCGGGCTTCTTTGGCAGGGAATTATCTGGGCAGGTCCCAGGTCCGGATACTGGACAAGTCAGGAGGGGAAAGTTACTGATCCTAGCAAATGGAATGTGGTCTAAGCAAAAGGGAATGTCAATTGGGAAATGATCTAAAGGTCAGTTTCCCAGAGGAGGGGATATCAATTCAATTATTTGATCAGACCTAATACTAGATATGTCCTTTCAGGGTCCAGGTCTCCACTGATTGATTGGGCAGTTCCAGGCAGGGGTTCATTATCTAATGCAGCTGCTCCTGAGGTCAGCCTAGGTGTCACTTATCTGGTTTTGCTGCTTTTCTGGGACTGGAACTGAAATAGAACTGAGGCCTAGATGTTATCTCTAGGGAGGGGAGTCCAAACCACATGACCAGCAATATGCTAGGGAAGGAAAGGCCACCATGGGGATGAGGTCCCACTCTACAATTGTCCACCTGGGCCATCATCCTTGCTCTGGTCGTGTCTACCACAGATGGATTGTTACATAAAGTTAAACAATTCTCTGAGGAAACTCCATAAAAAAAGACTGAGAGAGAAATATGAGAGAAAAAAATAAAAGCCTGTGTGGATCAAATAAAGATTTTTAAATTCAAATAATTAAAATTTCTAATTTAGAGAAAGAAAACAAGGAAAGTGGGCAATTATGAAATTCTAGAGTACTTGTGAAGAAAAATCTCAATAGCTTCCAGAGACAAACCAAAACAAATAAACATACAAACAAAGACCTCCCAAAATTGGTCACATATAAAAGAATAAAATTGAGAACTGAATTTTGGAAGATAAGGAAGCAATGCTTTCATGTTTCTGAAAGATTCTCAACCTAGAATTATGTACACATACTCAATCAAGTGAGAGGGCACAATAAAAACATTTCAGAGATTTACAGGATACGAAAAGTTGTCTTTAAAAATCCTTTCTTAGGAAGTCATCTAACTGTAATGTTCCAGTAAATGAGGAAGTAAATAAAAAAGAGAAAGAATTGTAATCTAGGGCAATGGTCGCCAACCAGTGGTCCAAAAGGTTGGTGACCGATGATCTAGGACATAGAAGTATGTCAAAGGGAAATCCCAGTGTATCAGGCCAGGAGAATAATGAATATAGATTGGGGCCAGGGGTGGGGGACCAAGTTTTTAGAGAAATAGGAAACTTGAAAGAGGAAATTACACAAAAGGCCAGTTGTGTAAGAAGAAAGGCATGTGTTACCTGTAGTTAAAAAAAAAAAAAAAAAAGGAAAAGCTCTATAAGAAAGAAAAATGTAGTCCTAGTATTTGGCTTTGAAATCAGCAGTGTTTTGTCTTAATTATTGGTAAATGATACTTATTCCCCATTCCCTTGTTTCCTTATGGATGAATTTCCATTAAAATAATACCTTTGGATTTTTGAGTGACATTAGCAACATGGCTGAATAAGAGGTCCCTCAACAATAACAATTTGGCATCCGTGCATGGACAGAAGTGTCTTTGTGAGAGCTGTGGGATCCCGCACCATACATCAGGAGACCTGGGAGGAGTCTTGCCCAGCTTTGTGTCAGGTAATAGGCACACAGAGTCCTCCATCCTGGATGTGGACTCTGCAGTGACTTTGCGTGGGTTTAGCCCTTCCAGTCACAGTTTGGAAGCCCCTGGAAAACAACATCTTATTCACTTACAGATAAGAGAGTCTTTGCAGAAGTCCAGGTTTCTAGTGGAGAAGTTCCAGCACAGTGTTGGAGCAAAAAAGTATGAGTTGAACATATTGGAGAGGGTAAGACAGTTTGATTCTGTGTAGGTGGCGGGAATGGCACCACTTGTCTGACTGGTTCAGCAACCTCGGTACTTGGGTTCTGGCTAGGAAAGAATTCAGAGCAAGACCCAAACTGTAGAGAACATCTATTGGGTAAATTATAGAGGTAGAAAAAGTAATTCTTAGAAGAAATGGGCTCAGGAAACAAGTTATAGAGGTAAAGGAAGGGCCCTTGGAGCTTGGGAGTGGGGAAGCTAAAGGTAACGTGCCTGGGGGTGAGAGGAGAAGAGTGAGGGAAAGGCACGGGTGTGCTCCTGGGGGGGAGAACACACTGGGTCCTCCAGCCTAAGGGCTTTAAGGGCAGATTTTAGGGGAGGCCCCAGGGAAAGATTTTAATAGAATATTCAGCAGTTTTCCAGGTGTGTTCTTTCAGAGTTGTGGTCTCCACTGATTGATTGGCCGGCACTAGGGCAGGAGTTCATTATTCAATGCAGCTGGTCCTGAGGTTGGCTGAGGCTGGTTTTGTTGCTTATCTGGGCCTGGAGCTGAACTTCAACTGAGGCCTAGATGTTATCTCTAGGGAGGAAAGATCAGGGGATCCAAACTGCATGACCAGTGATATGCTAGGGGAGGAAGAATCACCCTGGGGGTGAGGCCCCACAGTACAATTGATTGTCCATTGCTAGGCACCTGGGGCTTTCCATCCTGGTGACCTTCTATACCTGGCCCGTTGTCCTTGCTCTGCTCATGTCTGTCTAACTGCCTACAGCAGTTCTACTCATATCATTCCTTACCCAAGGTGGCACAGCTTAGGACCAGGAGATGTGATTTCTCCCATGGGGAAAATGAGAGCAGGTCAGTGAGCACCTGGCTTCCCCAGCTGGGCATTGTACATTCTTTCTTACCCCTCCCAATGTACTGACTTGTGAACTGCATGACTGAGGGTGAGAAGAGGCTGGGAGAGGGGCATAGGACACGTGGAGGACTTTAAATAATGCAGATCCTACTAACTATTTAGCAGACTCCACAAAAAGCCCATGCACAAGTGCCTGGGGATGCCTTGCCTGGGGATCCCTCCAAGTGGTACATGGGCACCCCATATGCCCTGACAGTGGTGGCAAGAGTGAGCCTTTGCAGACAACTAGTAAACAAAAAAACAAAACAGAAAGAAAAAGGTTGTCATCACTTGGCTTGGTGTTTTTCAAGATCTAGAGAAGGCAAGACGGCCTAAGAATTCTGCCACAGAGGGAGCAAGAAGTATGGAGCAGGCATATTTGTAGAAGGCTAGGAAAGCCTCAGGATGCCTAGCTGGGCTGAAGAAAGGTATTTCTCTCATGATGGCAGTTAATAAAGACTGGAGGAGTTGACTGCTACTTCAGATGTGAAGACAGCAATCCAAAACTTCAGATCTACCAAAGGATTGCAATAATTTTTCAGTAATTGGTCCCAAAGAGATGATGATATGTGATTTACTACTGAAGAACTCAAGTAGTTGTTTTTAAGGAAGTTCAGTGAGCTACAAGAAAACAGAAAGACAATTTAGCAATATCAGGAAAGCAATCTTCTATAATAATAAAAATGTAATATGCTAATTAGACCAGACAGCCGAACAACCTTCCGGACATCCTCCCGGACGTTCTTCTGGACGACCTGCCGGACGAAGCCAGGGCTGCGAGGGCCGAGGCAAGCCACTGAGGCTGCGAGGGCCGAATCCCTTGCACAAATTTCGTGCATCAGGTCTCTAGAACATGAATAAAATGAAAAGTTTTAACAAAGATAGAAATCATGAACACTATGAAAAATCATATACTAACAAATTGGATAACCTAGAATAAATGAATGCATTTCTAGAAACTTATAATTTACCAAGACTAAATCATGATGAAATAGAAAATCTGAACAGACCAACAACAAGTAAGGAGATTGACTCAGTAATCAACAACCTCACAACAAAGAAAAGCCTAATACAAAGTCATTTAACTGGTGAAGTCTACCAAGGATTTTTTTTTTTTTTGCTAAAAGTATTACAAAAGGTATTACATATGTGTCCTTTCCCCCTACCAAGGATTTAAAGAGGAATTAATGCCAATTCTTAAAGTCTTAAAAAAAAAAATTCAAAGAGGAGAGCACATCTCAAATTTGTTTTACACGGTCAGCATTATCCTGATACCAAAGCCAGATAAGAACACTCAAGAAAATAAAATTACAGTTCAATATTCTTGATGAATATACATGCATAAATTCTCAACAAAATATTAGCAAACTAAATTGAACAGCACATTAGAAAGATAATACATCAGGATCACGTTGTATTTATCTCTAGAAAGTAAGGATGGCTCAATATAAGCAAATCTGTAAATGTGATACATCATATTAATAGAATGAAAGATAAAAATCATATGATTCTCTCAATTGATGCAGAAAAGGCATTTGACAAAATATGACATCTGTTCATGTTAAAAACCTTTCAACAAACTGGGTAGAGAAGGAATGTACCTCTACACAATAAGGGCCATACTGACAAGCCCACAGCTTATATCATACTCAGTGGTAAAAGGTTGAAAGCTTTTTCTGTACGATAAGAAACAAGACAAGTACTAAGAAACAAGATAGTACTGGAAGTTGTAGCCAGAGCATTCAGGTAGGAAAAGAAATAAAAGGCTTCTAAACTATAATTGAAAATTAACATTGTCTTTGTTTGCAAATCACATGATCTTTTATATAGAAAATTCTATAGAGTTCACCAAAAAATGTTACCAAAAATCAATGCATTTGGTAAAGCTGCAGGATGCAAGATCAACATATAGAAATTAGTTGCATGTGTTTACATTACAATGAACTATCTGAATTATAAAACCGTATCATTCACAATAGCATCAAAAAATGAAATACTTATGAATAAATTTAACCAAGGAGATAAAAAATCTGACCACTGAACATTCCAAGACTTTAATGAAAGACATTTAAGAAGACACAAATATAGGCATACCTCATTTTATTGTGCTTCATTTTATTGCACTTTGCAGATATTGGTGTGGGTTTTTTTTTTTTTTTTACAAATCGAATGTTTGTGGCAACCCTACCCTGCATTGAACAAGTCTAGAGGCGCCATTTTTCCAACAGGCTTAGATGATGGTTAACATTTTTTAGCAAAAAAGTATTTTTAAATTAAGGTTTGTATATTTATTAGACATGCTATTGCACACTTAATAGACTATAGTATAGTATAAATATAACTCTTATATGCACTGGGAAACCAAAAATTCATGTGACTTGTTTTATTGTGATAATCACTATATTGCAGTGGCTTGTAATTAAACATGCATAATTTCGATGTATGCCTGTAAATGGAAAGATATCCCATGTTCATGGATTGGAAGAATTAATATTGTTAAAATTTTCATACTATCTAAAGCCATCTGTACATACAATACAATAAAAATTCCATTAGCATTTTTAACAGAAATAGAACAGATAATCCTAAAATTTGTATGGGATCATGAGGATCATAAATAGCTAAAGCAATCCTAACTGGAGGCATAACAATTTCTGATCACTATATTACAAAGCTGTAGTAGTCAAACAGTAAGCTATTGGCATAAAAATAGACACCTAGACCAAGAGAATAGAATAGAGAGCCTCAAACAAATCTCCACATATATGGTCAACTAATATTTAATAATCAAGTTTTACTCAATGGGGAAAGGGTCATCTCTTTAATAGATAGTATTGGGAAAACTGGATATTTACATGCTATTAAATATTTTAATGACTCCTATCATTCACCACTTACAAAAATTAAAATGAATTAATGACTTAAACATAATACCTGAAACTATATCTTTTAGAAGAAAGCATTGGGAGAAAGCTCCATAACATTGGGCTTGACAATTTATATATATATATATATATATATATATATATATATATATATACATATATATATATTTTAAATATATATTTTATTGATTTTAGAGAGGAAGGGAGAGGGAGAGATAGAAACATCAATGATGAGAGAGAATCATTGATTGGCTGCCTCCTGCACGCCCCCTACTGGGGATCGAGCCCGCAACCCAGGTATGTGCCCTTGGCTGGAATCAAACCTGGGACCCTTCAGTCTGCAGGCCGATGCTCTATCCACTGAGCCAAACCTGCTAAGGCGGCAATTATATTTTTTTATGTGACATCAAAAGCACAACCATCAAAAGCAAAAATAATGAAGTGGGGCTATATCAAATGAAAAAGCCTCTGTATAAGAAAAGAAATATTGAACAAAATGAAAAGGAAACTTATGGAATGTGATAAAATATTTTAAAATCATATATTCAATCAGGGGTTAATATCCAAAATATGTAAGGCTCTTATACAACTCAATAGACAAAAACCAAACAATCTGATTAAAAAGGGGCAGAGGATCTCTGAATGACATTTTTCCAAAGAAGATAAGAAATGACTAACAGGTACATGAAAAAATAATCATCTGGGAAGTGCAAATCAAAACCACAATGAGATAATCACCTCATCTCTATTATATAAGCTAACATTAAAAAGACAAGAGATAAGTGTTCATTAAGATGTAGAGAAAATGAAACCCTTGTGCATTGTTGGAGGGAATGTAAATTGGTACAGTCACTGTGGAAAGTAGTACAGAATTTCCTCAAAAAATTCAAAATAGATCTATCATCTGATCCAGCAATTTCACGTCTGGGTATATACCCAAAATAAATGAAAATAGGATCTTGAGTTATCTTCATTCCTATGTGCATTGCAGCATTATTTACAGTAGCCAAAATATTAAAATAATCTAAATAGTGGATTATTATTTATTTATGAGAAAGAAGGAAATCTTGCCATCTGAGATAACATTTATGGACCTTGAGGGCATTATGCTAAATGAAATAAGTCAGATAGAGAAAGACAAATAGTGCATGATCTTACCTCTATGTGTAATTTAAAATGACAAAATCATAAAAACAGAGAGTAGAATGGTGGTTTCCAGGGGCTGAGAGGTGGGGTGGTGGAAACAGGGAGATGTTGGTCAAAGGGTACAAACTTCCAGATGTAAGATGATTAGGTTCCGGGATCTAATATCCAGCATGGTGATTATAGTTAATAATGTTATATATACTTGGAAGTACCAACAGCGTAGATTTTAAATGTTCTCACTACAAAAAAGAAATGATAGTTATGTGGAGTGATAGAGGTGTTAACTAAGCCTACTGTGGTAATCATTTCACAAAATATAAGTTTATCAAATCAACATGTATACCTTAAACTCACACATTGTTATATGTCAGTTATAACTCAATAAAGCTGGAGAAAAATAAATAACACTCTCTGCCTCACTGTTTCTCCTTCACTCTGAGAGATGCAGAGTGACAGCTGCAGTTGATGAGTTTGTGAGAAGACACTGGGCAGGGGTGGCTCAGTCTCTTCTGTCTTCTCTTTTCAGATCTCCCTGTCTGCAGAGAGGGTGCATTCTGGTCTGCTCTCTCAACCATGCAGTACATTTAGCAAGGCAGGCTCTGCTTCTGTGGGGGGAGGCCTGTGGTTGTCCAGAGCAGCCTGTGACTAGGCAGGTAAGTTTGATTTTGGGGTGCAGAATTAGGAAGCCCAGTTCATTATTAACTTAAGTCAGGTTAGTCGCTTTATTGATAATAAAGATAATACTTGGATCTCCAATTACCAGCTTCCCCTGTCTGCCTTGACCTAGTTATGAACTTGCTCAGGTAATAGTGACATGTAATGTATTGAGTGGATAATATCCCAATATTATGGTATACATATTAAGCAATATTTAGTTTGAGAAGCTGAAGGAGGGGCATTTGGGTTGGTTGTTAGAAAGCAAAATTCTTATCTATTATAAGGATATTAATTGATGATGTCTAAAATAGAGAAATCAAATAATAGGATACTAATTTAAAATAGGGAGAGAATTACCCCAAGGAAGGGTGGTTGTCTCTAGACTGCCAGGATGGCAGACAGGATGGAAATGGGTCATAGAGTTACTTCATCATAAGCACTTTTATCACTACTATTATTTGATTTTTAAACCATCTGCATGTATTGTATTGTTTTAAAAACTTACATGATAAAATGAAGGACAGCTAGTATCCTGTTCTTTAGAAGTGATTTGGGGAGTGTTCTGTCATCTTGACTAAGATCAGAACATCGTTGACATTCAGAGACTTTTGTTGACATTCACAGGCTGAGGGAATCTCTTGTGGGAAGAATTCATGACAGTGCTGATACAGTTTACTGGAATGCTTGATGACGTCAAAATCCACATTACCAAAATTGTGAGATTTTTCTCTGAAGCTCTTACTATAACAGAAAAAAAAGTGCTGATTGGCTGGTTTGAGAATTATAACCAACAAAATATGCCTTTTTCTAAAATTAAATTTATTGGGGTAACATCTATAATAATAAAAGGGTAATATGCTAATTAGACCAGATGTCTTCCAGATGTCATCCTAGACGTCCTTCCCGATGAAGCTGGGGCCAGAGGGAAGCCAGCTAGGTCCTGGGTGCTTGTGGGTGGCCCGGGGGAAGCTAGCCCAGGTCCCGGGTACCTGCTGGTGGCCCAGGGGAAGATAGCTGGGGTCCCGGATGCCTGCGGGCGGCCGGAGGGAAGCCAGCCCAGGTCCCGGGTGCCAGAGGGAAGCCGGTCCCAGCAGCCAGGGGAAGGAAGGCCTACTCTTGCACAAATTTTCATGCATTGGGCCTTTAGTTGGTTCATAAGATTATATAGGTTTCAAGTGTACATTTCTATGATACGTGACCTGTACACAATACGTGTATTGTGTTTACCACCCAAAGTCAAATCTTATCTTCTGTCACCATATATTTGACGCCTTTTAGCTTTTACGAACCCACCCTTCCCTCTGGTAACCACCATACTCTTGTCTGTTTTTATGAATTTTTAAAAAATTTATTCATTGGTTGCTTCCAGTTTTATATACCATATATGAATGAAATCATATGGTTCTTAACTTTTTCTGACTTATTTTGCTTATATTCTCAAGGTCCATTTATGTTGTTGCAATTGGCAGTATTTCATCTTTTCTTAAGGCTGAGTAGTATTATTGCATTGTATATATGCACCACATCTTATGCCATTTTCTTTTGTGATGTAAGAGAAGGCAAAAAGATTTACTGACTACAAACATGACTGTTTGCTTTGGAAATTGGGCATGCTTCAGGTTTGGTGCCGGGTTTAATATCTGCTCATTTTTGGGAATGAAACATCCTGGTTTTATGAGTTGACCTTGTGTTTCATTTTTTATAAATGTGCATTTGAAGATAGTATATTCTTGCTTATAACATACTAGAGGCCCGGTGCACAAAAATTTGTGCACTCGGGGAGAGGGGGGTCCCTCAGCCCGGCCTGTGCCCTCTTGCAGTCTGGGACCCCTCGGGAGATAACGACCTGCTGGCTTAGGCCTGCTTCTGGGTGGCAGAGGGCAGGCCCAATCCTTAGGTGCAGCCCCTGGTCAGGCTCAGAGCAGGGCCGATTGGGGAGTTGGGGCGCCGCCCCGTCATGCACAGAGCAGGGCGGATCGGGAGGTTGCGATGCCACCCTCAGTCACGCTCAGGGTAGGGCCGATTGGGGGGTTGAGGCACCGCCCCCTGTCACACTCAAGGCAGGGTCGATGGGGAGGTTGCGGCGCCACCCCCTGTCATGCACAGAGCAGGGCCGATCAGGGGGTTGGGGCGCTGCCTCCTGTCATGCACAGAGCAGGGCCTATCAGGGGTGTTGGGGCTCCGTACCCTGTCACGCACAGAGCAGGGCCGATCAGGGGGTTGAGGAGCTCCCCCCGTCACTCACAGAGTAGGGCCGATAGGGGAGTTGGGGCACCGCCCCCTGTCACACACAGAGCAGGGCGGATCAGGTGGTTGGGGTGCTGCACCCTGTCACACTCAGGGCAGGGCCAATGGGGAGGTTATGGCTCTACCCTGTCACACACAGAGCAAGGCCCGTGGAGGGGGGTTGGGGCGCCACCCTCTATTACCCACAGAGCAGGGCCGATCAGGAGGTTGGGGCACCACCACTGTCACACTCGGGGCAGGGCCAATGGAGAGGTTATGGCTCTACCCTGTCACACACAGAGCAGGGCCCGTGGGGGGGGGGGGGGGGTTGGGGCGCCGCACCCTGTCACACACAGAGCAGGGCCGATCAGGGGGTTGGTGCGCTGCACCCTGTCAAACACAGAGCCGCAGGGCAATCAGGGGATTGGGGAGCTCCCCCCTATCAGGCACAGAGCAGGGCAGGGGGTTGGTGCGCTGCACCCTGTCACACACAGAGCCGCAGGGCGATCAGGGGGTTTGGGCGCTGCCCCCTGTCACGCTGATCTGGTGCCAGGAGGCCTCGCGGCTCCGCTGATCCCGGTGCTGGGAGGCATATTACCCTTTTACTATATAGAATAGAGGCCTGGTGCATGGGTAGGGGCTGGCTGGTTTGCCCTGAAGGGTGTCCTGGATCAGGGTGGGGGTCCCCACTGGGATGCCTGGCCAGTCTGGGTGAGGGGCTGAGGGCTGTTTTCTGGAAGTGAGTGACTGAAGCTTCCAACCGCTCCTTGTTTTCTTTCTTTTTTTTTTTTTTATTCTGGGTCAGCTTTAGCTCTGAGGCCTCGCTGCTGAAAACATCGATACAATGTTGCTAAAGCTCGACTGAATGAAAGCCGGTTTCTGTGGTTTTGTTTAGCTTCTTATTTGCAACATAATACATAGTTGCTTACAGTTGCAGCTGAGAGGCCGGCAAGTGAGGCGGGGAACGTTGGAGTCCTCTGTTACTGAAGCAAGCAAGCCTCATGTTCGCTTCCAGCTGCCTGGCTGCCGGCCGCCATCTTGGCTGACAGTTGATTTGCATATACTCACTGATTAGCCAATGAAAAGGGTAGCGGTCGTACGCTAATTACCATGTTTCTCTTTTATTAGTGTAGATAGTGTTTGATAATTACATACTCAGATCCTTCACATTCTATTTTGTCGTCTAGTTTATTATTTTTTTAGTAGCATCGAACCCTTGTCTACATTTACTCTCACCAACTTTTGTGAGTACTTCTGTAGGATAGATTTCTAGTCGATTTTTTTAAAATTAAGAGATATGCATTTAAAATCTTATAGGCACTGCCAATTTACCTTTCAGTAAGGTGGTAACTTCCATTCCACTAGTTGTATATAAGGGTGTCTTATTTTCTCTCACACTCTTGCTAACATTGTGTGTTTCTAATCTCTTTAATTTTTGACATCCTGACTAGGTGACGAAAAGCCTCTGTCAGAGCACAGCGAGAGCCCTGCACAGCTCTGCTGGTCTGAGTTGTTCTGGGTGACTTTCAGTCCATGTATTCTTCTAAATTCTCACATTCGACTACGCCAGGGCTGGTTCCTGCTTGAACCCTGCCCACTGTACAACTGTTGGGAACTTAGTCTAAGTTCCTCCTTTACCAAGTGTCAGAGACACATGTCAATTCTTGGTGGCGGGGCAAACGGAGAAGCCATGATCGGTTGTGGGTATATAAGAATGAGTCTTTATTGCAGAAGCCAGAGGCCACATAGCCATCAGACAAGAACAGCCCTCACAGCAAACTACAGGCAGGCAGCCGGACACCAGCTGGTATAGCAGTATCTGAGCTCCCCAGCCTCTCCTGCACACATAGGAGCTATATTCTTTGTGCCTATCGCCTCTGCTTCTCTGAGCTCTCTTCTGCTCGCCTGCTCTCTCACAGACTTCTCACTCCATCCGACTAGCTGGTCAGTAACCTACTTTTACACTATTTAGACAAAGAAGGCTTCGTGCCAATAGTTACATCAATCACATTGGCTACAGAAGGGCAGAGTGTACCATGTGTCCTTGCACCTGCTCATGTATCTTGGCTTGATTAGGATTCCCAGGCTCAGAGTCCTTGGACGTCTTGATTAGGCTTATGCCAGAGTGGCATTTGGCCATTCTGGTGTATTGATAACAAGGCCTCTGTGCTCCCATTGGCCTTGACTATCCAGGGACCTGGTGTGGTTCCCACAGCCTCATTATTTTATTTTGCATTTTTCTTCTTGGTCATTTTTTTATATTTTTATTACCTCTATGTATTTTTTTCTGTTAAGTCCATATTCACATCTTTTTTCTTTCTTTGCTGGGTTGTCATTTTTTATTGTTTTTAAGGGTTCCTCATATATAAAGGATGTTAATTGTCAGTTATGTTGCAAATATTTTTCATAGTTTCTCATTTGTCTCTGCCATAAAGAAACTTTAAACTATCTTTCAGTTTTGTCTTGGTTTCATGTCATGCTTAGAAACGTTTTTTTGTATCCCAATATAATATAAATATTCTGTTTTGATTTTCTATTTTTATAATTTGGTTGGGCTTTGGCTTTTATTGGCACAGTTGAATTTGTTAATGTTTCATCCTATTTATATGATCTTACTTAATACTGTTTTAAAAAATATTTCCTACCTTATCTTACTCTCTTCCTGGATTGCAAAAACTGTATGTTTGTGGTGTGTGTGTGGGTGTGTGTGTGTGTGTATGTTTGTGGTGTGTGTGTGTGTGTATGTTTGTGGTGTGTGTGTGTGTGTGTGTATGTTTGTGGTGTGTGTGTGTGTGTGTGTATGTTTGTGGTGTGTGTGTGTGTGTGTGTGTGTGTGTATGAGTTCAGTGTGGCAGTTACTTATCTTTTTTCCCCATTAAAGTACTTCTGGGTGTTTTTTTTTTTATAGCAAGAAAAACACATTCGTATATTTTTCCCACCAACATCAAGAATAAAAATAGTATCTACTGATTTACCCCATGTAAGATGTATCATTGTTGCTTTTCAAACCCCTACATGCTTTTTGTTGTTGTTGGAAAAATATTGACTTTAAACTCCAGGGTAGTACTAACATGTATAGATATATCATTAGGCCCTTTAACTTTGCATTTTGTTGTGTTGTCATAATATGTTAACATTTATGTACAAGAAGGATAGGAAATGCTTGGTATGTGTGCCTATGCTGACACGCTGATAGAACCAAGCACCAAACATTGTGTACAGCAGTAAAATAGGATGGGTTGGATCCTATCCTTTCTGGCCTCCGCTAAAGGCTAGAGTCTAGACCAGCCGTGGGCAAACTACTGCCCGCAGGGCCCGTTTGAAATGAATAAAACTAAAAAAAAAAAAAGACCGTTTGCCCACCCCTGGTCTAGACCCTGGCACTGTGAGCAGGCTTTTAGTTTGGTGTTACTTCAGACATATATTTTTGATATATTTACTCAACATTTTTATTTAGGGGAGACGCTAAACATTAAGAGTGAAAAAAAGTGGAAGAGGAGAACTCTTAAGCTGCTTTTTTTGTGGTCCCAGGTAGTTCATCTTTGGCTCCAAACTTAATGTCCTGAAATAAAAAAGAAGAAATTCTGTAGTTTTCTTTATCTGAATACTTGACTTAGGATTTTCACATCTATTTTAGTATAGAAGGACATATTATAGTTTTATCATTGTTTTTGGCCTTTGTATCATCTTTGCCCTTTTTGATCAATTAGTTATATGTCAATTAATTAATTTTACTTACTTTTCTCCATTTGCAAATATATAATATAGGAATAACTATTCTTTAAAAGTTTGAAAAAGCCCTGACCGGTTTGGCTCAGTGGATAGAGCATCGGCCTGTGGACTGAAGGGTCCCAGGTTCGATTCCAGTCAAGGGCATGTACTTGGTTGTGGGCACATCCCCAGTAGGGGGTGTTTAGGAGGCAGTTGATCGATGTTTCTCTCTCATCGATGTTTCTAACTCTCTATCCCTCTCCCTTCCTCTCTGTAAAAAAAAAAAAAAATCAATAAATTATATTAAAAAATAAAAGTTTGAAAGAGTTCCTAAACAATGAAATTATCTATGCCCAGATCTTTTTTTCCTGGATAGTTTTATTAATTTCTTTACTTATTACTTCATTTCCCCCCCAGATCTGTAGAAATTTCCAATGTGTAAATGCTTCTGTTCTGAATTATGACTGTGACATTCAGAAGAAGTGTCATGGACATGGGGTGAGTCATGTTCTCTTTTGGCTTGTTCATGGAAGTAATGCTGTTTAATGAGGAATCCCAGTAAGGCAGTGGTTCTCAATCTTCCTAATGCTGCGACCCTTCAATACAGTTCCTCATGTTGTGGTGACCCCAACCATAAAATTATTTTCGTTGCTACTTCATAACTGTAATTTTGCTACTGTTATGAATGGTAATGTAAATATCTGATATGCAGGATGTATTTTCATTGTTACAAATTGAACATAATTAAAGCATAGTGATTAATCACAAAACAATATGTATTTATATAGGTATTTTCCGATGGTCTTAGGCGACTCCTGTGAAAGGATCGTTCGACCCCCAAAGGGGTCATGACCCACAGGTTGAGAACCGCTGCGGTAAGGGTTATGTGAGACTTCCCAAGATTTTTAGATTGGGGAATTTATATACCTGATACATTTTTTATTCTGAAAGAGTGTCTATGAATTTGCATGAATTTAGTTCTTTCTCTTGGTTTCTATTCTAGAGTTCATGATTTAGAACAACATTCACAATGAACAAAAATGGTGTTTTGTTTGTTTTGAAGGTATGTAATAGCAATAAGAATTGTCACTGTGAAAATGGCTGGGCTCCCCCAAATTGTGAGACTAAAGGATACGGAGGAAGTGTGGACAGTGGACCTACATATAATGGCAAGTAACATAGAAGAAAATTAGTGTGATCTCCCAGGGGCCCATGTCAGGTATTGGGCCTCCTTATACCTCTCCCACTCCCATAACTTACACGTTATGTTGGTTCTGCCTCCTAAATTTTTCACAGATGTTTCCATTTCTTTCATCCCTGTTAATTACCTTCAGTTTCTTGCCTGGCCTTACATAATGGCCTCTTAATTAGGCTCCCTCTTTCCCATCTTGCTTCCTAAACCACATTCCACACTACAGAGTTTCAGTGTTTTCCTTCAAGAATTCAGTTTTGATTGAAATTCAGTGCTTCTGCATTGCCATTAGAATGAAGTACAAAAATTCATAACATGGCTTAAATGCCCTGCATTATTTTTCCTAGCTTCACTTTTCCAACCTCATTTCACTGTGCTTAAGACATTGTAACTTCTTTTATTTCCTCTAATAAGCTACTACTCTCTTTTACCTCTGGGCTTTCATACCATATTATATTCACACTAGAGGCCCGGTGTATGAGATTTACGCACTTGGGGGGTGTGGGGAAGGGTCCCTCAGCCTGGCATGTGCCCTCTCGCAGTCCGGGAGCCCTCGGGGGATGTCTGATTGACAGCGGGGAGCGGGCCTAAGCCATCAGTTGGACATCCTTAGCACTGCTGTGGAGACGGGAGAGGCTCCCACCACCGCAGCTGTGCTTGCCAGCCGTGAGCCCGACTTCTGGCTGAGCGGTGCTCCCCCTGTGGGAGCGCATTGACCACCAGGGGGCAGCTCCTGCATTGAGCGTCTGCCCCCTGGTGGCCAGTGCATGTCATAGTGACCGGTCGGTCTGCTGTTTGGTTGATTTGCATATTAGCCTTTTATTATGTAGGATTGTTGGAACTTGGCTAATTGCTACTCAGATTTCAGTTTAAAACCTTATTTCTCCTAGGAATTTTTACCTGACTGCCTAAATCTGAATTAACATGCCCTTCCTATTCTCCTGTTACTATAAGCACTATCACATACTATAGTAATTACTGATATACTACTTATTTTTATTCCCTTATAGACTATGAATGAGCTCCTTGACACCAGTATCTTCCTACTGAGAAGATATGCTTTCTTTCTCCTGGGTAAACACTAGGTGGAATGGTTGGCTCATAGAGTAGGTTTATATTTAGCATTTTTAGAAACTGCCAAACTGTTTCCCAAAGTGGCTGTACCAATGTACACTCTCTCCAGCTGTATATGAGGGTTCTAATTTCTCCACATCCTCTCCAGTACTTGGTGTGATCAGTTTTTGTAATTTTAGCAATACTGGTAGGAATGTAGTGGTGTTTCACTGTGATTTTAATTTGTATTTCTCTAATTACTAATGATGTTGATCATCATCAAAGATGTGCTTATATCATCTTTGGTGTCATGTCTATTCAAATTGTCTCGTTTTTAGTTAGGTTGTTTGTCTTCCTGAGTTTTGAGAGTTCTTTATTCTGCATACAAGTCCTTTATGAAAAATGCTTTGTAAGTATTTTCTCCTGTTCTGTTTACTTTGGCGTTCTTTTTTTCCCAGTTTTTTAGAAGATCAATCAGGTAATTGATTTGAGACCTTTTTTTTTCTTTTCTTAGTGTAAGCATTGTAGTGCTATCAGTTTTCCTTAAGAACTGCTTTTTTGTACCCCACAAATTTTGATATGTTGTGCCTTTATTTCCATTCAACTCAAAATAACTTCCGATACACTTGTTATTTCTTTGACTCATGAATAATTTAGAAGTGTGTTACTTTGTTTTATAGTATCTGTGGGATTTTCCAGAAATTTTAGTGCTATTGATCTCTGATTTATTCCACTATCTTCCAAGAGCCTACTTTGTATGATTTGAATTCTTTTATATTTCTTGACACTTGTTTTATGGCTCAGAAGGTGGTTTATCTTAGTAATTAAGTTTTGTATACACTTGAAAATAATTTGTATTCTGCTATAATTCTGTGCAGTGTTTTATAAGTAATTAGTTCCTGTTAGTTGACAGATGTTTAAGTCTTTTATATACTTACTGATTTCTGTATACTTGTTCTGTCAATTACTGAGAGAGGAATATTGAAGTTCTTGGCTATAAGAGCAAATCTGCCTATTTTTCCTGGCAGTTCTATTCATTTTTGCTTTATGTATTGTGAAACTCTGTTACTAGATACATAAGCATTTAGGATTGTTCTGTACATTTTATATATTGGCTCCTAAATTATTATGAAATAGCCCTCTTTATACCTGGTAATATTCTGCTCTGAAATTAAATATTAATATAGTTACTCCAGATTTATTTTGATTAGTCAGCATAGGAAATCTGTTCTCATCCTTTTGCTTTTAATCTATAGGGTGTCCCCCCAAAATGTATACATACTGTAACAGCTGATAGCTCAATTTTGAAAATGAAATGTACTAGTATTTTAATAAACACTATCTTTATAATTATTCAAAGTGTGTGTATACAGTTTTTGGGGGACACCCTATTTTTGTGTCTTTATATTTAAAGCAGATTTCATGTAGGCTGCATATGATTGGGTCTTGCTTTTTTATCTAGTTTGCCAATTTCTGCCTTTTGAGTGAGTCCATCTGAATATATTTAATTAGATTATGATATCTTTGGGTTTAGATCTACCATATTGATATTTTTCTATCAAAGTTTCTTTTCATGTGATATTGTACCACTTTAGTATATTTCCATTTATCTCCCTCTGCCTTTTGTGGTGTTGATGACATACTTCTGTATATGCTGTGAATCCTACCATACACTGTTATTATTTTTTATTTATTTTTTTTTATTTTTATTTTTTTTTTAAATTAAATCTTTATTGTTCAGATTATTACATTTGTTCCTCTTTTTTCCCCCCATAACTCCCCTCCTTCCAGCTCCCACCCCACCCTCCACCCTCACTCCCCACCCACTGTGTTCATCCATAGGTGCATGATTTTTGTCCAGTCACTTCCCGCATCTCCCACACCCCTTTTTCCCCCAAGAATAGTCAGTCTATTCCCTTTCTATGTCCCTGATTCTATTATAATCACCAGTTCATTCTGTACATCAGGTTATTTATTCACTTGATTCTTAGATTCATTTGTTGATAGATGCATGTTTGTTGTTCATAATTTGTATCTTTACCTTTTTCTTCTTCTTCCTCTTCTTAAAGGATACCTTTCAGCATTTCATATAATACTGGTTTGGCGGTGATGAACTCCTTTAGCTTTTCCTTGTCTGTGAAGCTCTTTATCTGACCTTCAATTCTGAATGATAGCTTTGCTGGATAAAGTAATCTTGGTTGTAGGTTCTTGGTATTCAGCACTTTGAATATTTCTTGCCATTCCCTTCTGGCCTGCAAAGTTTCTGTTGAGAAATCAGCTGACAGTCGTATGGGTATTCCCTTGTAGGTAATTGAGCCTCTTTCTCTTGCTGCTTTTAAGATTTTCTCTTTGTCTTTTGCTCTTGGCATTTTAATGATGATGTGTCTTGGTGTGGTCCTCTTTGGATTCCTTTTGTTTGGGGTTCTCTGCGCTTCTTGGACCTGTAAGTCCATTTCTTTCACCAGGTGGGGGAAGTTTTCTGCCATTATTTCTTGAAATAGGTTTTCAATATCTTGCTGTCTCTCATCTTCTGGCACTCCAATGACTCTGATATTAGACCGCTTAAAGCTGTCCCAGAGGCTCCTTACACTATCTTCACACTTTTGGATTCTTTTTTCATTTTGCTTTTCCAATTGGGTGTTTTTTGTCGAATCTTTGGTTTGATTATTGTACTCCTCTGGTCTGCTATTGGGTATAATATTCTTTATTTCAGTCCGTGTTTGCTTACTTTCTAATTTCTTTATCGTAGCATCGAGGGTCTCATTAGTTTTCGTGAGGCTCTGCACAAATTTATGGCAAGCCCTCAAAATTGCGATTCTTAGCTCCATATCCTCCATTTCTGTCATGTTTTTTTGTCTCCGCATCTTTTATGCTTTCTTGGTGCACCCCCTTGTGGTCTCTGTGCGCAGTCTTGTTCTAGCCAAGCCTTAATTGTTGTAGTTAACACTAGAGGGGTTTGACCACCAGGCCGGCTGGCTGTGGAAATCAGCTGTGTGGAAAACGTCTGCCTTCTGGGGAGGTGCTAATCCAGCCTTTGCCTGAGGCAATCGGCAAATGGCTGTGCGCAGGGTTTGGGTGGGGCGGGATCAACAGGGCGGGCGGAGGGAGCAGTTACGGCCACGCTCAGTCCCGTTCCCAGAGGCTCTGCTTCTCAGAACCCCGGCAGCCGCTGCAAACTTCGGAGAGAAAGCTGCCCTCAGGTTCCAACTGATGCCGGATAATCCCGCTTCTCCCGTTTGAGTCTGGGTCCCTAGAGACTCGCCCGGATCTGGAGCCCAGAGTCTGAGACTCACTCCCGACAGAAAACGACAACCGCGCCCTCAGCCACCAGCCCGCTTTGCGCGCGCACCTCGGTACCTTTGTATTTTCCACACTGCGCCGCCTCTGAGCCTCGATTTGCTGTTCTCTTTCCTTCTAGTTGTAGAGTCTCTCTTCAGCCAGCCTTCCTGTGGTTCTGGGTGATGTCCGTTCAGTCTTTTAGTTGTATTTTTGAAATGGTTGTTTGCGGCAGCGGTCTCCGGTGTTTACCTACGCCGCCATCTTGGTCTCTCCTGTTATTATTTTTGTTTTAAACAGTTGATTATCTTTTGAAGATATTTAAGTAATAGAAAAAGTCTTTATATTTTCTCACACTGTTACCATTTCTGTACTCTTCATTTGAGTGTATGTGTGTAAAGTCACATTTCTATTTGCTATCATTTAATTTCTGCTTGTAGTACTTCTTTTCACATTTCTTATAATGCAGGTCTACCAGTGACAAATATTTTAGCTCTTGTGTATATGAAAAAGTATTTTGCCTCGAATAATAACTGGGTAAAATATTCTCAGGTGAAGTTTTATCACCATTTTACTTCTTCAAGGATGTTCCTACATTGTCTTCCAGCTTACATAGTTTTTCCCATCATCTTTTTTTGTGTCTTCTGTTTGTAATGTGTGTTTTTACCCTCGAAGATTTTCTCTTCATTTCTGATTTTTAGTATTTGACTATAATGTGCCTTGGCATGCTTGAAATTTGTTAAACTTTTTTGATTTGTGCTTTTATAGGTTTCTTCAAGTTTTGGCCATTTTGTCTTAAATTTTTTTTAATAATAACGAGGTGCTTTATTGAATTATATGCACAGATATGTCATATGTAGTACATTTAGACATTAGTTGACCTCAGTAATGAAGTTTTTCTGGCCTGACCCTTATAAATCCCAGAACCTTTTTATTTTTTTCAATTACAATTTACATTCAGTATTATCCTGTATTAGTTTCAGATGTACAGCATAGTGGCTAGAAAATTGTGCACTTTATAGAGTGGTCCCCTTGATATTTCAAGTATGTGTGTGTATGATATCATTGACTATATTCCCTATGCTGTAAGTGCATTTCTCTGACTATTCTGTAACTATCAATTTTTACTTCTTAATCCCTTCACGTTTTTCACCTAGTTCCAACCCCACTTCCCCTCTGACAACTGTCAGTTTGTTCACTGTATCTATGAGTCTGTTTCTATTTCGTTCTTTAGATTTCACATATAAGTGAAATCATGTGGTATTTGTCTTTCTCTGACTTATTTCACTTAGCATAATACCCTCTGGGTTCATCCATGTTGTCATAAATGGTAAGACTTCATTCTTTTTAATGGCCAAGTAATATTCTATTGTATATATGTGTGACAACTTTCTTATCCATTCATTTATTGATGGACACCTGGGTTGCTTCCATATCTTGGCTATTGTAAATAATATTGCAGTGAACACAGGGTGCATATATTCTGTTGAATTAGTGTTTCAGATTTCTTTGGATTTATTTCCAGAAGTGCAATCACCGCTGGATCATAAGGCAATTCCATTTTTTGATTTTTAGGAACCTCCACAGTGTTTCCATAGTGGTTGCACCAATCTGCATTCTCACTAACAGTGCACAAGGGTTCTCTTTTCTCCACATCTTCAGCAACACTTGTTTGTTGATTTCTTGATGATAGCCATCCTGACAGGTGTGAGTGGTACTTCATTGCGGTATTTATTTGTATTTCTCTGATGATGAGTGATGTTGAGCAACTTTTTTTTCTATTTTCCTCTTTCCTCTTCTTCAGGGACTCTAAGTACATGTATACTTGATAACTTGAAGTTCTTTCACATCTCATTTATTTGCCTTGATTATTTTATTATTTATTCTCTTTTTAATTATGAATAGTTTGTATTGTTATTTTTCAAGTTCACTCTTCTTCTGTGGTATCTGATCTGCCATTAATTACATGCAGTGTAATTTTTATCTTTGTATTTTTTACCTCTGTAAGTTCTATTTGTTTCTCTTTTTTGTATCTTTTATGTCTCTACAAAGCATGTTCAATCTTTACTCTAGCTTCTTGAACATATGTAATACAGTTTCTAACTTCTAATGTTGTTGTCTACTAATTCTGTCATCTGTAGTTGGTTAGTTTTGATGTGTTTCTCCCCCCCCTCCCCCCCCCCCCCCCCCCGCCTCATTTTGGATCATATTTTCCTGCTTCTTTGCATGCCTTGTCATTTTTTTTACTGGATGCCAGAAATTGTGCATTTTGCCTTTTTTGGGATACTAGATATTTTTGGATTTATATTGATGAACTTTGTTCCAGTGTGCTTATGTTACTTGAACATAATTTATAGCTTGATCCTTTTGGATTTTGCTTTTAAGCTCTTTAGGGAGGACCAGAGTAGCATTTAGCCCGGGATAATTTGCCCTATTACTGAGACCAAACCTCTTCTGTCTATTCTACTCAATGCCATAGTAATTATGGAGTTTCCCACCAGAAATGGGAGGAAACCATTTTCCCAGTCCTGTGTGAGTTGTAGGATATGTTCTCACTCATTCTTACAGGTCACTTTTTCTCTGGCTTCAGGTGGTTTCCTTCTATGCATACGTAGATCAGTACTCAACTGATGTTAGAGGAACCCTTTGCAGAGCTCTCAAGTTCTATCTGTGCAGCTCCTTCCTTCGGGTTCTTTGCCAAATGAACTCTGGCTGCTTTGGGGACAACCAGCTCCATCTCCTCAACTTAAGGAGATCACTGAGCTCTACATGGGTTTCCTCATTCCTCATCGTGATCTGTTAACTTTCAGTAGGCAGCAAACTCTTACTCATTTTCTATCTCAGGTATCATTGTTTTTCATTTACTGATGTTCAGTGTCTTGAAGTTTTTGCTTTACATATTTTGCCTGGTTTTGTGGTTGTTACAGCTGTCAGGATAATCTGGTCCCTGTTACTTCACCTTGACTAGAAGTAGAAGTCAGAACTAATGGCTCTGTATCATTCCATCGAATGGATGTGCCATAACTTGACTTAGCTGTTTTGTAATTATTAGACATTTAGGTTGCTTCTAAGTTTTTTAACATTTAAATTCTGCCACATTTATTTATCTTAAATTAATTTATTGGGGGTGACATTGGTTAATAAAATTGTTTCTAAGTTTTTTATATGCACTGGTAACAGTGTAGTGTATATCTTAATACTTATGCATATTTTTCCAGTTGAAGGATAAATTGCTAGAAATGAGATTACTAGGTTGAAGGGTATAATCTTTTTTATAGTTCTTGATAGAAATTCCAAATGAATGTATGTAATGCTACCAACAGTATGAAGGTACCAATTTCAACATAACCTTACCAATGTTGGATGCTTTAATCAAAATTTTGTCTACTAATTAGTAGGTATGAAATGATATAATCAAGCTTGCTTTAATATTTCTATATTTTTAATTGGGTTGAATGTTGTTTCATGTAATGTCATACAACTTTTAAAAAAATTTCTGGTACTTTTAAAAACTTACAATTGTGAGGAAAAATTTTACAGCCTATCATTCCTGTTCATATTTACTATAGCCTTTCCCTCAAGACCATGGAACAGATAAAGTTAATGTTAATTAGTGAATTTTTAAAAGTATGATAAGATAAAATCCAGAAGCCATAAAAAATGAGGTTGATAAATTCAACTATCCAAGAATAATAAACTTAAGCTTGGAGAGAAGCATTGAAAGACTAATGACAAATTGGGAAGAATGCTTCCAGCTCATACACAGGCAAAGCTAATATCCCTAATACATAAAAAGCTTTTAGAAGCTGAGAAGGAAAAAACCCATTGTCCAGTAGAATAGTCAAAGGAATGAGCAGAAAAAAAATTACATTTCCTTAAGTATGAAAAGTTGCTTAACTCATAGTGTAAAAAAAAGAAATGCAAGTTAAAATGATATAAGATATAATTTTTCACCTACCAGGTTGGCTAACATGCACAAGTTTGACCCAGTGGGTGAGGTCGTGATGAATTCTTATATATTGCTGGCTGGTGTGGTAAATTGTAACCACCATTATGGTGGTCAATTTGACAGTGCCTTAAAAAAATGGATGCATTTACCCTCTGATATGTAGTTCTACTTTTGGGAAATTATTCTATAGATATGCCAGCACCCATTGTTATTATTCATTATAATAATAGCATTATTTTAGGGTTATTCATTATAGCATTTTTAAATAACAAAAGATTAAAAAAAATGAAAGTATCAGTTGGATACTGGTTCATTAAACTATAGGACATCCTTGCAATGTAGTTTTGTATAACTGTACAGAAAATGAGGTGGTCCTCAATGTATGGTTTGGGAAGATATATAGATGAGTGAAAAAAGTAACGTGCTATGTAGTGTTTACGGTATGCTACCTTTTATGTAAGCAAAGGTTGACAACAATAACATACTTTATTCTTGCTTATATTTTCATGAAGAAATAATGTGAGATAATATAAGAAATTAATAAATGGTTCTTCTGGGGAAGGCAAAAAGAAGTGGGCAGGGATGAAGTATGAGCAGACTTCTCTGTGTATATAATTTATATCAGTTTAACTTTTGAACAATCTGAAAATTAATGTAAAACATTTATAATCACCTACTATGTTCTACTAGTTAATATGAGTTAACTTCTAATTTAATGATCCTTAATATAAATTCTTCTTTCTAGAAAAGAATACTGCACTGAGGGATGGACTTCTAGTATTCTTCTTCTTAATTGTTCCCCTTATTGTGCTTGCTGCTTTTGTCTTCTTCAAGAGAAATCAACTACGGCAAAGCTGCTTCAGAAAGAAGAGATCACAAACATATGAGTACTTAGATTTTTTTTCTAAATTCATATAATATAATTTAAGTAATTATAATGATGATAGTCATATCATAGAGGCTGGTTTAAAAATAGGGTTCTAAATTTTCTCTCTATTCTTTGGACATGATTAGCAGGGGTAGAAGGATAATGATGATTCAGCTACCTCTTAAAATGATGAGGGGAAAGTATTATGGTAACCAGCCTGTATATACTGAAAATGGCCCTTAGAATTCATTTTGCTTAACATTGATGTTTGATAGTGGGATAAGTAGGATTTTGGGCTACAGTTTCTGATCTGGACTTCTTAATTAGAGATTAAAATATACAATAAAGATTTAAAAGTGTAAATGTTGAAATTTTTCTTCCATGTCTGTTTTAAGAATTAGTTCTCACAGAGGAAGAGCTGTTCAAATCACAGTTTGGGGAAGAGGATTTGTAAATTACAGGCTTTTAAGAAATAAGTTTTGGTGGAAGAAAGGGTTGTCATAATTCAGACAACTAACATATCTAATCTGTATGTTTAACACTTGTCTCTCAACTATCATTTATATGTTGGCAATAGGATGTAGCATAGATAAGCATGGACCTTGTAATCAGCTCTAAATTTAAGTTCCAGTTTGTTACTTGTTAGAATTATGAACTGGAATAATGAAACTCTTTGAATAGTAAAACTCTTATTTTACTTCTTCTAAAATAATAATAATAATAGCAATAATAATACCTATCTCTTAAAATTGATATGAAGATTAAATGAATAAAGTATTAACAAGTAAAACCCATAGCACATTAACTGGCACTGTGTAATTACTTAGTAATAAGTTTTATTATGTTAATGATTTCAAAATATACATATCCTTCTTGATTGCTTACCTTTACTTCATTGCTCTATTTTTCTCACACAGAGTATTTTCTTAGAGTATCCTGATGTGAGCTTTAATTTTTAACATAGTCTACAACAGATTTATCTTCCTATCTGTTCTTTCTCTTTCTTACACGCTTCAGACTGACCAAATCATGTAATTCCCCAGTCTGCATCTCCGAAATTTTGGCTATCTCCTATACACTTCTTCCTAGCTGACTTGCTTTTGCCTCAGCATGTTTGAAGGTCAACTGATATATTTGCAGCTTATCATTTGCTCCTTCTGAACTTCCTAGTTCTTAGAGTGACTACTTTAAATTTTGTAGCTTGAGAGTATGCTTTTACTCTTCTCTGATTTTAGGAAGAATTGAGGAGAAAAGTCAAAGTTTAGTCTCATTGACCAAGATTTATAATTTCTCAGAATTTTATTTCATTGTGAAACAGGTTAATAAAACTTTCTAGTACTATAAGGATTAGAAATGTGTGAAAGCTGTTAAAAATGCTGGGACAAATTTATGTCATCATGATCATCATAATCACCTCTACCAACATCATTATTCTGTTTTTGGGAATATGCAAGGTATGCGTAATACGTCATGTAGAAATATTTTAAACTTCATTTAGCTCAAAAGTAATTCTGTCTTTCAGGTCAGATGGCAAAAATCAAGGAAAAGTTTCTAGACAACCAGTGAGTGTTCCTCGACATGTTTCTCCAGTGACTCCCCCCAGAGCAGCTGTAAGTTTAAAATGAAAAGTTGTATTTCTTTACTATTATTATGGTTTCACATTTATTTTAAAAATATGTTTTTATTGACTTCAGAGAGAGGAAGGGAGAGGGAATCACCCATTGGCTGCCTCCTACACCATTCCCCTCTCTGGGGATGAAACTTGCAACCCAGAAATGTGCCCTAACCTGTAACCGAACCGTTACCTCCTGATTCATGGATCAGCCCTTAATCATTGAAGCACACCAGCTGGGCTGGTTTCACATTTTTAAAGGTTAAAAAATGATTGTCACATAGATTTAGAAATCTTAAGAATTGAAGAATGTGATCTATAGGTGGTCTCTGGGTTAGTTAAGGAAATACCCGTAGGGTCCCTGGCTCAGAGGAGAGGGAAGGCATCTAGATCATAAGAATGCCTTGCCTTGAAACCAAGATTGGAAAATGACGTGGGCCCCATGCTGTCCCTGTTTATTTCTATGTCTGCTCTCTTTCTGTTCTCAATGCCTGGCTTCTGTAGGCATGTGACCAAAGACCTGCTATTGAACTGGAATACACTTAATTGTCTCAGCAATGGGACCAGTAATCACTCCTCCTCTGAATGCATTAGGAAGTATTGGGATAATGACATACTTTTTCTCATCTGCATATATTCCTAAGACATATATAATATTACTTTGTAATTCTGTATTTTTAAATTACATTTATTGAGAGGGCATTTATTGAGGGGGACATTGGTTAATAAAATTATATAGGTTTCAAGTATACAGTTCTGATATATCATCTGTGTATTACATTGTATGACCACCATTCAAAGTCAGATCTTTTTCCATCACCATATATTTGATCCCCTTTACCCTTTTCTACCCTCCTACTCCCTTCCGTCTGGTAACCACCATACTGTTGTCTGTGTCTGTGAGTTTTTATTTTTCTTATTTGCTCATTTGTTGCTCTCAGTTTTATAGCCCATATAGGAAAATATGATTTTACTTTATATATTTCAAAACTTTGTATAATGTTTTGTTTGATGTTTTATACATTGATCTACAATTTACTTTTCCCTTTAGCGTTGCTTTTTGATTTATCCCTATCATTATATGTAGCCCTTGTTCATTCATTTTCACTGTTGATATTACATAAGTACCACACAATTTTAAAATCCATTTTTCTGTTATCACACAATTTTAAAATCCATTTTCTAATTACCAAATTAGTAGGTAATAATAAAAAAATTTCTGATTACCAGATTATGGCTAAGATGATCATTCTATATATATGTCTTCTCATGTATGTATGTGAGTTCTGAGACTGCACTGTTTAATATAGTACTGGCTATTTAAATTTCATTTTAAGTGAAATAAAATTAAGAATTTTGTTCCTTATTCACATTTTAAATGCTCAATAGATCACATGTGACCACTGACTACTGTATTGGATAGCACAGATATAGCAGATTTTCATCATTGCAGAAAATTCTATTAGAGAACACTGACCTAGGGTCATATAAGAATTAAATTGGAAATGGCCAAATTGCTTTCCAAGTAGGTTATACCATGGGGTGATTGAATTGTCAGTGGTGTATGAGCATTCCTGCCAACCTACATCTTTGTCAACACTTGGTATTGTCAGACTTTTAAAGTCTTTCCAATTTCTGTGGAATGAATTGAATAGATATCCTTCCTCATGTTTTATATACATGGAGTCTCCCTATACTACTCCTTTTTCCCTAATAAAAAAGAAACAAAAATGATTATGCCCTTTTCTTCCTTAATTATATATATTCATGATTATTCCATATCACTACATATACAGGATAATCACACAGTCCTTACCTATGCAAGTTAGAAATTACATATATGTTCTTTCTCAACCTTGACATATTTTTTTATTGTGGTAAAATATATATGCTATAAAATTTGCCATTATAATCATTTTAAGTGTATGATTTAGTGGCATTACATTCACAATGTTGTGCAGTTATTTCCACTGTCTTTTTTGTAAGACTTTTTCATTACCCCAAACAGAAATTCTGTACCCATGAAGCAATTACTCCCATCTCTCCTTCTCCTATAAATTTGAGAATCTAATTTTCTATTTCTCGAAAAAAGGCTATTGGAACTTTGATAGGGATTGTGTTGATTCTGTTGATCACGTTGAGTTGACAATACTGAGTCTTGAAACCATGAATGCTAGTTGTCTGTCCATTCATTTAGGTCTTGTTTAATTTTTTCATCAACATGTTGTAAATTTTCAGTGTAAACATCTTTGACCTTCTTGCTTAAGTTTATCCCTAGGTATTTTATTCTTTGGATGCTATTGTAAATGGAATTGCTTTCTTAATTTCCCTTTCAGATTGTTCATTGCTGGTGTATAGTAACAAAATTGATTTTTGCATGTTTATTATATATTTTGCATCACTGCTGAATTCATTTATTAGCTCTAGTAGCTTTCTTGTGGTTTCTTTGAAATTTTCTACATATATAGGTTCATATTATGAAGTAGTTGGAAATAGAAGTAGTTGTACTTATTTTTTCCTATTTGAATACCATTAATTAATTAATTAATTTGTTGTTTTGTCCAATTGTTTTGGCTAGAACTTTCAACACTATGTTGCATAGCAGTGGTAAAATCAGCATCCTTATATTATTCCTGATCTTAGCAGGGGAAGCTTTCAGTTTTTCTGCCATATTTAAAAATTTCTTCATGTTCTTCCTGTGAAACCTTTCTTGTTGATATTTAGAAGTCCTTAAAGCAATCCCTGATAGCTATTTTTACATTTTCAGCTGTTGGTAGAGTCCTTATGTATGAGATTAAGAAAGACAATAATCTCTCACCTAATTTTTAAAAATATTAATGTTAGCTTTTATTTTAATACTAGAGGCCTGGTGCATGAAATTCATGTACTGGAGGGGGGGATCCCTCAGCCCAGCCTGCACCCTCTCCAATCTGGGACCCCTCGGGAGGTGTCTGACTGCCGGTTTAGACACTGGCAGTTGGACATCCCTCTCACAATCCGGGACTGCTGGCTCCTAACCACTTGCCTGCCTGTCTGCCTGATTGCCCCTAACTGCTTCTGCCTGCCAGCCAGATCGCCCCCAACTGCCCTCCCCTGCCGGCCCGATCACCCCCAACTGCCCTCCCCTGGTGACCCAATGGCCCCCAACTGCCCTCCCCTGGTGACCCAATGGCCCCCAACTGCCCTCCCCTGCCGGCCTGTTCACCCCCAACTGCCCTCCCCTGGTGACCCAATGGCCCCCAACTGCCCTCTCCTGCCGGCCTGTTCACCCCCAACTGCCCTCCCCTGCCGGCCTGTTTGCCCACAACTGCCCTCCCTTGCTGGCCATCTTGTGGCAGCCATCTTGTGGTGGTCATCTTGTGGGGGCCATCTTGTGATGATGTGAGGGCACAAGGGTCACCTAGGCTTTTATTAGTATAGATATTGACCTTATCTCAGCTCTAGATTTTTTGTTGTTGTTATCATGAGGTTTGTATAAAATGTCTCATAGATAAAATAGTCCTTTTTTCCTGATAGCTTCTTATCTTCATTTGACTATACAAGTTGGGCCCCCTTTCTCCTCCCCTTTTAGGTTTTTGTGTCGCATAATATTCTATTTATGAGAATGTTTGCTACCAACTTGAATTAGCTACATTTAAGTGCTCCCCTCCTTTAACTTTTATGCAACTATAAATAAATGTTTAATATCCTGTTTACAAATAGAGTTGCCATTTTCTGATATTATTTGTCATCTTAAAGCTTTGTGTGCTTTTATATTTTATTTCAGGTAAAAGATCTGCTTTCAACATTTCTTGTAATGCAGTTCTTGTGGTGGTGAACTCTCTTAGCTTTTGTTTGTCTGGGAAAGCCTTTGATTCTCCTTCATCGCTGAGTGATAACCTGGTTGGATGATAGAGTACTCTTCACTGATATTTTTTGTCTTTCATTATTTTGAATATATTATTCCCTCTCTCCTGGCCTGTAGAGTTTCTGCTGAGAAACCTGATGATAGCCTGATAGGGGTTCCTTTGTAGGTTACTGTCTTTTTCCTCCCTCGCTGTCTTTATAATTCTTCCTTTATCGTTGGCATTTGACTCTTTGAATATAATGTGTCTTAGAGAAGGTGTTTTTTGTTTTAGTTTGCGTTGAGATAATTAAGTGTTCTGTTAGTTTCTTGTACTTTTACGTTCAGTTCATTCCACAACTTTGGGAAGTTCTCATCTATTATTTCTTTAAATAGGCTCTCTCTTCTTCTTCTGGGATACCCGTTATCTTATGTTGCCCTTCCTAATGGAGTCCGATAATTCTCACAGAGTATTTTCATTTTAAAAAGATCTTAGTTCTCTCTTCTCTTCTGTCTGAATTATTTCCAATGCTTTCTAATGCATTCCTCATCTCATTAACTGAGTTCTTTAGCTCTAGATTGCTGTTTGTTTTTGTTTTTAGAGTTTAAATCTCTTTGGTAAAGCACTTCTTTTGTTCATTAATTTTATTCCTGAGCTCATTGAATGGCCTTTCTGAATTTTTTGCTATCTCATTGAGTTGCTTCATAACAGGTATTTAGAATTCTCTGTTATTTAGATAACAGTCTTCCATCACTTTTGATTTTGGTTTCTGGAGAATTGTTATTTTATTTTTGTGATACTATGTTACTGTGATTGTTGATGGTGCTTGATGGGTTGTACCATTGTTTGTGAGTAATGAGTATGTACCCCATTCTTTTTAGTGTCATAGCATTCCATCTCATGGATTTACCATGAATTTAAAAACAGGTTGTTTCAAAACAGGTTGTTCTTCTTACCATAAAAAAAAAGATTTTTTTATGTACATTGGTTTTTGCATACATATAAAAATATATGTAAATTCCAAGAAGTAGACTTTAACTATTCCTTTAAAGTGCTGTACCTTGGCCTAATGGACGAGGATGGAGACAATTTTTTTTTTTTTGCTTCCCTTCTCTATTTTCATAGTAGAAACAAATCACTCCACGGGCAAAAAAATAGCGGAACATCTGTTCCATAGCAGAAGCCATAAATGTTTAAGCTTTTCTTCATCACTGTGCATATTCTGCCACTAATAGAGCTTTCGTAGATAATGGAGAATATCTTAGTTGAGAACACTTCATCAATGATTTAGTAATTTCATCTGATCTTCCCTGACTTTTCCTAATGTAATGTGATATGTGAAAATTTTTCTTACTTTTACTCTCATATTTAAGGCTGTATTATAGAGTCTCACTTTGTTGTAAAACTTTCTCTCAACCACCTTGTCAAGGAAGAATATAAGGAATTCCAAAAGCAGATCAGTGGTATTTGTAGTACTATTTAGGTACTGTATAGATTTGGCAATATATTTTTAAAAGATTTTATTTAAAATATATTGACATAGGAAATGTGTTACGTTTTAAATAATGTAGTTGATTATAATACTTTAGTAATATTGAACTTAAAAATATATAGCCTTAAAAAATTAAGTATTCCATATTCAGTGGTAAAGATGTTAAATAAGTAAAATATTTTTAAATGTCAATGTTATAAGTAAGTTGTCTATTCATTGATTTTAAATATATTGATTACTTTTATATGGAAAGTAACTAACTGAATAGAAAATATATTTATGAGTGCATTGTGGTAATAACTTTTTTCTTTTGTAGAATGCATATGAAAACAGATTTCCTGTACCGACATATGCAGCGAAGCAGCCTCAGCCGTTCCCATCAAGGTTTGAAATGAAGTTGCTTAGATTACTTGACCAGAATGAAATTCAGAGATAATGTCTAATATTTTTCCTTCTATTTTTAATTTAAAAAAGAATCAAATTAAAGACTCAGTAAAGATGGGTTTAAAATCAGCAAAAAGGAAAAAATTTATTACTGTATTTTGCATCCCATCTCTTACACCTCCCAAAGTCCTTGAAATTACAGTTGAATTGCAACACTGAGGCGTGTCCTCATGTATAATCTTTATCATACAATAAGAGTGTGTTGAAATCCAATTGAGCATAAAGGGAAGAATATATACTAGTAAACCTTGTGAGACAGATATTCACCTGGTAATGTCGTGTGTTATTGGATTAGTGGTATACTATAATTGATCAAAGTGGTTAAGGAAAAGGTATCCACAGGTTAAAGTATGAGGATTGAGAAGGACAGGTATAGAAGTTATAGCCAGTTTAATTATTAGAGTGGATATTATGTTTGAGAGAACAGGAATTTCAGTGATGTGCATATATATAAGATTTATATTTACATAATTTCCTGCCCTTAAATCCTAACAGCACAAGGGGTGCTTGCTTAATCACATAGTTTTCTCACTTGCTTTTTACTACTTGTCCTTTGAATTTCATATGCTATTCTTTTATTTATTTATTTTTATTGATTTTTAGAGATAGAGGAAGGGAGAGGGGGAGAGAGAGAGAGAAACATCGATATGAGAGAGACATCGATTTGCTGCCTCCTCCCGGTCTCCCACTGGGGATCGAGCCGCAATTTGGGCATATGCCCTGGGAATCAAAACAGCAACTCTTTGTTGCATGTGACGATGCCCAACCAACTGAGCCCAACAAATAGGCCAGGGCTGCACTATTCTTTTTAAAACATAAACCAGAACCTCCACACAACATTGTTGATTATAGAATAGCATTAATTTAGTGTAAGTATCCATTTTAGACTTTGTTTGAAGACCTTTACTCTTGCATATCAGATTAATAATAATCTCAGAATAAAACGTATCCTTAAGAATGGTTAGTAATGTTAAGGATGGTGTTACATTGGGTTTGAAATGAATGTAGCATTTCATTCCATCTAAACACATGATTAACTGTTTTTTTCTTCTCACAGGCCACCTCCACCCCAACCAAAAGTATCATCTCAGGGAAATTTAATTCCTGTTCGTCCTGCTCCTGCACCTCCTTTATATAGTTCCCTCACTTGATTGTTTTACCTTTCCTTTTGCCGATATCTTCAGGGAAGCTAATAGGTTTTTTTCCTGATATTTTCTTGAAAATCCTTTCCTCCTGCTGCAACTATGAACGAAAATAAAACACCACAAAACAAACTTTGTTAACACAGAAAAACAGAAATTGAGTAATGGGAATTGAGAAATATAAGAAGTTCAACAAAGTCAGGGAATTTAGAATAACATTTTCATTTCTATCACTGAATAAGTTGCATTCAGTCATCTGTGAAGTTAATGTATCTAACATGGATTGTTATTTTGAACATGTTACTGTAATAATCCTCAAATTAACTGTATTGGTTAAGTTTTGTCATTATATGCTTAAATGTAATTATGAATTTTGATCTTAGTTATCATTAATGTAGTTTCAGGTTGAACATGTGATAATCTAATACCTGTGAAAACTGATTAATTTACTGCCAATAATATATAATATTTTTCATCTTGCACAGACTAATAATCATCATATGCTAGATTCTTGAATAAAAGTTTATTCTGTTTTCAAAAGAATGCACAAATCCCACAATTAAGGTCCATAATATTTTTAAGTACAAAATACACTAAAGGTATATAGGTGTGTTTTCACACACAGTCATCTTCTACTTTTATGTTCATTCTATAGATAAGTGATTCTATGGATTCTGTGGATAATAGAGTCTATGGATCTATCTATGGATAATGAATATTAGAAAAATTAATTTAATAGAATTCTATTGTGAATCATGTTAAAACATGACATCCTTTTACAATAGCATTATTTTAATAAAGTATAAACCTTAAGGTACGAAGTATTTAATAGAACTAATCAGATAAATGCTGTTGATTCATGGCTGTATAAAGCAGGAACAATTGTATGTTCAATCAATTGAGCTGTTATAAAACCACTTGATAATTTCATGAGCACTTTAAGTGTAAAATCTGAAACTTTAAAGCTTGCTTTTAATATAATTTAGAATGTTTACATTTACTAAAGTGTGCTGGAACAGGTCTCTCTTGACACTAATATTTTCAAAGGAATTAGGCTAGAGAAAGGAAGAAAAGGTTTTCTTAATTAAGTACAAAAATGTTACGTGGTGTCTACGAGTTCTCACAACTGTTAAAAATGAATTTTTACTATGGAAGAAATGTGATGGATGGTAAAATTTTAAGCACCTAAAAATTTTACATAACCTTTCATAATAAAGTTTAATAATAGGTTTATTAACTGAATTTCATTAGTTTTTCAAAGAAAATTTGGTTTGTGTATATATACATATGCAAATATAACATTTACAATAAATAAATTACTTGAAATTCTGTTTGTGTTGCCTAGTAACTTCCTACTCAGCTGTTTATGACCTTATTAATTAAAACTTATACTAGGCTAATCTACTGTACTAGTCAATCTTTTACAGATATTTCACTAATTTTTAGACCTGTCAAATTATACACAATGTTATTAAAGGAAAACAGTTTTGAAGAAGACATATTTCAGTTCTCTGGAGATAGTACATAATTTTAACAATCAGATATACATTAAAAGTTATAAACAATCCCAATGAAGAATCTTCATTTCAATTTAAGTCCCTGAATGAATTCATATAAGACTAAAATATTTGTATTTCTTGATCAATAATTCTCTCTCATCATTGATGTTTCCATCTCTATCTCCCTCTCCCTCTTTGAAATCAATAAAAATATATTAAAAACAAAAACCCAGCCTGTGTGGCTCAGAGGTCCCATTTCAATTTCCCGTCAGGGCATGCTTGATCCCCCTAGGAGGCAGCCGATCAATGATCTCTCATCATTGGTGTTTCTCTCTCTCTCTCCCTCTCCCTTCCTCTCTGAAATCAATAAAAGAAATATTTAAAAAAAGAAAAAATATTTGTCTTTCATTCATATAATCTCAATTTTTGCAATTGTAATTCATTACTGGGATTTTACAATCAGTAATTAAGTGTGTAATTGAAAACTTTTCTCAGAATGAGATGATTCCTTGGATCTTTGAATATTTAGAAAGTTTTTCTAAAAGACTACTTGATCAGTTTAAATTCTTTGTCTTATATGAATATGGTGTCCCCAAAATGTAAATACACACTTTTGAATAATTATAAAGGCAGTATTTATTAAAATATATTTCATTTTAAAAACTGAGCTATCAGCTGTTAAAGTATGTCTGCATTTTGGGGACACCCTGTATATTTAGAAATTTATGCTTTTCACTTTGGTTCGTCCTTGGTTTATTTTGATTACTATTAAAAATTATAAAATTTCATGGTCACAGATGCCACTTCAAAATTTGAAAATATAGGGCTTCATTGTCATCTGCTGAAGATGTCTTAATAATCAAGGGTAAGTTATATGTAACTGTGATATAACTTTGACTATATGTTCACAGACTTACCTTCTTTAGGGTATTGCATTTTCCTTTCCTATCAAACAGATGCCTGGGTCTCTAACCATCTAGTTAAACACAATGCAGGTTTTCTAAGCACAAATCAGATTTTATTAAATTCCATAAATGTTGTCAATTCTGCCATCTTGTAGGTACCATTTTAGGTAGTGTGATGTGTAAGTTTTCGATTGGATCGCCTCCTATTATGGAGAGAGCCATATACACAGGAAGGTTGATATAAAATCTGCTCTATTAAAGATTTATTAAAGGTTGAGGAGAGGGAAATAAATAATTAGAAACTGATGAACAAAAATAGATACAGAGGCAGAGCAGCATCTAACAGACTGTCAAACTACAGCGGGAAGGCTGGGGTGGGTGGGTAAGAGATCAACCGAAGGACTTGTATGCATGCATATAAGCATAACCAATGGACACAAGACACTGGGGGGTAGGGGAGGCCAGGGGAATGTCAAGGGGCGGGGGGGAAGGAGACATATGTAATACTCTTTGTAATACTTTAAGCAATAAAACAATTTAAAAAAATAATTAGAAATTTATTTAAAATACTACTAATTGACAAGTATTTACTGTAACTGTTCTAATGCTATGAAACCAGATTTTTGCCTCGACTGTCTAAGAGCAATTCCTATTGAAATACAAGCGAGGTGTATATTTTTTTTGCCTTGCTTTTGCTCATGCTATATTTTTATTTTGGAGGGTGGTGAGGGGGTGCTTAGATTGCCCTGTTGAAACCCTGTGCATTCATAAAATAGCATCTTGAGTGTCAAGTTTAGATGTATAATTCCCTAAGTGAGCTTTTCTGTGTCTGCCCCTGTGCCTTTAGTTTGTGTGTCTGCCTTTCTGTTAACTAGTATGAGAATACATTATTTGGGATTTGAAAAGAATTAAAAGATAGTGTATACTAGTATAGGTGGAGACAAGGGTGAGGCTGGAAGTGGGGAGGCATTGTAATCCAAGGGAATAAGCCAGTGTTCACTCAGGAAAGACCAGAAGTCATGGTGGCCAAAGCGTTGGGGGTAGGAGAAGATAGGTGGCAGCCTGGGTTCCGAATGTAGAAAGTCGAGAGCATTATGCTAAGCGAAATAAGCCAGTCAGAGAAAGATAAATATCACATGATCTCACTCATTTATGGAATATAATGAACAACATAAACTGATGAACAAAAACAGATCCAGAGACAGAGAAGCATCGATCAGATCGTCAAACCTCAGAGGGAAGGTAGGGGAGGGTGGGGGTAAAGGGGAGAGATCAACCAAAGGACTTTATGCATGCATATAATAAGCCTAACCAATGGACACAGACAACAGGCGGGTGAGGGCATGAGGGGGGTGTGTGGGAGTGATGGGGGGATAAGGACACATATGTAATACCTTAATAAAAATGATGAATACTGTTTTGAGGAATTTGGCTAGGATGTTCTACTGGAACATACATATATAACTATAGATAAGAATCTTGTTCGTTTCATTCACATCATAGATGAATTCATTGAACTGAAAAGTTACTAAATAAGAGAGTGACTGTTCCAATTATCTATAGGAACGTATGCACAGGTGACCCAGTTCATTTCATTTGGATATACCAATACAAACGTCAAAGGGTACTTACTATTAATTAATATGGCCGAGCTTAACCAAAAACTAAGGAGAGAGAGACACAGGAGATAAACAATGCAAGAAATCACACAGGTTTATTTACCAGAGAGCTGATGGGTTTCAGTCCTTGGCAGGCCACCTGGAGACACTCGCTGACAGAGGAGACACATGGAGGTCGTCAAAATACGCCACGGCAAGGAGCTCGGTCAGTCTCGTGACTCAAAGAGAGGCCTCTAGCAGTTTGGGCTCAGGCAGAGCAAGAATGGCAGTTTCGCAGTTTGGCAGTTTCCAGCGGGGGAGGAGAGCATCCTGTCTGTGGAGGGCAGACAAGCATCTGAACCGCAGCAGATTTGCTCTCCTTAAATCCTTGAAGCTGGGCGTCTTCAGTGTCTCATATCGGGTGCCATACACGGGTGCCACCCTGTTATCTAGGTATACACTCAGGCGGGGAAGTTGTGACCATGTTCAAAGCTTATCAATCATACATACATCTTATTTTTGGAGTTGTTTACAAATTTTGGTCTAAGAATAAAATGGGGTCTACTTATGCTAACTTATGCTAATACAAAATGGAGTCTACTTTATGCTAACTAAACTTATTACTATAACAGGCTTCTTCAGTGTCTCATGTCAGTGTGCTCCGGAGGCCTTCTGGGCTTATCAGGATACTCACGCAGGGGGTTACAAGGTACTTATCAGGAGTTAACATGCTGGGAGTTGTTGGTCAGGAGTTACAAGTTATTTGTCAGGAGTTAGTTTGCAGGGCGTTACAAGTTACTTATCAGGGTCTCACACACACACACACACAAGTTAAGTTTCACTTCTAAGTAAAGTTTAAAATTCACTCTAATAAAGAAATGAAATTTGATTATACTATCTTATACTCACTAAACTTATTACTGTAACAGTGACATCACATGAATTGTAGCCAAGGCCCTGCAGAGAACCAGAGTGATTGGAAGAAAGAGTAGTCTGGTTACAGAGTGCTTTTGGACAGTAGGTCCAGGAAAACAAACAAAACAAAAACCCTAGCTCTTTCCAAAAATATCAACACCTCACTTTTCCTATTCTTGGAATCTAGTTTTGTTTTGTTTTAGAAACCAATTAGTTTCTTCTTGTTTATTCTTAAAGAAACCCAGCTTTAGTAAAAGTGAATATATATATATATATATGTATATATATATATATATATTTGTGTGTGTCTGCGTTTTTTTAAAAAAATTTTTATTGATTAAGTTATTACATATGTGTCCTTATCCCCACATTACCCCCATCCACCTCCACTCATGCCCTCACCCCCTGGTGTCTGTGACCATGGGTTAGGCCTATATGCTTGCATATAAGTCCTTTGGTTGATCGTTCCCCCTTACCCCCACCCTCCCCTATCTTCCCTCTGAGGTTTGACAGTCTGATCAATGCTTCTCTATCTCTGGATCTGTTTTTATAGTTTTGTTAAATTTTCATTTTTTTAAAATTAAACTTTTTTGGGTGACAGTGGTTAAGAAGATTAAATAGGTTTTAAGTGTACTCCACGGTACATCATCTGCATATTGCACCGTGTGCCCACCACCAAAGTCAGATCTCCCCTCACCATGTATTTGACGCCCTTGATCCTTTACGAGTCCCCACACTCCTTCCCGCTGGTAACCACCACATTGTTGTCTGTGTTTGTGAGTGTTTGTTTGCTTTACTTGTTTGTTCATTTGTTGCCTTCAATTTTATACATTACGAGTGAAATCATGTGATTCTTAACTTTTTCTGTCTGACATTTTGCCTCGCATTTCATTCTCAAAACCCACCCGTGCTGTCACGAATGGCAGAATTTCACCTTTTCTCATAGCTGAGTAGTATTCCATTGTCTATGTACCACATCTTCACCCAACCATCTAGTGCTGTGGTCGGCGGCTCGCGAGCCACATGCGGCTCTATGGCCCCTTGAGTGTGGCTCTTCCTAAGACTTAGGAGTACCCTAATTAAGTTAATAACAATGTACCTACCGATATAGTTTAAGTTTAAAAAATTTGGCTCTCAAAAGAAATTTCAATCGTTGTACTGTTGATATTTGGCTCTGTTGCCTAATGAGTTTGCCGACCACTGATAGTGTATAGTTTGAAATTCAGAAAGGATTACACTTCCCAGGCACCTAGACGCGTCTGCTACAAAACAGCATATAACAGGCGTGATAGTTCTTCCAGGTCCATCCATAGGAAGGACAGGTGTTTGGGGGTTGACGGCGGGACAGGAGCGGCTGGGTTGGAAAACCAGCAGATTGAGTTTAGGGCTGGGCTGATCCTAAAGCCGCCGGCACTTTAATCGGCGCAAACTGAGCGTAGGGGGAACGTGCAGGTAAACGTGCGGTGAAACGTGCAGGGAACGGCGCAAACTGAGCATGTGGGGGGGGGGGGGGCGGGGAGCGTGCGGGGCAGCGTGAGGGGCCGGGGGGAGCGTGCGTGGCGAGCGTGCGGGGCGGGAGCGTGCGGTGGGGAGCGTGCGGGGGGAACGTGCGGGGAAACGTGCAGGGAACGGCGCAAACTGAGCGTGCGGGGGAACGTGCGCGGGGGATGCGCCGGTCCGGGCCTCGCAGCGGCGCCCCGAGGCCCCCGCAGGCACCGCCCAACGGCTGCACAGGACGCCCGGACGCTGCGGAGCGGAGAAGAGCCAGCATGTTCCGCTCGGTGGTGCTGCTCGCGGGCCTCGGTGCTCTGCTGCGGGCAAGTCCCGGTAAGCCGGGCGGCCGGTCCGTCTGCAGCGGAGGGAGGTGTTTCTCCTTCTCTCCACGGGTCCCAGGACTGCCGTCCCCCTGCGGCCCGACCCGATGGAAACCCGGGGTCCTTGCGGGCCGTGGAGGTTCGTTCGCCGTGTAGCCCGGCAGCTGGGAGCGTCCAGCCTCCCAGTGACTCACGCGAGCGGGGGCGGATTTTAAAGAGCTCAAGGACACATCCCGACTCCGAGGTTGGCCCTGGCGTGTAGGCCTGCCGTGTGCGTCGCCAAAGCGCCTCAACATTGCCCCCCGCAAAAGCACCCCGACACTGCACTGAAAGCCCACAAAACCGGCGCTCCTCGCTTCCGGAGGCTGTGGTGCCCGTTTGCATGCCTTGGCGTGTGGCCCCTCTCCTCCTTGTGGAAGGCCAGGAGCATTGGGTTGAGCTCTTTGCGCACTGCCATCTCGGGGGTTCACTCTTCTGCGCCCCCTCTTCTGGTGAGGTTCCTTCTCATTGGAATTAAATTACAGGTAATCCAGGATATTCCCTGTACTTAAAGGTCAGCTGGCCAGCCAACTCATTTCTCAGTTACCACTTGCCATGCGATTGAAGGTTCACAGGTTCCTGGGGAGGATTATTCTGTCTCCCACCCAGTGTGGTACTTAGGGTCTAGGCAGGAGCGGAACCAGAGACGATAAAGACCTGAGGCCGTGCCCTGACCGGTTTGGCTCAGTGGATAGAGCGTCGGCCTGCGGACTGAAGGGTCCCGGGTTCGATTTTGGTCAAGGGCATGTACCTTGGTTGCGGGCACATCCCCAGTCGGAGGTGTGCAGGAGGCAGCTGTTCGATAAACATCGATGTTTCTAACTCTCTATCCCTCTCCCTTCCTCTCTGTAAAAAAATCAATATATATATATATATATATATATATATATATATATATATATAACCCGAGGCCATATGGATGGTGAGGGTATGCTGCCAGGTGAAAATGCCAACTTGCTGGGGCAATTCTCTGCTTATTGGGACAGAGAAAATGGCACCTTTCTCTGTCAGCACCTCTGTATTTCATTAACCTATCAATGCCAATGCCCGTGTTCATTTGCTTCAGTAAAGAGACCTTACTTGGAAGAGTGTTATTTCAGCCATCAACTGATTAAACTTACAACAGCTCATTCTCTATTAAATCATTTGCACAGATCAAACAAATAAAGTGGGAATATAATAGAGGTCACTGCCCTTGTATATTCTAAATCTTTTCATAGTGGGACTGCTTTCTGGATTCAGAAAGACGTTTGGTTTGGTGATGGTGCAAAGATATTCAGAGGTTTCTGTCCGGCCCTTCCTACTGTAATAATCCTCATCCTGTAGGTTAGGTAGGCTAGATGGCGATTCCACAAGTTATTGATTAGATCAATTTCCACACACTTGAATAATTGGGCAATTTGTGATAGGATTGACTAGTAGACCCATGAGTACATGCATTGATCTGAACCTAAATTCCATTAATCACCTGACTTCCTGGTAAGCATACATCTTTTGCTGAAGTGAACCACAGTCATATTTTAGGTCTTCAAAATTTAGGGTTAGCTTAGATCCAGTATTTGTTATTTCACAGGTCTAAATAATTGGGTTTTGATTGTGTGCATCCAATCCGAGGATTTTTCCTTTAGTTGGTCACTTCATTCTACTTCCATTTATTGATATGACAGATTTTAAATCTGAGTGATTCTTATTTATGCCATACATTATTGATTTCATGCTTTTGTTTTAGTAAAAAGTCTTTTACCATAAAAATCTGTAACTTGCTTTACTTTCTGGGTGCCTGTGTATTCTTTCTTCTCTTTATTTGTTATATTTTTAATCTGTTTTATATAATAGAGTTACTCCTTCATTTAGGTAGTAACTAGTGATTCCTCACTGTGAGTGCTTAGGAAATTTAGTATCTTATTACTTCTTCCTTTGGCCTGCTCTCCCTTTTATTACATGACTATGGTTTTAGTTCTTCTATACCTTTATATCATTAAACAATATGTTTTTGATACACCACTTGATTTTCAGCTTTAAGTCACACTTTTTGAACCATGCTGCAATAAATTTAAGAAAATCAGTATACACATATGGTGTCCCTGTTTGCTGTACTATGTTATTATGCCTACATAATCATCGTTTATAACATTTGCATTTTATTAAATAACCACAATTCCCACAGTTTTAACCTTTATTCTATATTTAAGTTTATTTAATGCTCTCTACTACTAGACCTTTCCCCTCAAATCTGTTGATATCTTTATTCGGAGAAGTTCATTTGCCTTGTATGACAGGCACATGTGAACTATATTCCTTTGAGATTTTGCTTGTAAATATCTTTTGACTCCATATTTCAGTAACAGTTTTGCTGGGTAAAAAAATTCCTGGTTCCATATTTTTTTCATGAAGATTTAAAAAAGACATTGTTATTCAGTTTTTTAACATTGAAAACTGTTGTAAGAAATTCACAAGCCAATTTGCTTTTCTCCTTGTATGTTCAATATGACTTTTTTTTCTTTTTGCTCATATGCCCATAGAATTATTTCTTTGTTTTAGGCAACCAATAATTTTAGTAGAATAGTTTGAATTTTAATTAATTATTATTGTTTTTTTATTATAATACTTTCTAGTCTATTGTTTCAAGTATTTTAGTTCAGGAAAGTTTTCTTGAAGTTTATCTTTGATTATTTTTGCTCTATTCTGTTTTCTGGGAACAGCAAATTTTGTGTAAGTTGATACTTTCCCCTGTGCTTTTTATGGTGTCTTATAACTATTTTGTCTGTTTTTAAATTGTTTTAAAGATTATTATAGGAATATACAGTGATAACTCATATTTGCATAAGTGAATCTTACAAAACAACATCAACAAATATTTAGTTAGGTTTAAGACATGGTTACTAACTGTTTTCTTTTATTTCTTAAGATTTTCAAAATTCATCTCTACAGATTGTAGTTCCAGAGAAAATCCAAGCAAATACAAGTAATAATTCAGAAGTAGAAAACGTAAGATATATTTTTCACAATCAATATTATTATATAAATTTCTTATTTTATTGTATAGTGATGAAATATATCAACCCTACAAAGTATGAATATGTTCCTGGTATTACTTCTAATAAGGAATTTAAAGTTTTTATGGTAAAATCAAATATTTACATTAGGATGTTCTGTTTGTTTAATATTTGTCATTACCTTATGGCAAACTACTAAAACTTCAAATCCAGAAAACAATGTAGAAGAAATAGGGTCTTATCTGAGTGATATCTCGATGATTCATATGAGGAGAATACATTTTTCCAAGACAGTTATGAAGAATCTCTTTTAATTAAAGCCTCCTGCCTCAATCTTTACCACCACATCTACCAGTTCTCAGAGAGAGAGAGAGAGTAAGCTTTTTATTCTGTTGTTTTTGTCGGAAAGGAAGATAATTTATCTTCATCAATCCATTTAACAAATATTTAACTGGACTAGTGTGTATAGCTTTATGCTAAGTGTCTTAGGAGATTAAAAAAAAGAAATACAATGAATCAAGCCTTGCTTATAAATGGTCAATACTTTGATAACACTTTAGTTTTAACACTTTTATTAAGACACTAGAGGCCCGGTGCACAAAAATTTGTGCACTGGGGGGGGGGGGGAGAGGGGGTCCCTCAGCCCGGCCTGTGCCCTCTCGCAGTCTGGGACCCCTCAGGAGATAACGACATGCTGGCTTAGGCCTGCTCCCGGGTGGCAGAGGGCAGGCCCAATCCCTAGGTGCAGCGCCTGGTCGGGCTCAGAGCAGGGCCGATTGGGGAGTTGGGGCGCCGCTCCCTGTCATGCACAGAGCAGGGCGGATGGGGAGGTTGCGATGCCACCCCTAGTCACGTTCAGGGTAGGGCCGATTGGGGGGTTGGGGCACTGCCCCGTCACACTCAAGGCAGGGTTGATGGGGAGGTTGCGGCGCCATCCCCTGTCACGCACAGAGCAGGGCCGATCAGGGGGTTGGGGCGCTGCCCCCTGTCACACACAGAGCAGGGACCATCAGGGGTTTGGGGAGCTCCCCCCTGTCACGCACAGAGCAGGGCCGATCAGGGGGTTGAGGAGCTCCCCCCTGTCACGCACAGAGTAGGGCCAATAGGGGAGTTGGGGCACCACACCCTGTCACACACAGAGCAGGGCCGATCAGGGGGTTGGGGTGCCACCACTGTCACACTCAGGGTAGGGCCGATGGGGAGGTATGGCTCTACCCCGTCTCACATAGAGCAGGGCCCGTGAGGGGGAGTTGGGACGCCGCCCTCTATCACCCACAGAGCAGGGCCGATCAGGGGGTTGGGGCGCTGCCCCCTGTCACACACAGAGCTGCAGGGCAATCAGGGGGTTTGGGCGCTGCCCCCTGTCACGCTGATCCCGGTGCCGGGAGGCCTCGCAGCTCCGCTGATCCCGCCTGGCAGGGTCACAGATCCAGGTCCCAGACCGCAGACAGCCTTGCCTGCTGCCGCCTGCCTTCAGTATGCAAATTAGCCGCCATCTTGTTGCTTCAGGGTGGGGGTCCCCACTGGGGTGCCTGGCCAGTCTGGGTGAGGGGCTGAGGGCCGTTTTCAGGCTGGCGGGCGACTGAAGCTCCAAACCTCTCCTTTTATTCTTTTTTTTTTATTCTGGCATTTATTTACCTTCTATGGCTGTCACTGGAGCTGAGAGCCGGCTTTCTTTCTGAGGCTCCGCTGAAAGCAGGTTTCTGGCCTTTGTTTTCTGTATTCGAAACAATGTTGCGACTCCAGCTCTGAGATCCCGGCTGACTGGCAGGAGGTTTCTGGGCTTTTGTTTATCTTCTATAAATGTTACTATGTTTCCAACTGAAGCTCAGAGGCCGCCGGGGAACGTTGGAGTCCTCTGTCACTGAAGGAAGCAAGCCTCCCTGTTCGCATCAGCTGCCTGGCTGCCGGCCGCCATCTTGGCTGACAGTTACTTTGTATATATTCACTGATTAGCCAATGGGAAGGGTAGCGGTCGTACGCTAATTACCATGTTTCTCTTTTATTAGTGTAGATAGTTTGCACCCCACAGAATTCACCCTTTGTAAGTGTATACAACTCAGTGATTATTAGTACATAAATAGAATTATATAAATTTACACTGTCTACTTTTAGAACATTTCAGTTGTCATAAGAAGTTCCCTTATGCTTATTTGCAGTTTTTCCCTGCTTCCATTCTCAGCCCTTGGCAACTGCTGGTTTGTTTTTGTTTCTATAATTTTGCCTTTTCTGGACATTTCATATACATGAAAATACATGATGTGTACATTTTTCATTTGGCTTCTTTCACTTAGGTTTGTCCATTTGGTAGCACTGATCAGTAGTTTATTAATGATTATTTCTTTTATTTTTATAAAATTCTCTCTGGAGGATATTTTTCCATTGATTTTTAGAGAGAGTGGAAGAGATGGGGAAAGACAGAGAGAAGTATTGATGTGAGAGAAACACATCGATTGGTTGCCTCCTGCACTCGCCCGGGCCAAGTCTCAGGCCGGGGTGGAGCCTGCAACCGAGGTACATGCCCTTGACCAGAATCAAACCTGAGACCCCTTGGTCCACAGGCCAGTGCTCTATCCACTGAGCCAAACTGGCTAGGGCATTAATGATTATTTCTTAATAGATGTGGTTAACATTTGTTCATCCATTTACCACTTGATAGACATTGGATTGTTTTCAGATGTTGGTTATTAGAATAGTTCTGTTATGAACATTTATGTGTGGACATAACATTTATGTGTGGTGGCCTGATTGTCCCCCCCGGCCCCGGGCTTGGCTCTGTGGCTCTGGCTGGCGCCACCATCTTTGTTGCATCAATTTGCATACTCCCTCCTTATTGGCTGTGGGCGCCACCATCTTTATCGAAAAGTGATGGTTAATTTGCATATTAATCTTTTATTAGATAGGATTGCCACCCATGTTTTAACTTTTAAAAAAGTAGTGATAGAGTTGAAAACAGTACAAATTTTGTTCAAGGATTTCCTGTTTAAAAATATAGGAAACAAGCCCAGCTGGTGTGGCTCAGGAGGTCACGGTTCGATTCCTGGTCAGGGCATATGCCCAAGTTGCAGGCTAGGTTGTGCAGGAAGTGGGCAATCAATAATTCTCCCTCCTCATTGATGTTCCTCACTCTCTCTCCCTCTCATTTCCTCTCTCTGAAATCAATAACATATTCAAAAAAATATAGGAAACAGGCAATACATTTTAGACCAATGGTTGAAATGATTTTTGTACCTACTGGAGTGAGTTTCACTGATATAGATATATCTTCTTATCCCAATGATGCCACCTAAGTAGACATTCCAGCATAGCATATAGGCTCTTCTTTTAGAAGAGCTTAAAATTCAGTTACATATAGATTTCTAATACTGTATAAGTCCCCATATTGGGCCTATTTTTTTGTGTGGAAATATAATGTATTATATAATAGATAAATGCTAAACATTTTAAAACATAAAACAATGGAATTTTTATTTTGATGAAAAACCTGAGTTTACAATTATTTAGTAAATGAAGAGCAAGCACTTCATTTTCTTGCCTCATAACTCTTAATAAGAAAATCATTAGTAAATAAATACCTATGAACAGGATGAGGCAGACTGGATAATAAACCACCCCTGGTTTCACATACCCTGCATGTGACTCGCTCTGAAAGGGTGAGAATGGCCCTGGCAATAACTGAACTGTTAAGATATGGGCACTGAATCTTATTCTAATCATTCAAATAATACCAGTGATAATACTCATTTTTTGTTCATCATGGGCAATTAACTATACAAATATTACTGAAGGAATACATATTTATATTACATTGTGCATCACAACTATAAAAATGGCTAGAATGGCTCCATTTAACCATATTTATAAAGTACTCCTATATAACATTCTGCATTTTATCTGGGGCGTGACAAATATCATTCTAAACTAATAGTACCTCAGCTGCCAATTTCCACCACTTTTGAAAAGATCTAGATAGGTGAAAAAGGACTGTCCTTCGTACAAAGAACCAATTTTACAAACCTACTGGTAAATACTTTTATATAACGGAAACCTCAGGATGCTAGAGAAATACTCATTTAAGAAACCATTAATCTACCTTTGGTCTTTACATTTTTTGATATGCTGTTGCAGATTTAAAATCACATAATTTGAGATATTTTAATGACATTTTAAGCATTGTTTGGAGGGAATAATTGGTGTAAAATTGTTATTTCTATTTCATTTGTCTTTACTCTCAGTTCTTTTGGATCTTTTTTTAGAAACAGATATCTTATATTATTCCAATAGATGAGAAGCCATATACTGTTCACCTTAAGCAAAGGTACATTTTTTATTCTTTAGTTTTGGATTTCTTTTATTTATATGAATTTGTTTACTTGTAATAAAAATGGGCTATTTAAAATAATATCATTGTTATTACATTTTTAGTTGTTTCAGATGAATGGATATTCTTCTGTGAATTAATGAAATTTTTGGTACTAATGCTTCATGAAATTAGCCTTTTGTTACAAGGGGATTTAGAAACAAACAAAAAAAATAGAGACTAATCTCCTGAACTTTAATCGATAAGATCTTAAGTTGGTGGAACCAGCAGGACCTGTATAATCAAGGCAGGATATCAAAATAACTAAGTCTGTAACTGATTGTATTAAGATTTGATCAGGGAGTTAGGTCCACCATCAGGATATGGAATAAGAGATTTAATACAGAAATTAGATGATACACTGTGTGGGAACTAGTGAATAGCTTATGGAAAATAGTACTAGTTCTGTATCATATTTCAGAGAATTGAGAAAATAATTGAAATAACTTTTGTAAGGTTTAATTCTCTAATGGAAACCCAGTTGTGAAAAGCTGGATAGGAAGTAATTTATGATTTTCAAGAGGTCAATTTTAGTTAAATTTTGGGTGTAAAGCTAGACTACATGGAATGAAGGAGAGGCTAATTTGAGACCAAAAATAGTAAGTGTAAATAACTTACCAAAAATATTGGGCAAAGAAAGAAGAAAGAGGAGGTCAGATGAATGCTTTCAAAGAAAGAAGAAACAAAGTTTTTTGGCTGAGGGGAAGTTTCTTAAAGAGAGATGTGTAAACAAGTGACTTATAGTGTAAGATGCCAAAGACTGGTGTTGAGTAAAAGAAGAATTAAACTATTCCTATAGAGCAGTGGTTCTCAACCTGTGGGTCGCGACCCCTTTGGCGGTTGAACGACCCTTTCACAGGGGTCGCCTAAGACCATCCTGTATATCAGATATTTACATTATGATACATACCAGTAGCAACATTACAGTTATGAAGTAGCAATGAAAATAATTTCATGGTTGGGTCACAACATGAGGAACTGTATTTAAAGGGCCAGAAGGTTGAGAACCACTGCTATAGGCAGAGGGGAGAATATGGTAAATGATAACACAAACAACTTTTCAAGACTGTCAAAGGCAAAGTGAGAGAACGCACATTGCATTTGAACAACTCATCAGGACTATGAATAGTGGTAAGAAATTTAGGGACTGGAGCATGGGATATGGATAGAGCATGTGTATATTGTTTTGGGAAATTGCCTACATAATGATTATGACAGCATTATGCCAATTATGTTATTGCAAATAACTTATGTGAGAAATAACGAGAAGCAGAACTATGACTGTGTAGAGGAAAGGCCTTTTTTTTTTTTTAGAACTACTGAGGGGGCAGGATAAAGATTAGCTAATGGATTAGATAGTGAGTTGTGGCAGAGATTCAGTGGGGGCAGTGAAGGAGAAGGGGAACAGACCTGAGTCAAGGCAAATATGGACTCATTTTTGGAGAGGTTGTTTATGAAGTGCTTGTGGGAGGTCCCAGGAGTAATGTCTAGTTGGAAAGTAGATTTGGTCTAGAACCGTGGTCGGCAAACTGCGGCTCGCGAGCCACGTGCGGCTCTTTGGCCCCTTGAGTGTGGCTCTTTCTAAGCCTTAGGAGTACCCTAATTAAGTTAATAACAATGTACCTACCTATATAGTTTAAGTTTAAAAAATTTGGTTCTCAAAAGAAATTTTAATCGTTGTACTGTTGATATTTGGCTCTGTTGACTAATGAGTTTGCTGAGCACTGGTCTAGAACATGGAAGAGAGGTGTGGGTTTTAAAGCCATTTTTTAATTTAAGTATAAATGAAGCACCAAAAAGAAACAAGATAAATCTATAGAGGTGGGGGTGAATATTAAAGGTGAGAAGGAAAAACAACCCACAGATGAATGCCATGGAAACATTTAAGAGAAGAAGCAAGGATCCAGAGGAAAGGATTTTCAGAAGTCGAACGATATGAGGAAAACCAGGGGGAAATGGTATGATTGAAGTTGAGTAGATGGTTTAAAGAAGAGGAGTGTGGTCAGCAATAGGAAGTGCATTACAGTTGTTTAACTTCAAACTGCCTTTTGGATTTCACAACTAGAGGGTCATTAGGTAAGTAACCTGTATGAGATCAGTTTTAGTGAAGAATTCCCAGCAGAAACTAGTCTGGGTGGTCTGGTTATGTTACATTGGATGGAGGAGTGAGCTTGAGGTAAGGAAGCCTAACTAAAATAACATGGTAAATACAGGCAGCGGTACCAGAGAAGGTTGAACTTAGAATGTAGTTTCAGTGCCTGTGTTCTGATTCATATGACTTTTACACAATACTCTTCCACTTCTTTTAAAGGAAATGTGTATTCATGGTAATACAATTTAGGAAAAATGAAAGAACAGACAACTCTCATAATCCTACATCCAGTTCATATCTTTGTAAATTTTAAAATGCTTTTCTCTCATCTTGTAGTTCCTTTCCCCCTATTTTCTTCGAAGGAGTCCATTAAGATAGGACAAGTACTTTGAGTAAATGTGTATTCCTTTGAATAAAAATTACATAAACATCAAGAGAAAATATCGTCTGTAACAGAGGTTAGCAAACTTTTTCTCTAAAGCCCAGAGAGTAAATAGTTTTGAGGGCATAAGTCTCTGTCAAAATGACCAGACTCTGCTGCTGTAGCAGGAAAGCAGCCATTGACCATAGGAAGTCAATGGCTGTGGCTGTGTTTCCATAATACTATTTACCAACAGAGGAGGGTGGGTCAGATTTGGTCTGAGGGTGTTAGCTTGCTTGCTGCTGCTTTATATGTTTCAAAATAAATAGCTTTCAGAATTCTCTCATTCTTTTTTACATTCAGATTTTTTTTAGCAGAGAACTTTATGGTTTATTTGTATAAACAAGGATCTGTGAATTCTCATTCTTCAAATATTCAGGTAAGATTTAAGTTCTATGTTATACAGACTTTTTAAAAACCTTTTTTTACATTGAAGAAATTCTTTTCTAATACAGCAGACTTTATTCACAGGGGATATAGTTAAGGAATCCATTATTGTGTGTGCCTAATTTCCCCTAATTTCAGACTTTCCTGAAATCTTGGTAAATTAAAGAAAATTAGAATGACTCAACATCTTCTACTCTGCCTAGAACATATTACCACTTAATTAACTAGTTTGTATTTTGTTGATTTAATGAACATAAAAATTAAGACAAACACAAATATTACTGGACATAAAATCATAGATTGAAAACTTTTCCTTTTTGTACCCTCTATTCCAGTGATTTTCAACCAGTGTGCCACACTGATTTTTTTAAAAACATATTTTATTGATGTTTTACAGAGAGGAAGGGACAGGGATAGAGAGTTAGAAACATCGACGAGAGAGAAACATCGATCAGCTGCCTCCTGCAACTCCTCAATGGGGATGTGTCTGCAACCAAGGTACATGCTCTTGACCGCAATCGAATCTGGGACCCTTCAGTCTGCAGGCTGACGCTCTGTCCACTGAGCCAAACTGGTTAGGGCCCACACTGATTTTTAAAACATGCAATACCTGACTATTTAGTCTGAGGCAGTGATATCTTTTCCCTTAGATCATCAAATGAAATATGACAACTGCCAACACGAGAATGGCCATCTGATCTGAATGAATTAAAATTATTCCTATCTTTTTGTCAGATCGGCAAAAAATGTATTTTTTTTCTGTGCTGCAGAGTTTTAGTAATTGGTTTATGTGTGCCATGAGATAAAAAAGAAATTCTACTGAATCTACCCTTTAAATTATAGTATATCTGTACTCTACCCTCTTCCTCTGTCTCCATCAACTGGAACCACTCTTTTCCAAGTAAGCATCTTATTTAATTGGACTAGAGGCCTAGTGCACAAAATTTGTGCAGGGGGGCGGTGGTAGAAGGGGGAAAGGGTCCTTCAGCCTGGCCTGCATCCTCTCACAATCTGGTACCGCTGGCTCCTAACTGCTTGCCTGCCTGCCTGCCTGATCGCCCCTAACCGCTCGCCTGCCTGCCTGATTGCCCCTAACTGCTTGCCTGCCTGCCTAATTGCCCCTAACCACCTCTGCCTTGGCCTCCACCGCCGGGGCTTAGTCTGAAAGGTTGTTTGATTGTCCAGTCTAATTAGCATATTATGCTTTTATTATTATAGATTATTGCCAGAACTTTAATAATCTTTCTACTTCCACACTTTGCCATCCCCTCAGTCAGTTCTTGAGACAGCAACCAGATTGATCCTATTGAAGTCTAGTCAATAGGATCAATGAATTTTGTGCACCAGGCCTCTAGTCACTTCTCTGCTCAGAACTTCCATGGGACGACCACCTAATGTTCACAAAATGAAAACCAGAGTCATTTCAATATACTACAGCTCTTACACAGTTTGGTCCTATTCTCCTGTCTGACCTCATTTCCTGTTAGTCTCTACCTTACCTGTTCCAATCATATCTCTCTCCCTGCTGTTCTTCAGACACACCAGACATGTTCTTTCAAGAACTTTGCATTTTCCATTTCCTCTAATCCAGATGTTTGCTCTCCATTGATTTTTAGGGAGAGTGGAATGGAGGGGGAGAGACAGAGAGAAACATCAGTGTGAGAGAGACACATCTATTGGTTGCCTCCTGCAGGCGCCCTGACTAGGGCTGGAATTGAGCCTGCAACCCAGGTATGTGCCCTTGCCAGGAATTGAACCTGGGACTCTTTGGTCTGCAGGCCCTTACTCTATCCACTGAGCCAAACCGTGCTAGGGCCAGATGTTTGCTCTTTTCCAAAATAGCACATGTTTTTCTCCTTCATTTACTTTGGATCTTTGCTCAGAATCACCCCATTAGTCCTTGACTAACCCCGATTTTAAATTGCATTCTTACCCTTAGTTCTCTTATTTTACCTGTTTTGTTTTTCCCCCAATGGTATCAACATATGATGTGCCATCTATTTTGTCTATTTACTTTATTTTCTGTTTCTCCAGTGCAATATAATCTTGCATGAGGCCAGGGTTTTGGTCTGTTTTATTCACTGATGTACCCCCAATACCTAGAAAAATGTCTAACACATAGTTAGCATACTAGTATAATAAAAATGTGTTGAATTATTGAATTGGACACTATGTTACTTTATTATATTGGATAGGACCATCAGTTTCCTTTTCTTCTTCTTTCCTCTCCTAGGCTCCAACATAAAGCAATGTGTTAATAAATCTTACATGATTTTTACCAAACGTTATAACACTATTGAATCTTGGGAATTATATAATATTCTTCTTTTTCTGTGACGATGTTTGCTAGATCTCTAACATAATTATGCGGTGATCAGAGACCAAACTTTGTATGATTGCAATAATTTAAAATTTATTCTTGTGTTTTATGGCCAGAATATGGTTTCATTTTTGTAAATGATCCAGGTTATTTGAAAAGAAAGTGTATTCTGCAGTTTTTTTAAAATTGTCTAAAGTTTTACATATGTCTCCTTTATCCCCAATTGACCCCCTCCCCTATCCCTTCCCAGCCCAGGCAAGACCCCACCGCCCCAGTGTCTGCGTCCATTGGCCATGCTAACATGCATGCATATAAGTCCTCTGGTTGCTCTCTAGTCCCCCTCCCCTACCATTTGTCTCTAGATCGATCTATTCTTGTTCATCAAATTATGTTGATCATTATATCCCACATATGAGTGAGATCGTGTGATATTTATCTTTCTCTGACTGGCTTATTTCACTTAGCATAATGCTCTCCAGTTATCCAAGTTTTAAAGTGTAGTGTTCTATCTGTATTAGGTTGTTAACATGCTGTGCAAATCTTCTATAAATTCTCAGTGCTTGATTTATCAGTTGCTGACAGAAGTGTGTGTTTAAAAACCTTTTACTATAAAAATACATATCTATTTTTATGAATTTTTTTTCAATTTTGACTTTATATATTTTCAAGGTGTGTTATTAAGGGGAATACAAATTTAGGGTACTTATATCTTCTTTGTGAGTTGAAACATCATTTTGAAATGTCCCTCTTTATCTCTAGTCATGCTTTTTGCCTAACGTCAACTTTTTTTTTGTATTAGTATAGTTTCAAAATCACCCTTTTGTTTTTGTTGTTTTATTATATCTCTTTCTAGTTCTTCATTCTTCCTCTATCCTTATATTTTAAATGTTTCCTTTTAGCAGAATATTAGATTTAAAAGAAATTAAGATTCATAATCTTAGTCTTTTAATCGATGACCCAAATTTATATACTGGGAAATAATTTTACCAAAAATATGAAATTAATTTTGGAAGCATGATGTAAGATAATAATCCCCAGTATTAATCTGTTAAGAGTAGTTCATACAGTAAAAGTGGCAAATGGGTGACTTTTTATATGAATATTGCTTTGTTCATATTGATATATATTGTGTAGCCTGGAAAAATATTCAGAACATTTTATCAAATAAGAAATCATTAGAAAGTTTTTTCAATTCCTAAGTAACCACTTTACTTTTTACTTTTCTAGACTCAGTGCTACTATGAAGGATATGTTGAAGGATATCCAAATTCCATTGTCATACTCAGCACGTGCTCTGGACTGCGGTTATGTATTTTCTACTGTTGATATGCCAACATCATAGTTATGATATTTGGCTGCTTTGGATTTGTTTTGTTGATATTAAGTGTGAAGCTGGAAGAAAATTTCCATGTGGAAATTATTCAGTTATACTCTGCTGTCCTTTTACTTCTCACTGACCAGATAATTTCTTACCTCCTTGAAAGTTTGGATTTTCTGGCATCCTTGCTCTCTATATTTTTTTTCTTAACTACGGAAATGACAGTTGAACATGCTTGACTACAGGAAGTTTGAAAAGCTAAATTTAGGATAGCTTATTTTTTTCAGCAAACAGAATATTTTGATACCTTCCATGTACCAGCTACTAGCCAATGTTTGGAGATATAGAGAAATAAATATAAACAAGGCATGCTTTTCTCAAGGAAAATTATTTTCAGAGAGATGAAGTCAATTCTGTATAAACAAATAATTATTAATATGGTATTCATTTTTCTAATAATATCAGTGTCTTAAAAGTCTCTGAGAATTGTAGGGTTTCATCCTTAGTGCTTAAAGAGTTTCCCATTATATCAGGAAATTTTTCATTCACAATTGGTATCATAGGTTCCTTGATTTACAAAAAAAGTGCCTCTGTGCTTTTACATGTAGCCCTGAAATTTGTTTTTTTCCGGGAGTAGTCACTTGAACTATTACCTATATTCAGGGAAGAAGAGTTACAAAAGTTGTTTTACTCTTTAAAATCTTGCTTTAAATTTCTTATTAGGCTATATGCACAAACAAAATAAATACCTTTTCATAACTACTGTGAAATTTTGTTTTTAAATAAAATTGCTATTTATATAAAACCCTAAACTACCGGTCAACTGTTCGACTGGTCGACCATTTGACCGGTTGCTGTGATGCGCACCGACCACCAGGGGCAGACGTTCAATGCAGGAGCTGCCCCCTGGTGGTCAGCGTGCTCCCACAGCAGGAGCGCCTCTCCGCTGACCAGCGGGTGCCAGATGCCGGGCTCATGGCTGGCGAGCGCTGCTACAGCTTCTGCTTCCATAGCAGTGCTACCGAGCATGCGGCGGCAGGTGCGGCGGGGCCAGGATGAGCAGGAGTGGCACTCGGCCTGGGCTCGGGCTCCTCCCCAGCTGCCTGCTGCTTCACTGCATTACTGTGATATCCCCTGAGGGATCCCAGATTGTGAGATGACACAGGCCAGACTGAGGGACCCCATCGGTGAACAGATCTGTGCACTGGGCCTCTAGTTTAGTTATATTAGCACTGCAATCATTTTTTTTTTAAGGCAGTACAAACCAGAGAAAAATTCATCATGATTTCTATATTGCCTTCTTAATGTCACTGACTTGGAAGACGGGGAACTACTTGATCATTGTTAATGCTGTGCACTATACCTAGCACTGATTGCATAATTTCTGCTGCATTTATAATCATAAAGAAAGTGAAATGGGAAGTTAATTTTGTGGTTTGAGATGTTTTGTCTCTTCAGAGTCATATTCCAAATATAAAGGTTTTGGGTCAAAATATTATACTCAAAGATGGTGCGTATTTTCTCCTTCTTTGATCCTGTCAGTTTTATAAAATTGACTAAAACCACTTGTTTGTTATCCTTACTTTTACAGAGGATTGCTGCAACTTGAAAATGTTTCTTATGGAATTGAACCTCTGGAAGTTGAAGTTGAATTTCAGCATCTTCTTTATAAATTAAAAAATGAAAACAATGTGTTTGTAGTTCATGCTGAAAATAGCCGTGGCCTAGAACAAAAACCAATGGACTACAGCATTTCCATAAGTGAAAAAGTAAGTTGCATATGCTTTATTACTACTTTCAAGATAGTTACTGCATTTAAAATTTATTTTAAAAAAGAAATTTATTAACCTCATGTATAGTTATAGCAAATATACTTTCCTTAAGAACAGCCTCATCTTTCCTTAGCCTTTTATAATTTTCCTTGAATGAAAAGCAGCATATATCAGCATTTCCTGCTTGCAACAATCTATCCTTTACTTTTATTTCTTATTTTGTTTCTTATAACTTTCTAAAAATTAACTAGTATGTTTCAGTTTCTGCTTTTATCTCTATATTTGTGTATATTTATTTAATAAATTTCTGTATATTTATTTTATCTCTATATTTATTTAATAAAGCCAATATTTACAAAGGTTGCACTCATAACCAAAGAGTCAGCATTAATGAAATTATAGATATAATTAAAATGTCATAAGCAGGATTGTCATGTGTAGCCATGTAAATTGTTCAGTGTACACCCTGTATAACTGCATGTTTTGGTCCTTGTAAAAGTAATTGTGAGGAAGAAAAATTTTGTGGCAGATAAAAATGGCATAAATATGCATAGCTTATTGAAGAGGTTTATGGCATCGCTAGCTGTTTACAGTACACGTTCTCATTTTCTGCCAGTTTTTAAAAATAAAACCCCTCAGTGGTTAGCTGGGCATGCAACAAAAGACATTTCTCAACCTCTCTGCATTTAGGTAAGGCCATGTGATAAAGTTATGGCTACTGACATATGGGCAGATGTACTATGTAATATGTCTGGATTGGATTCTAAAGGAAGGGGATTTATACTCTTCTCCCCTGTCCTGTTGGCCGCATTGTGGACTTGTTGACACACCCTAGTCCACAGGGTCAAGGAGGATATCGTGTGGCAGAGCATTAAGGTAGAATGAGCCTTTCTCCTGAAGAACTTACAAGACAAAAGCACCATTTTCAGAATTTTATGTGAGAGAAATAAACTCCAATATGTTTGACCTTCTGTTACTTGTGTGTATCTGTCATAGCTTCCAACCCTATGTCCAAAATAACAATAGGAATCAAATGTACGGTGAAAGTAAGGTGCAGCACTGAAGAGTTCAGTGCTATTACATATATGTATATAATTTAAAATGAAATTCTGTAAACTGAATACTAACTTTTCTCTTTTCCTTCTGGGAATTTAGGAGGGTAATTCACAGTAGCTTAAATTATCCACTATAGTGGACCGTGTTAGTGCTCTGGCCAGATCCCCTTAAGCCTCGTTTGACTGTGTTTTTGTAAATGTAGGGAGGGAGTGAGACACTCTGTCTTTGTGCTTTTGCTTTTAACACCTATAATCTGTGACTTTTTGAAAAATGTGTTTATACTTAAAATTATTTTATTACAGTTGTATTGACATATAATTGGCATATAATAAATAATGTGTTAGTATAAAGCATACATCATGATTTGACATATGCATATATTATGAAATGATCACCACAATAAGTCTAGTTAACATCCATCACCACACATTGCTCAGCATCACTAATCATCAGAGAAATGTCAATCAAAACCACAATGAGATACCACCTCACACCTGTTAGAATGCCTATTATAAAACCGACAGGAAATAATAAGTCTTGGTGGGAATGTAAATTGGTACTGCCTCTATTGGAAAACAGTATGGAGGTTACTCAGAAAATTAAAAATAGATCTATCATATGATTCACCAGTTCTGCCTCTGGGAATATACCCTAGGAAATGAAATCAGTATCTTAGAGAAATATCTGCACTCCCATGTTTATTGCACTTTATTTACAATAGCCAAGATATGGAAACAACCTAAATATCCATTGATGGATGAGGGATAAAGAAAATGTCACACACACACACACACACACACACACACACACACACACGAATATCACTCAGCTTTAAAAAAATGAAGAAAATCCTATCACTGTGACAACATGGATATATGTGGAAGATATACGAGTATGCTAAGTGATATAAGCCAGAAACAGAAAAACAGAAATACTGTGTGATCTCACTTACATGTGGAATCTAAAATCGTCAAACTCATAGAAACAAAGAGCAGAATGGTAGTTGCCAGGGGGTGGGGACAAAGAAAATTGGGGAAATGTTGTTCAAAAGGTACAAAGTTGTAGTTATGCAGAAAGAATAGATTCTGGAGATTTAATATACAGTAAAGTGACTATAGTTAACAATACTGTATTATAAACTTGAAATGTGCTAAGAATGTTGATATTACATGTTCTCACCACAAGAAAGAAAATGGTAACTATGTGAAGTAGATATGGTAATTAGCTTTATTGTGCCAATTATTTCACAATCCTATATAATAAAAGGCTAATATGCAAATCGATCAAACGGCAGAATGGCCAGTCTCTATGACACGCACTAACTACCAGGGGGCAGATGCTCAACACAGTAGCTGCCCCCTGGTGGTCATTGCACTCCCACAGGGGGAGCACCGCTCAGCCAGAAGCTGGACTCATGGCTGGCGAGAGCCTCACTTGCCTCCGCAGCACCACTAAGGATGTCCGGCTGCTGCGGCTTAGGCCTGCTCCCCGCCATCAATCGGACATCCCCCAAGGGCTCCTGGACTGCGAGAGGGCACAGGCCAGGCTGAGGGACGCCCCCGCCCCAAGTGCATGAATTTCATGCACCAGGCCTCTAGTGTATACATATACAGGCAGTCCTTGGGTTATGTCGGACTCGTGGTTACGTCGCCATCTCCCATTTATTTATTAAAAAAAGTTATTTTGACATGTGTACATGTGTGCTTTATGTTTTTTATTATTTATTTACCACAAGTAAAGGTCAGGAATTGTTACCTTTCTTAAAATTTTTTTTTTTACTGTTTCACTTCATTACTGCTGTGTATGTGCTCCATGTGAATGACGTAGGTGCTTATGGAGGTGGGTTCCGACTTACAGTGAAAATCGCGTTAAGTCACGCTGTAGGATGGATCTCCGACGTAACCTGAGGACCAACTATACAGACAACAAGTATTACACCTTAAATGCAGCTTTATGTCAACCATGCCTGAATCAAGATGGAAAAAGATGGAAAAGTTTAGAATAAACAATTTATAAAAGCTTCTATGTTTTTAAATACCATTTTTTTCTCTCTAGTCAGAATCAGCTGTTCAAGATTTAATTCCTCTTTATCTAGAAATGCATATTGTGGTGGACAAAGTTTTGGTATGTGTTTTTCTTTACTTTTAAATATTTGGTATGAATATATGATTATCCCTTGCTAGATAGGAACTTAAAGATTTTAATAGTCTTACTTGTAAGTCATTGAACAGTGAAAACATTTGCAAACTGAAGAAAACCGCATAGTCAAAATTATACTAGCTCTGTCAGTAATGTTTTATTCGAAATCTTTGCATGGTGCTTCATCTCTTTGGGGCTTCTCTCAGTCCGTAATAATTTTTAATTGTAATATTTGGTTTACCTGACATTCTTTAAGCGGTTAATTCTTGTTTGCACGTGAAGAGCAGTATGTAGACTAGAGAATGTTTTGTCCTATAAAATATTTATTGGCACAAAAGTGATGATAGTATAGCTATTTATGGGAAATGCTTACATTAATGTCAGGATTTTTAAAATGAGTTTTATTAGTGCACCTGTTCCAATCTATTGTTTACCTGGTTTGAACGCACCTCTAGATGCCCGATTCTCATAAACAATTTGTGTACCGCTGAACTTCAGGACCTTGGAGTAATAACTTAGTTTATACTCAACCAGTTCTGGTTTTGTTTCCCCTATATTTTAAAGATTTCAGAAAACAGGGATAAAAATACATTTTTCAGATTTTGTTCCGTTGATAAGTGTTGGGTTGTCACACCTGTGGACTACCACAGAGAATATAAATTATACTCACTGCTAGTTCTATTTGTAGGATTGTAGAGCTTTGCCAGGAAGCCAGAGTTGAAGGTCAAAGCTAGGTGAGATTTGGAGAAGGATATGATAATACTGGATTTATTAGAGTGTAGGGAAAAGGGTACAGTGAACATTTAAGAGAAAATTAAGATACTTCCAATAAAGATGACTCAATTTCCAAGTAATATTTTGGATTATGGAAGTCATTTTGTTTCATGATTATGTTATAAATTTTGAGAGTTGTTTTAAAAGTTTATTGTCCAAATTGTCAGGATTGCCAACCATATAATGCTGATTAAACATATTCCTTCTATGTTCTTATACATATTAAGATATTCTTTAATAAACATTATTTTGTTCATCAGTTTATTTTATTCATTGGGTTTCACATATAAGTGAGATCATGTGATATTTGCCTTTCTCTGATTGGCTTACTTTGCTTAGCATAATAATCTTCAGGTCCATCTGTGCTGTTGCAAAGGTTAAGAGTTCCTTCTTTCTTACAGCTGCATAGTATTCCAGTGTGTAAATGTACCACATCTTTTTATCTGCTTATCTACTGATGGGAACTTTGGCTGTTCCCAGATCTTGACTACTGTAAATGATACTGCTATGAAAACGGGTGCATGTGTTCCCTATGATCATACCATGGAATACTACTCAGTAATATAAAGGAACTGAACTTTTGACACATGGAATAGCTTGGATAAACCTCAAGAAAAGTATGCTGAGTGTAAAATAAATCTCAAAAATATACATGCTACATGATAACATTTATGCAATATTGCTGAAATCACAGATATAGAGAACAGATTAGTGACTGCCAGGGGTTAGTAAGTGTAGGGAGAGGAGATGACTGTTATTATAAGAGGAAAACATGAAAGAGGCTTGTGGTTATGGTATAGTTGAGTGTCGTGACTGTAGGGTAGTTATGCAAGGCTACATTTGTGATACTTCCACATAAAACTACACACACACACACACACACACACACGAGTGTATACATAATTGTTGAAATCTGAATAGGTTGTATGGCTATACCAATGTCAAATCCTATATCTATAAATCATAACTCTGATAGGTGTTTCAGGAGAATCACCATTTAAAAATATAGTGTAGTGACTGGGATTGCTGGCAAGAAAATTAGAGGAGGAACCATTTAAGAGATTATTTCAATAATTAAGGTATAGTTTATTAATAGGAATTAGTAATAGGAATAGAAAGAAAAGGACTATTAGAAAAGTTACTGATGAGATTGAATTAGAAAGGCTTATAAAATTGATTAGATGTATTCATTCACTTAAATTTATTGAGTATGAGCTAGATGCCAGTTACTGTTCTACTTATTGGCTATACGGAGTGAACAAAACAGAAAAAGTTCTGCTCTCATGGAATGTGTAATATAATAAACTAGAGGCCCGGTGCATGAAATTTGTGTGCGGGGAGGGGGCGGTCCCTCAGCCAGGCCTACACCCTTTCTAATCCAGGACCCCTTGGGGGATGTCCAACAGCTGGTTTAGGCCTCTCACAATCCGGGACCGCTGGCTCCTAACCGCTCACCTGCCTGCCTGATCGCCCCTAACACGTGTCTGCCTGCCTGATTGCCCCTAAACACCTCTGCCTGCTGGCCTGATCATCCCTAACTGCTCCCCTGCCAGCCTGATCGTCCCTATATGCCTCTGCCTTGGCCTCACAGCCTGGACCCAGGATTCCCTCCCTCTGGCTGGCCGCAGGCACCTGGGACCTGGGCTGGCTTCGCTTGGGCCAGGCACCTGGGACTGTGGGTGGATGGCTTTTCTCTCTCTCCCGGGCCGTAGGCACAGGCACCCAGGACCGCAGGGTGGGCGGCTTTGCCAGGGCTCAGCTTTGTCAGGAAGGATGTCTGGAAGATGTCTGGTCTAATTAGCATATTACCCTTTTATTAGGGTAGATGTGGAAGGTCATAGATGATAATAACACTCACTGTAGTAATGGAAATGTAAGTAGGAGCTGATTTTTTGAGTATGGATGAGGAACTTAGTTTGGATATGTTTAATTTGAGGGTCATGTGGAACATCAAAGGGATAGTGAACTTCAGAGTTATGGTTTATAGATATAGGATTTGACATTGGTACTACCATATAACCTATTCAGATTCCAACAATTATATATACACTCGTGTGTGTGTGTGTGTGTGTGTATAGTTTTTTGTGGAAGTATCACAAATGTAGCCTTGCATAACTACCCCACAGTCATGACACTCAACTATACCATAACCACAAGCCTCTTTCATGTTTTCCTCTTATAATAACAGTCATCTCCTCTCCCTACACTTACTAACCCCTGGCAGTCACTAATCTGTTCTCTATATCTGTGATTTCAGCAATATTGCATAAATGTTATCATGTAGTATGTGTCCTTTTGAGATTTCTTTTACACTCAGCATACTTTTCTTGAGGTTTATCCAAGCTATTCCATGTATCAAAAGTTCAGTTCTTTTTTATTACTGAGTAGTATTCCATGGCATAATTATACCACAGTTTGTTTAACCAGTTAACACATTGAAAGATTTATGAGTTGTTTCTAGTTTTTGGTTTTTATGAATACAACTGTTATGAACACTTATGTGTAGGTTTTTTTTTTGTTTTTTTTGTTTTTGTTTTTTGGCAGAGGTATTAGTTTTTATTTGGGGAGGATAAATGCCTAGGACTACAGCTGGGTCATGTGGTAAGGCCATTATTTGTTTTGAAAGACATTCCAAAACTACTTTCCAGAGTGGCTGAATAATTTTACATTCCCACCAGCAAATATGATTATTTAATTTACATCCATTTTTTTTCTTTGTTACTGGTTTATTTATAACGGTTCTAACCCCAAAGCAGCCTCAATCCTCTGAGAGTAGATGAAGAGTAAATCTTAAACATGTTGCATAACAAACTTTTATTTAAATTTAAAATTAATTTTGTTTTTCAGTATGATTATTTGGGCTCTGATAGCATGTTAGCAACAGATAAAGTAATCGGAATTATTGGCCTTGTAAATTCGGTGAGTATTTTCATACTAATTTTGAAAAATTCATAGTAGTTTTAAAATTATAATTTTTATTACCTTGATGTGGCATTTCTGAATAATTGTCCACATAAACAGCATAAATTTGTCAAAACATTGAATTAATTTCTCAGTCATTAAAAATAACACAAAGATAATTTTTTCATGTATTATCTCTTTTGTTTTTAGGTTTTTGCCCAACTTAATGTTACTATTGTGTTGTCATCATTGGAGTTGTGGTCAGACAAAAATAAGATTTCTACAGTTGGTGAGGCAGATGAATTATTGCAGAGATTTTTAGAATGGAAAAAATCTTATCTTACCCTAAGGCCTCATGATATTGCATATCTATTCATGTAAGAATAATGTTTCAGTATTCTTAGAACACAAAGACCTGAGATAATTATGTAGCTTTATTTAGGGAATTTTATTTATTTCTGACTCTTCCAAAGGCAGAGGGGAAGGAAGGGTAGAAAACAGAAGTTTTTCAGAAGCAAAAGCTAACGATCATCATCGGTTGACTGGTCTCACAAGAATGTTAAAGGGAACATCTTTAGCTGAAATGAAAGGGTATCTATACTGATAAAAGCCTATGTGGTTGTCACGCCCTCACGCTGTGATGCCCTTATGTCGCAACGAGTGATCACTAGGAGGCTGCGTGCACAGTGGCTCGTGTGGTGGGCGGGGCTGTGTGAGCTGCGAGGCACGCGCAGATGGGCGGGAACTTGACACTGTGGCCCTGGCAGGGACTGGACTAGGAGGTGCATCGGGGAGCGGATGGCTGCTGTCGCTGCCCAGGGCTGGCCCGAGGCTCAGACAAACCTCTGATGGCGGCTGCTGCTGCCCAGGGCCGGCCAGAGGCTCAGGCAACAAGGGCCGGGCCGTGGCTCAGGTAGCCTAGTGGCCATCACGGCAGCAGCAGAGGTGTGATGGGACATCGCCTTCCCCTGATTGCCGGGTTGCCTCCCGCAGAGGGAGGCCAGAGGCAGCAGCAGCAAGGGGGTGATGTGGGGCGGTGCCTTCCCCTGATGGGCCGGTTGCGTCCTGCAGAGTGTGGCCAGAATTAGCTTAGGCCTGCTCCCCACCAAGGGGGGGGGGGGGGGAGCGGGGGGTTGTGGGAGCAGGCCTAAGCTGTCAGTAGGACATCCCCTGAGGGCTCCTGGACTGTGAGAGGGGGCAGGCCAGGCTGAGGGGACCCCCAAACAGTGCACAAATTTTCATGTACCGGGCCTCTAGTTAATTAATAACAGGAAAACATCTGAAAGTTTAAATCTCACTGATATATATCTATATATCTCCAAATTTGATATAATGTTGTAAAGATGGAGGGATGGTGTTAATCACTTACAAAGCTACTTATGTATGTTAAAAGACCAAAGTAGTAAAAACAATCATAGCTTCAATAATTTAAGATAAAAAGATTTAATTGTGACACCAAAAACATAAAATGTGATGGAGGATGCAAAAATGTAGTCTCACGCTATGTATAAACTGAAGTTGTTTTCATCTTAAAATACACTGTTACAAATGTAAGTTGTTTTATGTCTCATGCTAACCACAAAGCCAAAACCTATAATATGTACACAAAGGATAAGATAAAAGGAATCTAAGCATACTGCTATAAAAAAAAAAAAAATCCCAAAGAAAAAGAGTAAGAGAAGAGGAAATGAAGAGTTATAGACAGCCAGAAAAAAAATGAATAAAATGGCAATAAGTACGTAGCTATCAATAATTACTTTAAATGTAAATGGAATAAAATCTCTCTCAAAAGAATAGCTAAATGTATAAAAAACAAGATCCACATATATGGTGCCTACAAGAGACTCACTTCAGATGTAAGGATGCACACCAACTGAATATGAAGGGATGGAATAATATATTCCATGAAAATGGAAACCAAAAGAATTCTAGGTTAACTATATTTCTATCAGACAAAATTTACTTTAAGGCAGTGGTTCTCAACCTTCTGGCCTTTTAAATATAGTTCCTCATGTTGTGACACAACCATAAAATTATTTTCGTTGCTACTTTATAACTGTAATGTTGCTACTGTTATGAATCGTAATGTAAATATCTGATATGTAGGATGGTCTTAGGCGACCCCTGTGAAAGGGTCGTTTGACCCCCAAAGGGGTCGCGACCCACAGGTTGAGAACCGCTGCTTTAAGGCAAAGAATATAAGAGACAAAGAAGATCATTATATCATGATGAAGGGGTCAATTCAAATACATATGTGCTTTTTATTTTTCTTGCCTACTTGCTCTGGCTAGTACTTCTAATACAATGTTAAATAACATTGGTGAGAATGGGCATCCTGGTCTTGTTCCTGATCTCAGAGGAAAAGTTTTCAGTTTTTCACTTTTAAGTGTATCAGCTGTTGACTTGTCATATATGGCTTATATTATGTTGATATATATTCCCTCTCTACATACTTGGTTGAGAGTTATAATGGATGTTGAATTTTCTCTAATGCTTGTACTGCATATGTTGAGATGATCATATGATGTTTATCCTTAATTTTGTTAATATGGATTATCACTTTGTTGTTTTCAAATGTTGAACCATCCTTGCATCCCTGGAATAATCCCTGGAATACACCATGATATTGATCCTTTTGATATACTAATATTCAATTAAATTTGCTAATATTTTGTTGAGGAATTTTGCAATTATGATCATCATGGATACTGTCCTATATACGTATATTTTTTCATAGTGTCCTTGTCTAGTTTTGGTGTTAGGGTAATGCAGACTATGAAATAATTTTGGAAGTGTTCTCTCCTCTCCTTTTTGAAAAATAGTTTAATAATGGTTTATATTAATTCTTCTTTAAATATTCAGTACAATTCACTTATAATGCCTTTTGGTCCTGGACTATTGTTTTTTGGGAGATTTTTTTCCTTCAATTTCATTGCTAGTGATTGGCCTGTTCAGATTATCAGTTTCTTCCTGGTTCAGTCTTGGATGGTTATATGTTTCTAGAAATTTATCTCTTTATTCTAGGTTGTCCAATTTGTTTCATGGTCTTCTTTAATGATCCTTCGTATTTCTGTGGTATCAGTTGAAATATCTCCTTTTTTTCATTTCTGATTTTATTTATTTGGGCTCTCTTACTCTTTCTTTTAGATTTGCCTGGCTAGAGGTTTGTAAATTTTTTTTATCCTTTTAGATGTGGGGAGCTGATATAGGGTTAAGCCTCGGACTGACCTGTGGGCAAAGTCACAAACAATTCCCAGCTTAGAGGGCACAGTCCTCTTAGCATAATTAGGCTTGACCTTATGAGGCTCTCTAGATCTTATCTGGGAAGCTAATGGGCTGAGGGAAGTGCAGGAAGTGTAACTACGGTCAAAACAAGTGAAACTCACAAGAACTGTGTAACTCTAGAAACCACTACCTTGTTTACCTCTCACTATAAAATAAAGGCTCAGCTTGCCTTGGCATCTCTCTCTGTGGCCTCAGCCAGGCACAGGGAAGATCCACGGAGACTGAGGAAAGCTAGAGAGTTCTGAACGCTGTCTCCGTGTAAAACCTTCTTCGCCGACTCCGTCCACACCTTTGGGAACCTCTGGACCCCATGGGGCTGGACCCCAGCATTTGGCGCCGAACAAGATTCCCCTAGGTAAGACCCCCCGCACTCGGGACGGATAGGACTCCACCATAGGGTGCTGCAGACCCCCCTATAGAGGATAAGTAGGGTAAGTGGGTGGATAGTACAGAACTTAGATTGAGAAGATGTGCCATACTGAGTCTAGAAGAAAGAAGACTCTGTATTGATCTTTAGAATGAGATGTGCCATACTGAGTCTAGAAGAAAAAAAGACTCCGTATTGATCTTTTAACATGTCCATGCTTTTCTGAGGAAGGAAAGGTGCCGGAAAGGTAAATGTAGAGGCATGGGAGAAGGTAGGCCCAAAGAGCCTTATCTTTAACCCCATGCAGCCTTTCCACCCCGGGAAAGTGCAGGATTGGCAAGCTCTCCCTGGGGTGATAGATCAGGACTCAGGTAATAGCGGGAAGCGCCAATCCTACTCTTAAAATGGATACAAGAGAGCATTTGGGTTTTTCTTTTTAATGCCTGCTTTGGATTGAGTAAGTGGATTTTACTTAGTTTTTAACACATCAAAGTTAGCTCTTGACACAAAAGGTAAAACTAACAATTTGGCTCGAAATTGGGGTTTTGTTTTGAGGCGCTGAGGCTCGGGGGTGGAGCCAATTCACGGTAGAAATGTGAAGCTGTGGCTTTTGGGGTTGAAATGGGAAGTTGTGAATACAGAGGATTATGTATGTTTATATATGGTCAGAATTCCATCAATGTAAATCTTTTCTATAAAAACAAAAAAGGGGGAGAAGAATGTTATATGTTAAAATTTTTAAAAATAAGATGCAGAGGGTTGTACAGCAGCCAAAAAGCATCGGGCCTCCTGTACAATAGCCTCTGCCGACTCAGCCTGGTAGAAGGATACACAAACCAGACAAGAGTTTTACCAGATCTAGTAATGATGTGGGGAAGAGGTTGTGTTTTATATCTTTCCAGAAGGAGCAGCCTCTGCCTCCCTCCTGGGGACCGTCACACCTGGGAGGCCATGTTAGCACACCTGACCAGTGCCCGTCTGCAGCAGATGTGCAGCCCTGAGCTGGAACTACCTGTCCATTGGAAGGATCACATGTGCCTCCTTTTTGTCTGTCCTTATGTTCCAGCTTTGCCCCACATCTCCTATCCTTTTTCTTTTTTTCTTAATCTGACTACTTGTTTGCTGGTTCTTTGGCCTTTCTCCTTCTCTCCTGAACACAGCCTTTTCTAGAATCTCCCTACCCTACTGTTCCAGGAAGGGCACCTCCCTTTTCTGCCGTGACTGGGGGTGTTTGGTATATGCCTCATACGTGGAGTTGTCTTGTGCCAAGAGCCTGACATCCTGGGCTGAGAAAGCCCTGTCCCGGGACTCTCCTTTGTCCTATATTGGCCCCTCTTGCCCTTGTGTCAAGAGGGACCCTCTTCTCACAATCCAACTGCCCACAGCTGTTGCCTGAGTTCTCTGTTAATGCTGAGGTCACGGTGGCTGGTACCATGGATCTGTCTCTAGCCCAATGGAGTGAGCTGGGTCCTCTCCGGAGAAGAAACCTGGGTTCTCCAAGATATGTGATCAATGCCGGGACCCCGCCAGCAGGTGAGGGGATCCAAAGGCAGTTGCTGGGAATGGAGGCCACAAGGGCATAGGCTACCAAGGAGACAGAACTGAACCTCACATCACCCTGCTTGGCCCCGGAGCATGGCTGGTTAGTCAAAGACGGGTAAGATTCCTCAGGGAGGAACAACCTAAGACAGGCACAGTCACAGAGGGGCCAGTAGGAGAGAACTTGGGGTTCAACAGAGGTGGGGCACAGATCCTCACCCCCCCAATGGTGCAGGGGCTTGAGCAGTCGCCCCTTCTGAGGAAGGTCTCCTGCCCCCATGGCTGCTTCTCGCTTCCCATGTCCAGCCCAGGTAGGGACCCAGATAACGAATAGAGACTTGGCCCAGCTCAGATCGGGAACAGAAAGAGACTTGGTCCAGCTGAGATCAGTACCTAGATAAGAGACCTGGCTGACAGCAGCTTCCCTTTCACTGCAACAGGACTTGTTTCCCATTTCTACCTTGGACCACAGGGAAAGGGGCAGCTGAAAGAAAGGGCTGGAGCAGGATGCTGCCTTCTTCCCTTTCTTCTTCCTCTTTTTTCTAAACACTTCCATGCCTTGTAGTTCTTTTGCTTTCTCTTCTTTTTCTCTACTACCCTCCATCTCCACCTCCTCCTCCTCCTCCCCAGTATCATCCATATCAGCTGACTTAGAGGGCACAGCTGATTCCTCCCTGGACACTGACACCACCATCAGACGCGGCTCTGATGGACCCTTTGATCCAGCCGTACAACACACTGACACTTCGGGAAGCCCGTCGCCAGCAACGACACCCGCTAGCCAGATCAACAAGGACAACCAAACCACCGACTTCGGGTCAACTGAAGAAGTTAACAACTGAGGCCCAGCAGATGGTAGAAAAGCAAGAAGTGGAAGCTATTCTCTCAGCCAAGTCAGAGGACTCTGAGTAAATTGGCAAAAGAGACTTTCATTTGGTAGAAAAATGTTACTGTGGTTTGATTTTTCACTTATTGCTGTTTTGCATTGCCATTGTTTTATTATTCTTACTAGTTTCAAAAATCTTATGTTCAAATTTTAAAATGTTTTAGGTTTTGCATTGGCATTGTTTTGTTATTGTTTTAATAGCCAGAGTTTTGTTCTTGATGCTTAAGTTTGATGCTTAAGTTTTACTGTCATTATGGTAGCTTAAAAACTCTCATTATAGTAGCTTAAAAAATAAAAGAAGGGTGAGATGTGGGGAGCTGATATAGGGTTAAGCCTCGGACTGACCTGTGGGCAAAGTCACAAACAATTCCCAGCTTAGAGGGCACAGTCCTCTTAGCATAATTAGGCTTGACCTTATGAGGCTCTCTAGATCTTATCTGGGAAGCTAATGGGCTGAGGGAAGTGCAGGAAGTGTAACTACGGTCAAAACAAGTGAAACTCACAAGAACTGTGTAACTCTAGAAACCACTACCTTGTTTACCTCTCACTATAAAATAAAGGCTCAGCTTGCCTTGGCATCTCTCTCTGTGGCCTCAGCCAGGCACAGGGAAGATCCACGGAGACTGAGGAAAGCTAGAGAGTTCTGAACGCTGTCTCCGTGTAAAACCTTCTTCGCCGACTCCGTCCACACCTTTGGGAACCCCTGGACCCCATGGGGCTGGACCCCAGCATTTAGAGAAGCCAGCTCTTAGTTTCACTGATTATTTTTCCTATTTTTTAGTCTCTGTTTCGTTTATTTTCACTCTGATCTTTATTATTTCCTTTATTTTACTTACTTTGGTGTTTGTTTATTCTTCTTTTTCTAGTTCCTTTAGTTGGAAAGTTATATTGTTGTTTGGGATTTTTCTCATTTCTTGAGGTAGGCCTGTATAGCTATAAACTTTTCTCTTAGAACTGCTTTTGCTGCATTCCATACATTTTGGAATGTTGTGTTCTCATTTTCATTTGTCTCAAGGTGGTTTTTGATTTTCTGTTTGATTTCTTCTTTGATATATTGGTGTTTAGTAGGATGTTGTTTATTCCCCATGGATTTGTATTTTTTCAATTTCCTTTCTATAGTGGATTTCTAGTTCCCTGCCATTGTGGTTAGAAAAATGCTTCATATAATTTCAGCCTTCTTGAATTTATTGAGGTTTGTTCTGAGACCTAATGTATAGTCTCTTTTGTGGGAGAAATAATGGCTGAGGGCATCTTTCTTAGCTCTGAGCTGTGCTGCTTTTGGGGAATGGTGACATGACTAAATTGAAACTTATCTTACCTTCTTTGGAGCATCTGTTCTTGGATTTTAAAAAATATATATTTTTATTGATTTCAGAGAGGAAAGGAGAGGGAGAGAGAGGTAGAAACATCAATGATGAGAGAGAATCATTGATTGGATGCTTCCTGCACACCCCCTACTGCGGATCGAGCTGCTACTAGGCATTTGCTCTTGACCAGTATCAAACCCAGGACCCCTCAGACCGCAGGCAGATGCTCTATCCACTGAGCTGAACTGGCTATAGCTATTCTTGGATTTTTTTTCTCACTCCAGTGAGGCACTGTGACCTTTCCTCTGGACTCTTGGACTCTCACAAAGTTATTCTCATTGGTGGGTGGTTGTAATAATCTTTGTTTCTGTGGGGACATGGTGGCTAAAAACTCTAATTCTGCCATCTTGCTTATGCCAATCCATAAGATTAATACTAGTACATTATCTCCACTTGCTTGTAATTTACAAGGGAACAAAAGATGGGTGGGTGGGTGGGAGTGATTCAAAGTAACATATAAAACTCAAAGAAGTGGTAATTAGAAGTGGGAAGGCAAAGTTAGGCACACTTAAATTCGTATACAGGAGGTTTAAAACATTCCAGGTTATGGAATCAATAAGATTAAATAATTTCTGGTTATTTTAAAAAAACTATGCACTTACATATAAAGTGTATGTATGCTCATAGTTGGAACTATAGCTGAACCTTTGAAGGAGGTTAAGGATATCAGAAACATTGAAGAAGTAAAACATTAGATCTTGACAACTGATTTGATGTGGAGACTAGGTGGTGGGCAATATTAAGTAAAAACTATTCTTGAGTCCAGCTCATCAAAGGTATGCATAGATTTTTTTTTTTTTTGGTTGAGGGGGAGGTTACTTAAATAGAGAACTATCTTGGACGAAGAAAGAGTGTAAACAATATTGGAATGTAAAGCCAAGGTTGGGTGTCAGGAGCAAATACTTGAAAACAAGGGCTGGAAGGGTTAGGTATAAATAATAGCAGAGAGACATAATAAGGCAGCAGTGGATACACCATGCAGTTGTGAGGTAAAGTGCAGTTGACACCAAAGGGCCACTTCAAATTGAGAATTGAATACCAAGCTTGTTTACATATATCCTGGGATGTTTGTTTTGATTGGGGCTCTAAAGATGACATTTATGTTTGGAGCTTCTATACCTTGTGGTTGAGAGTATGGATCTGGATTCAGATTGTCTACATTCCAGTCCTTTAGCGGCACTTATCATTTGTGCTACATTGAGAACGTTACCATATTTAGCATCTGATGTTTGATTTTTTTAAGTGGGGATAAAAATAATATTTCACTGGCTTATTTGAGTATTAAATGGAATAACTTATGTAGATCTCTTAAAATAGTGCTGTTATTACATAATGATTTATATGGGCTCTTACTCAAAGCAGAAATAATATTAAATTGTAGGATAAGAAACTTATTCCTCTGAGAAACTAATGAGCTTTTCTACATGACAGTGAATATTTTCAATCCATACATTAAAACTAGTTTTTATTGTCATTCAGAAAAATGCTTATAATCAAAATGTTTGATTAAAGGCTTTGGTAGACTTAACCAACTGTGATGAGAACAGTAAAGGAAACCAACAAAACTTGGATTCATTGGATATGTTTTAGAAATCCAGAGTGCTTAATTTCATTTAATTAAGAAAATCTTAATTTGAAACAGTTAAGTACACATGGAAGTCATTTTGCTTCAGACTAGGATTTTATGACTACAGACAAATTATTAGCAGGAATTCTCACATTTGAAATGTTTGTTGAAATGAATTATTAATGTATACTTACTTTATTTAGGTATAGAGATTATCCGAATGATGTGGGAGCAACATTTCCCGGAAAGATGTGTACTGCTCAATATTCTGCAGGGATTGCTTTGGTATGTAATTATTTTAAAATTATATATTTAAAAATTACCCAATATTATAGCATTATTTTTATATATTTTACATTTATATTTATACTTAGAAACTGCATTTGTTTTTAATAACTTAAAAATTTGAAGTATAAAAGAAAATTTGAAGTGTACAGAAGGAAACGTATTCTGTAGAACAAGTGTCTTGTTGCAATTATTTAGAAGTTAAAGTGAAATAAAAATATCAAATGTGTATGCATTATTTAATATATAGAATAGTGTATCATGAAAAATTATCTGCAAAGAAATTTCTGTAACCCGAGTAGAATTTTGCTTATAGAGATAAAGTTGGAGAAATAGTCAGATAAAATAGCTTCAAATTAAAAAAAATGATAAAAAGGATAATAAAAAATTTACAAAATATTTCAAATAGTATTTAGAATAAAATTCTATGTGTATTTTAAATATTTATAATACTGAAATATTTTATATAAATAAATTATTGGTACAATTAGATGCATCATAGAAAGGTGAAATAATTGTTGAGTCACTTACCCACCCTATTCATTCTTTCAAAAAACAAGTTTAAGCCCAACTGGGGTGGCTTAGTGGTTGAGCATCAACCTATGAATCAGGAGGTCACGGTTCGATTCCCGGTCAGGGTACATGCCTGGATTGCAGGCTCAGTCCCCAGTGGGAGGCATGCAGGAGGCAGCTAATCAATGATTCTCTCTCATCATTGATGCTTCTATCTCTCTCCCTCTCCCTTCCTCTCTCAATAAAAATATATTTAAAAATCAAGTTTAAGTACTATATAAATTTTTAAGTTAGAAAATAATTTTATTCATGTCAAATTTTTAAAAATATTTTTTATTGATTTTTTACAGAGAGGAAGGGAGAGGGATAGAGAGTTAGAAACATCGATGAGAGAGAAACATCGATTAGCTGCCTCCTGCACACTCCCTACTGGGGATGTGCCCACAACCAAGGTACATGTCCTTGACCGGAATCGAACCTGGGACCCTTGAGTCCTCAGGCTGACACTCTATCCACTGAGCCAAACCGGTTAGGGCTCATGTCAATTTTTAAAAGTACATATGAGAATGTATAAGGAAATTCATATAATCTGGCCTCTTCACATTCAGGAAGCAATCACGATACATATTTAGCCCACTCTATTATATATACTAGAGGCCCAATGCATGACATTCGTGCATTGGAGTTGGGGGGGGGGGGGTCCCTCAGCCCTTGTAGTCCAGACCCCCTGGGGAGATGTCTGCTTGCTGGGTTAGGCCTGGACCTAAGCTGGCAGTCGGACTTCCTCCAAGGGGTCCTTACTGCTGCTGTGGTGGCGGGAGAGGCTCCCACCACCACTGCTGCACTTGCCAGCTATGAGCCCAGCTTCTGGCTGAGTGGCGCTCCCCCTGTGGGAGTGCACTGATCACCAGGAGGCAGCTCCTGCATTGAGCGTCTGCCCCCTGCTGGTCAGTGTGCGTCATAGAGACCGGTCATCCCACCATTTGGTCAATTTGCATATTAGGGTTTTATTATATGGGATATCGTTATTATTTTAATATTTATAAAAATATTTATTAAAATATAGTATTACCTATTATATGTATATATATACATATTATATAATGCATATTATACATATGATGCTTTTTAATATTTATATTTTTACTATTTATATTTTACTATTTAAGTAGTACCCATTTACCTTAGACAATGTCCATTTATTATGTGCTATGAAAAATAAGAGATGTAAAATAACTGTACACTTCTCATATCCATTGTCTATAGAATGTTAGTACTTTATTACAGGTTGATTTAATAATTAAACCATTAGATAGGATTTTACAGTATTTTGAGCATATAAATAATATTAACTATTGAATAAAAAGTATATTATTTCTAGAGGCCCAGTGCATGGATTTCTGTACCAGTGGGGTCCCTTGGCCTGGCCTGCACCCTCTTGCAATCCGGGATCTTTTGGGGGATATCGGACTGCCAGTTTTGGCTCGACCCCTGCAGGCCAGGCTGAGGGTCCCCACTGGTGCATGAATCCGTGCACCACGCCTCTAGTATGCATAAAAGATCTTTGGTTAATCTCTTCCTGCCCTTCCTCCTGCCCCTCTTCCCTCTGAGATTCATCAGTCTGTTCCATGTTTCCATGCCTATGCCTCTGGTAGTCAGTGTGTGTCATAGCTACCAGTCAAATGGTCAAACAGTTGAACGGTCACTTAGGCTTTTATATATATAGACTAGAGGCCCGGTGCACAAAAATCTGTGCACTCCGGGGGGGGGGCCCTCAGCCCGTCCTGTGCCCTCTCGCAGTCTGGGACCCCTCAGGAGATAATGACCTGCTGGCTTAGGCCTGCTCCTGGGTGGCAGAGGGCAGGCCCAATTCCTAGGTGCAGCCCCTGGTCGGGCTCAGAGCAGGGCCGATTGGGGAGTTGGGGCACCGCCCCCTGTCATGCACAGAGCAGGGCAGATTGGGAGGTTGCAATGCCACCCTCAGTCACGCTCAGGTAGGGCCGATTGGGGGGTTGGGGCACTGCCCCCTGTCACACTCAAGGCAGCGTGGATGGGGAGGTTGCTGCGCCACCCCCTGTCACGCACAGAGCAGGGCCAATCGGGGTTGGGGAGCTGCCCCCTGTCACGCACAGAGCAGGGCCCATCAGGGGTTTGGGCGCTGCCCCCTGTCATGCACAGAGCAGGGCCCATCAGGGGGTTTAGGAGCTCCCCCCGTCACGCACAGAGCAGGGCCCATCAGGGGGTTGGGGAGCTCCCCCTTGTCATGCACAGAGCAGGGCCGATCAGGGGGTTTAGGAGCTCCCCCCTGTCATGCACAGAGCAGGGCCCATCAGGGGGTTGGGGAGCTCCCCCCTGTCACGCACAGAATAGGGTTGATAGGGGAGTTAGGGCACCGACCCCTGTCACACACAGAGCAGGGCGGATCAGGGGGTTGGGGCGCCACCCTCTATCACCCACAGAGCAGGGCCGATCAGGGGGTTGGGGCGCCGCCACTGTCACACTCAGGGCAGGGCTGATGGGGAGGTTATGGCTCTACCCTGTCACACACAGAGCAGGGCCTGTGTGTGCGTGTGTGGGGGGGTGTTGGTTCGCCGCACCCTGTCACACACAGAGCTGCAGGGCGATCAGGGGGTTTGGGCGCTGCCCTCTGTCACGCTGATCCAGTGCCAGGAGGCCTCGTGGCTCCGCTAATCCCGGTGCTGGGAGGCATATTACCCTTTTACTATATAGGATAGAGGCCTGGGGGCTGGCTGGTTTGCCCTGAAGGGTGTTCTGGATCAGGGTGGGGGTCCCCACTGGGGTGCCTGGCCAGTCTGGATGAGGGGCTGAGGGCTGCCTTCAGGCTGGCGGTTGTTGACTGAAGCTCCCAACCGCTCCTTTTTTTCTTTTTTTTTCTTTTTTATTCTGGGCCAGCTTTAGCTCTGGCTCTAGCTCTGAGACTTTCGCTGCTGATTGCGTTCTATAATCGAAACAATGTATAACTCCAGCTCTGAGATCCTGGCTGACTAACGCAGGTTTCTGGGATTTTGTTTAGCTTTTATATTTGTTACAAAGTTTCTTAGAGTTGCAGCTCAGAGGTCGGCAAGTCAGGCGGGGAACGTTGGAGTCTGCAGTCACTGGAGCAAGCAAGCCTCATGTTCGCTTCCAGCTGCCTGGCTGCCGGCCGCCATCTTGGCTGATAGTTAATTTGCATAAGGATATGCTGATTAGCCAATGGGAAGGGTAGCGGTCGTACGCTAATTACCATGTTTCTCTTTTATTAGTGTAGAAGATACTAGCAAAGAGCTTTGACAGAGGAGGATCTTTTAGGCATCAGGGTCTAACAGCTTCTTAATTTTTTCTATCTTCTATGGGCAAAACCTACTGCCACAGAAAATTAAACCTCCTCTCCCTCTCCTTGGAATTGTTTGCTCTTTTTCTGGAATAACTCTTGAGGTTTTTTAAAAATAGTGTGAATAAATGGTAAACATTGAGTTACTTTACTAATGAAAATATCTTTGCTTTCCCATCATATCTGATTGATAATTTGGCTAGGTATAAAATCCTAGTTTTCAGATCTTTCTATCTTAGCATTTTGAAGATTAATGTATATGTTTCTGTAAAGTCATTTTGAAGTGAAAGAATGGCAAGGCAACTTGAGGATGTTTGTAAGAGAATTTGAACTGGTTAAGGAAGGAGAGAAGTCAATAAGGAAGTTAGGAGCAGTGGAGGTTTAGAAATGAATAATGGTTGGGATATGCTGATGGGTACACGATTGTTGGAGTTGAGGTGCTAGAGGAGTGATCAGGAAAGAAATTAGGTGGTTAGGATGCACTTTATAGAAATTTTTGCAGAGGTCACAGTTATTGATAAAGATCTGTTGACAAGGCTTAGGGTGTGAACTATTAGAATGAGTGGCTCAGGTTGCGTGTAAGATAGAATAATTGAAGGAGACTAATTCAGGAATTATTCTTTCACAAAGCTTTTATAGTTATACTTTTACAAAACCTTTATATTTCTTTGTTTGATAGCTCTTATGCTTTTACCACAATTGAGTATTTTTCTAAACAAGAATTGTTTTTATGCTTTAAACATAATATAAATTGTATCTTAATGTCATACTGCAAGTTAAATTTTGGTTTCCACTTAAAATTTTGAGATTTATTCATCGGGCACATGGACTTTTAGTTAATTTTTAATGACTTTATTTATTTATTTTTAATTTCACAGGTAATTTTATTTCAAGTGCTGTTAGATCTAATGAACATATACAGGTGACTATGCAATGTGATTAAGTGAATATAAATCAGTGAAACTCATGAAAGTATGGCACATAGTAAGAGCATTATGCTCTTATTATCATCACTACTATTCTTATCATTATTTCTGTCCTTAGTTATGGACACCTAATCGTAGTAGGGGTTCAATGGCAAGGATAAATAGCATGCATATTTTTGTAATAGAAGGCAGATTATATTTTGAAAGAGATAAAAATCTGTAGGAATCCAAGGAAAGGAAAAATAATTTCAGACTGGAGATAAGTATTTAAGACTTATAATATAACAGGGAAACCCAATACCCTTATTTCCTCAGTATTATGCAAGACTTCACTTTTAATAGAAATTTTAGATTCACAACAAAATTGAGAGGAAAGTATAGAGATTTTTCTATACCCTGCCTTATTATTAACATTCCACACCATAGTGGTACATTTGTCATAAATGATGAACACATTGACACATTGCAGTCACCCAAAGTTCATAATTCACCTTATGTTCACTCTTGGTGTTGTACATTTATGAGTTTTGACAAATGGACAGTGACATACATTATCATTACAGTATCATACAGTAGTTTTACTATACTCAAAATGCTTTGTGTCTAATTTTTTGCACTGTTGTGTGATAAATATGCATCATTATAACCTTTATGCTTTTCATGAGCATTTGGTTGTTTCTATTTTTTCTATTGCAAACAATATTTAATAAACATTCCTATACATACCTCTTCCAATCTCCATATTATCTTTAAAAAAAAAAACAACAAACGGAAACCAAGAACAAGAACCTCTGCTTTTAGGTAGGCAATACTCCTGCTCATATAGAAGCCTTAATTTCTTAGCTATTTTTGTAGCTAGTTTTTTTCTAAGTTTCATCCAATGTTATGAAATAACATTTGTAACTTCAAGGAAGCTTCTTTAAAGGGGTGGTACCCATTCTTCATTGTGGCCTTTCTTGAATCTGCTGTTTAAAATGACATATGAAAACAATTGCCTCATTTTGGAAAGATGGAATAGGAAGCTGGAAGGAGCTCAGATCCTTGAAAACCAAGAAGCTTCTTTCATATGTGTGAGAAATTTCTTTCTATTCTAAGTCATTTTTATTTTGAACTTTCTATCTCGTGCAAATACATTGAATCCTAGAAATTCAGGAGTATTTTTTGTAAAAAGGCTAGAACTGGATCAGTTTTCTTTATCCAATATGAAAATATCTATATTTTAATTATTTCAGTTTAAATCATGAACATTCTTGTGCTTATCAATAGTTTTGGAATTAATGTTATCACCTTATTTTCCATTTTTTCCTGTTAATTTCTTTGCCTCCACTGCTTTGCCAACAGTCCATTATTACTAAGAAAAATTATAAATAACATTCTTTAGTAAAAAGGAAAGTGATTCTAAATGGGAGATCTGAGAGTATGAAGGAATGAAGAGTAATAAAAAAATTAGTTTGAATATGACCTGCAAGCATCAATAATAGTTGCGTCTGGTGAGATTAAAATAGACACAAGATTAAATTCAAACAAGTGACAATAATGTATCATAGGTGACTGTCTGATAACATAGTCTAAGCTGTGGCTGGAAAGCGTGTGCCAATTTAGGGACCACATTTCTCTGACCTCATAAAAGAGGGAGCCATGTTCCATGAATAGGAGCAATGTGTGTCACTTCTTGGTTGGAGCAGTTAAAATTTGTGTGAGCCTTTCCCCTGGTGAGCTTAATGAAAAATCTACAATAATAAAAGTGTCATATGCTAATTAGACCGGACAGCTGAATGACCTTCCAGACGTCATTCCGGACATCCTTTCAGACGAAGCCGCCACGGTGGGGGCTGAGGCAGAGGTGGTGAGGGGTGATCAGGCAGGTGAGCAGTTAGGGGAGATCAGTCAGGCAGGCAGAGTGGTTAGGAGTGATCAGGCAGGCAGGTGGAGTGGTTAGGGGTGATCAGGCAGGCAGGCAAGTGGTTAGGAGCCAGCGGTCCCAGATTGCGAGAGGGTGCAGGCCAGGCTGAGGGATCCCCTCCCTATGTGCACAAATTTCATGCACCGAGCCTTTAGTACATAAATAAGGACAGGAGCACAATAAGTAATTATTTCAGCATGAGCATATGTAAGGCCACCCACAAACAGGAACATCTACACAGGGCTTTATGTGAGTATATTTAATCACTAAGATTTTATAATCTTGTTTGTAGCTGCATTTAACATTACATTAAAATTATACACATAGTAATATATGGGTTGGAGGAGTGTAAATGGAGCTAAACTTAACAAAACAAAATGTATTTCTATATACTGGCAACAAACAAATTAAAACTTAAAAATAAATTTAGAAGTAAAAAGTTATCAAATAATGTGTAAGACTATTCAGAAGAAACAAAACATTATTACAGTGTGTGACATCCTGGAGGCAGACAGACAATATTATAAAGACACTGACACCCCCCCCCCCCCCAATTGATCTACAGGGTGAATACAGTCCCAAATAAAAATCCTAGCAGGTGTCTGAGTGTGTAAAATTGATAGACTAAAACTACAATTTTTATGATGATGCAAAGAGTTAGGAATAACTAAGATAATCTTTCTTTTTTTTTTATTATTGTTTGAAGTATTACATATGTCTCCTTTTTTCCCAATTGACTCCCATCCCCCCCCCCCCCCCCCCCCCACCGGAGTCTTTGTCCATTGCTTACGCTAATATGCACGCATACAAGTCCTTTGGTTGATCTCTACCCCTCTCACCTTCCCCTGATGCTGGGGTCCAACCCTAGCGGGTCCAGGGGTCCCCAAAGGTATAGACGGAGTCGGCAAAGAAGGAATGACACGGACACAGCCTTCAGTTGATCAGCAGCCTAGCCAGGATCTCTAGCCAGGATCTTCAGCCAAGTTCTGGTCAGGATCTCCAGCAAAGTTCTGGTCAGGATCTCCAGGGAAGTTCTCGTCAGGATCTCCAGCCAAGTTCTCTCACTAGGTTCTCCAGGTTCTCCAGCCAGGTTCAGTCGCCAGGTTCTATCCAGGTTCTCCTGCCATGTTCTGTCTAGTTTCTACAGCCAAGTTCTTTAGCCAGGTTCTGTCCAGGATCTTTTGCCATGTTCTCTCGCTAGGTTCTCTCTCTAGGTTTTGTCTCTAGGTTCTGTCCCTAGGTTCTGTCTAGGTTCTCCAGCGAAGTTCTGTAGCCAGTTCTGTCCAGGATCTTTTGCCATGTTCTCTCCCTAGGTTCTCTCTCTAGGTTCTGTCTTCTGTTGTCTTGTTACATCTGTATTTATACCAGTTGATTTTAATCCTGTCAATCCCTCCAACATTTTTCTTCATTCTCAAGATTGCTGCAGCTATTCGGAGTCCTTTTTTATTCTAGGTGAATTTTTGGAGAGTTTGCTCTAGGTCTTTGAAATATGCCGTTGGTATTTTAATGGGGATTGCATTGAATCTATAGATTGCTTTGGATAGTATGAACATTTTAATGATGTTGATTCTACCAATCCATGAACATTGTATGTTCTTCCATTTGTTTATGTCTTCTTCTATCTCTTTTTTCAATATCCTGTAGTTTACTGAGTACAGGTCTTCTACCTCCTTAATTAAGTTTATTCCTAGGTATCTTAATTTTTTTGGTGCAATGGTAAATGGGATTGTTTTTTACTTTCTCTTTCTGTGAGTTCATTATTGGTGTGTAAAAAGGCCATAGATTTCTGGGTGTTAATTTTGTATTCAGTTACTTTGTCGAATTTATTTATTAAATCTAATAGTTTTTTGATGGAATTTTTGGGGTTTTCAATGTACAGTATCATGTCATCTGCGAGTAAGGGCAGTTTTACTTCTTTTCCAATTTGGTTGCTTTTTATTTTTTCTTCTTGTCTGATCACTTGGTTAGCACTTCCAAAACTATATCGAACAGGAGTGGTGAAAGTGGGCATCCCTGTCTTGTTTCTGTTGTAAGGGGAGTATGATGTTGGCTGTAGGTTTGTCATATAAGGCTTTTATCATGTTGAAGTGTGATCCCTTTATTCTCACTTTGCTGAGAGTTTTTATAAAGAAAGCATGTTGGATTTTGTCAAATGCTTTTTCTGCACCAATTGCTATGATTATGTGATTTTTGTCTTGTAATTTGTTTAAGTGATGTATCACGTTTATTGATTTGCTGATATTGTGCCATCCTACATCTCCGGAATAAAACCCACTTGGACATGGTGTATGATCTTTCTAATGTAATGCTGGATCCGATTTGCTAGAATTTTGTTGAGGATTTTAGCATCTATGTTCAAGGATATTGGACTGTAGTTCTCTTTTTGTGTGGTGTCATTATCTGGTTTTGGGATTAGGGTAATGCTGGCTTCATAGAAAGAGCTTGGATGTGTGCCTTCCTCTTGAATTTTCTGCAATAGTCTGAGGAGGATAGGTTTTTGTTCTTCTTTGAATGCTTGGTAGAACTCCCCTGTAAAGCTGTCTGGCCCTGGGCTTTTTTTTTTTTGTTGTTGTTTTTTTTTTTTGCTGGAAGATTTTTGATTATTGCTTCAATTTCCTAATCAGGTTTTTTGATTCTTCCTGATTAAGTTTTGTGAGCTTGTATTTTTCTAAGAATATGTCCATTTCATCTAGGTTGTCCAGTTTGTTGGAATAGAATTGCTCAAAGTATTTTTTTATAATCCCTTGTATTTCTGTGGGATTGGTTGTTACTTCACCTTTTCATTTCTGATTTTGTTTACTTGGACCTCTCTCTCTGCTTCTTGGAGAGCCTGGCTAGAGGTTCATCAATCTTGTGTATTCTTTCAAAGAACCAGCTCTTGGTTTCTTTGATCTTTTGTATTGTTTTTTTCTTTTTTGTCTCTATGTCATTTATTTCTGCTCTGATCTTTATTATCTCCTTCCTTCTGCTCACACTGGGCTTTTCTTGTTGCTCTTTAACTCTTTGAGTTGTAGGGTTAGATAATTTGTTATCATTGTTTCTTGTTTTTTGAGGTAGGCCTGGAGAGCTATGAACTTCCCTCTCAAGACTGCTTTCACTGAGTCCCATAGCTTTTGGATTGTTGTGTTTTCATTGTTGTTTGTTACCAGGATGCTTTTTATTTCTCTTTTGATCTCTTTGATAACCCAATCACTGTTTAATAGCGTGCTATTTAGCCTCCAAGTGTTTGATTTTTTAAATTGTTTTTATTATATTTTATTTATAATATTATGCCATTGTGATCTGAAAAGATGCTTGATATGATTTCCATCTTCTTGAATTTGAAGAGACTTTGTGTCTCAATATATGGTCTATCTCTGGAAATGACCTGTGTGCATTTGAGAAGAATGTATATTCTGTGGCTTTGGGGTGAAATGTTCTGAAGATGTCAGTTAATTCCATCTGATCTAGTGAGTCATTTAGGATTGCTGTTTCTTTGTGATTTTTTGTTTAGAGAGGATTTATCCAGTGGTGTTATTGGGGTATTAAAGTCCCCTACTGTGACTGTATTGCTGTCAATCTCTCCCTTGATATTCTCCAGAAGTTGTTTTTTTTTAATTGTATTTCGGTCCTTCTGTATTGGGTGCATATATGTTTCCAGAGTTATATCTTCTTGTTGAATTGCTCCCCTTAGGATTATGAAGTGGCCTTCCTTATCTCTTGTTATGACCTTCACTTTGAGGTCTAATTTGTCAGATATCAGTATTGCTATCCCAGCTTTTTTTTTTCCATTTCCATTCACCTGAAAAACCTTTCTCCATCCCTTCACCATCAGTCTGTGTCAGTCCTTTGTTCTGAAGTGGGTCTCCTGTAGACAGCAGATATATTGGTCATGTTTTCTTATCCAGTCAGCTACCCTGTGTCTTTTGATTGGGACATTTAATCCATTTACATGTAAAGTTATGTTGATAGTTACTTGTTTGTCACCATTTTTATTCTTTATGCCTATATTCCTTCTTCTCTTCCTATTTCTTCTTCTTCTTTTTTTAAAATCCAATGGATCCTTTCCTATTCTTTTAAAAAATATTTTATTGATTTTTTTTTTTTTTTTTACAGAGAGGAAGGAATAGGGATAGAGAGTTAGAAACATCACTGAGAGAGAAACATGGATCAGCTGCCTCCTGCATACCCCCTACTGGTAATGTACCTGCAACCAAGGTACAAGCCCATGACCAGAATCGAACCTGGGACCCTTCAGTCTGCAGGCCGATGCTCTATCCACTGAGCCAAACCGGTTACGGCCCTATTTCTTCTTTTTACAGCAGACCCTGTAGCATTTTTTGCATTGCTGGGTTGGGGTAATAAATCTCTTAGTCCTTTTTTGTCTGTGAAGCTCCTGATTTCACCCTCAACTTTGATTGATAGCCTTACTGGGTACAGTATTCTTGGATTCAGACCCTTGCTTTGCATGAGTTTGTATATTTCATTCCATTCCCTTCTGGCTTGATGTGTTTCTGTTGAAATAACAGTTGATAGTCTGATGGGAGATCCCTTGTAGGTATCTTTCTGTCTCTCTGTGGCAGCCTTTAAGATTCTTACCTTGTCGTTGGTGTTTGCCAATTTAATTATAATGTATCTTGGTGTTGGTCTTTATGGATTCATCTTGTTTGGGACTCTGTGAGTTTCTTGGACTTCTGTGAGTTTTTCTTCCCCAAATCAGGGAAGTTTTCTGTCATTATTTCTTCAAACATGTTTTCTATTCCTTGCTCAGTTTCCTCTCCTTCTGGCATTCCTATTATTCAGATGTTATTTTGTTTTTTGTTGTCCCAAAGTTCCCTTACGCTCTCCTCCTGTTTTTTAATTTTTTTTCCAGTTTCTGCTCTGCTTGAGTATTTTTTCCTACCTTGTCTTCTAGCTCACTGATGTAGTCCTCATCTTCTAGTCTACTGTTGATGCTTTCTATTGTGTTCTTTATTTCAGCTTTGTCATTTTTCATTTCTTCTTGGTTCTTCATTTCCTCTTGGTTCTTACACATGTTGTTGAATTTGTCTTCTATCCTTTTCAGCATCCTTATGACCATTGCTCTAAATTCGTTCTCTGACAGGTTGCTTGCCTCCATTTCGTTTACTTCCTTTTCCGATGAATCCTCTTTTTCTTTTGTATGGGGCTGTTTTTTTGTTTCCCCATTTTTGCTCCTCTCAGGGTGTCTGGTTATGTGGCTCACTCTCTACCACTTTGACTTAAAGGCACAAAATACAACTTGCCAAGACACAACTCATAGGGCACAAAACACGAATGTACTCATGATATCAATAATCCTAAATAAAGGTGACCACCAGAGAAAAGAGAAGTAGGGGAAAGGAAAAAATGTAAGAGAGAAATGGAAAAGAAGAAAAAAGAAAGGGAAAAATATAAACGTATATGGGGCGACAACTCCAAAAAAACCAACAACTAATCCAAAAAATGCAAACAACAAACACCCAAAAAGGGAGGGAAGCTGAATCTGAAGAGGCAGAGCTTATTTCCAAAAGATAAGGTTAAGGAATTGAGTGAATGGAGAAATGGCCAGGATTCAGTATAGAGGGGATAGAAAGAGAATGAGTGTGTAAGAAGAAAAGAAAGAAAATACTAAAAAAAGTAGAAAATAATAATTGAAAAAAAGAAAAAATATATAAAAGTTTTTCCTTTCTTTAATCTATCTATCCATCTATGTATTCATCTATTTTTGGAAAAGGAGAATAGAGAGCCGATAGGCCTGAGTTGGTGATTGAAACGAATTAAGCTATTAGTAAGAGAAGAGAATAAGTGAGGAGAGGAAAAACAAAATCATGAAATAAAAAAACCAAAACCAACAAAAAATAGACTAACAAACAGTCAAACAAACAACAACAAGAAAGAGAGAAAAAATATTTGGCTAGTGAAGAAAGAGAAGTGTGTATGGACTTGGAGCAGGGGAGAGGAAATGAGATATATGAGTAGGCCAACAGAGAATACTTTAATAGCAATGAATCAGTAAAGCAGATAAAGAAGATCAATTTTTAACAGGGAGTAAGAAGAAAGGATATAGAAAAACTAAAGCAGGAACAGGAGAAGATAAACAGGATGAAAATAGGAAAAGTGAGGAAGAAAGTGTTGGCATAAAGGAAAAAATGAGATAGAGTAAGATAATGATAAAAGAAATAAAAGTAAAAATAGAATGTAGAACCCTAATCCAAAACATTTTAAAAAATGGTAAAAAGTATAATAACAAAAACTATAATAATAAAAAATAAAGTGAAAAAAATTTTTAGTTTCATAAGTAAAAGATAACAAAAAAGTGAAGTAGTGCAGTTCAGCAGAGCTTCAGTGTCCCATGGGGGCAGGTTTAAAACCCCTCTCTACTGTTCTGCCTGCCACATCTCAGTTTCCCGTCATGTAGTCAGTACAGTGTTGAAGTTCTCAGCGATCCACCGCTCCTCTGTGTCATACGTCACAACCTTGGTTTTAAGCAGGTGGGATCTGCCCACTTTGATTTTCTGCCTGCTTTTAGTCGTATTTACACAAGCGTCTATTTCTGACATGGCCCCTAGGTGGCAGTGTTTCTGTATTTCCAGGACCAAATGGCCCCTCAACTCAGTCCCCCATTGCTCCCTGGGGGTATTTAGATCTTCCTTTCCCTGCTATGCTCAAGACTGGGTGAGGCTGTGCTGCTAAGAGGAGCCTGGTCTTCTGGAGAAAAATGTCTGTTCAGGATTGAAGGGACGGACTCTCCCAGAGCTGGCTTCCTACTCATCTCTTCCTATTCTGCTCCCCAGTTTTCACAAAAATCATCTTCTCCTGCAGTCTCAGTGAATGTTTTTAATTGATAGATCAGATGCACCGGGTTTAGCAAGTAAGAGCAAGGAAGTTATAAAGATAGAGCAACTGTGCTGCCTTGTGTCTTTCTCCCCCCAGCACTGTGCGGCCAATATAGAACTTCAGGTTGCCTTTCTGGGTGCAGTCTCCCATGGCTGTGGTCTTAGATCTAAAGTCCCCCGCTGCCAGCAGCCCTGTGGAACCCCTTCCACATTTGAGGGCTGCCCTGACCCCAAATTGGTGTTTGTGTGTTCGCAGCCGAGGCAGCTGGTCCCTGGGCATTGTGGCTGTAGGATCAGCCGCTCTCCCCTTCAAGATGGCTAAGATAATCTTGATGAATATCACAGCAAAGGGCCATACTGTAATTGATAGTAAGACTTATTTACCATAAAGCTTCAGTGATTAAGACAGCAGTAGACAAATAAATAGAACAATGGATTAGAATAGAGAGTTTAGAAATAGACAAATGATAGGCATATACTCATTTTTAAAAAAAATCCTCACTTGAGGATATTTTTTCATTGATTTTTAGAGAGAATGGAAGAGAGAGGGAAGGACAGAGAGAAATATCGATGTGGGAGAAAGACATTAGTTGATTGCCTCCTGCATGTACCCTGACCCAGGCCTGGGCTAGGGAGGAGCCTGCAACCAAGGTATGTGCCCTTGACCGGAATCAAACCCTGGACCCTTTGGTCTGCTGGCTGATGCTCTATGCACTGAGCAAGACTGGCTAGGGCTGTAATAAAATTTTTACAAAGATGATTGTCATGTACTTACTAGTGGGCAATATTTTTTTATTGAGCTAATATTGGTATATTATATTATATTTATAAGTTTCAGGTGTACTACATAATTTGACATCAGTATACACTGCAATGTGATAAGCACCAAAAGTCTGATAATAGTGGATAGTCTTTTTGATAAATGTAATTTCACTGCTATTCCAAATATAAAACTTAGTTAGATTGTAGATCTACATGTAAAATTAAACAATAAAGCCTTGGAAGGTAAAAAAAGGAACATAGCTTCATGACTATTGGCATAGGGAAAGTTTTCTTAAAGTAGACGGAAAAAACACTAATGATAAAGGAAACATTGGATGCATTGGACCACATCAAATTAAGGAAATTTTGTTCATGAAAAGACATTAAGAGAGTGAAAAGACAAGCCACAGAGTAGAGAAAGTATTAGCAGTGCATGACTAAGAATGACTCATATACAGAATACATAAAATGCTTGCAGAAATCAATAAAAAGGCAAATGCAATAGAAAATGGACAAGATACTTGAATAAATACTTCACACAAAAAGATAGCCAATTTGTCAAAAATATATGAGATGCAAGTTAAAACATGAAATATTTACCTTACACCCACCAGAAATGATAACAAAAACAGCACTAAGTGTCCCATTCTCCTTGGCAAGGAAGTTATATGTGCACTTGTTAAATATATGCAAAGCCTAATCCAAGAATGTGATTTCTCTTGACAACAGTTCCTATGTCATTAAGAATAATAGAAGGAAGCAGATATCACCCTTAAATGCAATATTTTGTTATGTGGGCACTTCATGAGCTCAGAGGTGGAATATTATGTGGACTATTCTAAGTGTACATGAGAGCTGTCATAAGAAATTAGGTAACTTGAAGATCATGGCTGAGATAGCCAAAATATAATGTAAAAACAGCCCTTTTATATACTTATTATGTTAATTATGCAAATGTTTAATTAGGGTGAAGCTTGGCACTAACTCAATATGCTTATCCTATATAATAAAAGGGTAATATGCAAATTGATCGAACGTCAGAACAACTGGTCGCTATGACACACACTGACCACCAGGGGGCAGACAATCAATGCAGGAGCTGCCCCCAGGTGGTCAGTGTGCTCCCACAGGGGGACCACCACTCAGCCAGAAGCCAGGCTGATGGCTGGCGAGCATGGCAGCGTCAGGAGCCTCTCCCATCTCTGCGGCTGCGGGAGTGGGCCTAAACCATCAGTCAGACATCCCCCGAGGGCTTCCGGACTGTGAAAGAGTGCAGGCCAGGTTGAGGAACTTTCCCTCTCCCTAGTGTACAAATGTCTTGCACCGGGCCTCTAGTATCTCAATAAAATTTCGTAAGAAGAGCTTCCACTTCTCACCTGTCCAAGGAGCTGTATTTACCTATTCTTAAAGTACTTGATAGAACAATAAAAATGTTCAGAATTAGAAAAAATATTATTTTTAACACCCTTCAATGAATTGTCTTTCATTTTCATTTTCTTTGTTTTTAATGCAGTATTCCGAGGAGATAACTTTGGAGGCATTTTCAGTAATTGTTACCCAGATGGTGGGACTCAGTCTGGGCATATCATATGATGACCCAAAGAAGTGCCAGTGTTCAGGAGCCATTTGTGTAATGAATGCAGAGGCTGTGTAAGTTTTTAAATACTAATATTTATTTATTATGTTTATTTTGTTTTAAACATTTGAAGCACAAATATAGGGTTTACTTATAGCACACATTAGCTATAAATGGACCAAGTACTATGAAATATAAACAGGAAATATTCAGTGTAAGAGGAGCATGGAGGGAGATGTACCATTAAGAACAGTCAAGGATAACCAATCCAACCTGCAAGATACATTATCAGACAAAATAGACTTTACAACAAAGACTATAAAAGAGATAAATGAGAACATAATGATAAAGGGAATAATCCAACAAGAGGATAAAACTCTTGTAAACATTTATGCAGCCAAGATAGGAGCACCTAAATAAATAAAGCAAACGGATGAGCATAAAGTGGGAGATTGACAGTAATACAGTCATACTAGGCGATTTTGATATATATACCCAGAAGTGGGAATTTTTGATCATATGGGTTGCTATATTTTTAATTTTTTGAGGAACCTCTCTATTGCTTTTTGTAGCAGCAATGCCAGTTTACATCCCCATCAATAGTGTTCCAGGGTTTCGATTTCTTCACAACCTTGCCAGCACTTACTATTTAAAAAAAAAAATTAGCCATTCTGACATGTGTGAGGTGATATCTCATTGTGGTTTGGACTTGCATTTCCCTGATGTTTAGTGATTTTGTGCACCTTTTCATATACATGTTGTTTGGCCATTCATATGTCTTGTTTAGAAAAATGTCTCTTTGAGCCTTTATCCATTTTCTAGTCCCTTGTTTGTTTTTGCTATTGAGTTGCACTTAATTTTGTTTTCATAAGGACATGTGTGCCAGTGAATAAATCATATGATTTCCTCAAGAATGATTTTGGCCTCTAAGCTTTCGTTATGAACATTTATAATTTTTTATTGAATTTTACATTTTGAAATTAATTTATATGATACAGAGTTTTGTTTTCAAGAGTATCCTGCCAACAACATTATACGGATTCATCTTTAGGCAGTCCAGTGGTGTGAAGACTTTTAGCAATTGCAGTTTGAGTGACTTTAAAAGTTTCATTTTAAATATGGGTGCCAAATGTCTTCAGAATAAGCCACAAATGCAAGTGCGTCAAAAAGCAGTCTGTGGCAACGGCAAAGTGGAGACCCCTGAAGTTTGTGACTGTGGTACTGAGGATGTAAGTCTGATAACTAGGAAAACTGATTAGTACATTTATTGTTGCAGTTAATCTCTTTGTAAAATTAAGGTTGAAATACATTTAAGAATATAATAAGTTTTATAGATGAAAAAGTTTTGAACAAATATAAAATGTACTCCAAATTTTAATGCTGATGGGACAAATGGGAGTTTAGAATGAGGTTTTTAGTTCCAGACTAAATATGTAAGATCTTTCCAAACCTATGCTTAAACTTTGGAAATTTTATAAATGTCTTATTGAATATTAATGTGATAATGGACTATCAAGTATCCTTTAGGGTCTGACTTCACAGTGGAACTAGAATTATGGTAAGAGAGGTCTGTGTTAATATTACAATCTGAACAATTGGGAGATTTGGATGGGATATCCTGAAACTATGAATGCAAAAGTTCCAGGATATAATGATTCTAATGAAGTATTTGAACAACATAACAGATGTCATAAATTTCTATGATTACAAAATAAATAGATGCAAATAACATTAGGGTTTGATATATATATGAGTTTGAATATACTTGTGCATATATCATATTGTTTTAATTACTGTGCCTTTTTTGGTATTATGTTTTACCATTTGGTAGAACAAGTTTTCTCTCTTTATTCTTTCTTTATTTTCAAATTATTTTTATTGGGGCATAATCTACATACGATAAAATTTACTCATTTTAAATATAAAGATTGATGATTTTCGGCAAATGTATATAAGCATTGGTGCAGATTTTTTTCATTATACCCCAAACTTGGTCAAAAGTTACAGTAATTTCCACATGTTCTCATCTTCAGACCACTTCTGATTTTGTCAGTTTTGTTTGATTAAGAAAGTCATATGAGTCCTGGCCAGTTTATCTTAGTGGCTAGAGCATCGGCCTGCACATGAAAGGGTCTTGGGTTCAATTCTTGCTCAAGGGCATGTACCTGTGTTGCAGGTTTGATACCTGGCCCTGGTCAGGGCTTGTGTGGGAGGCAACCAATCCATGTGTCTCTCTCACTTTGATGCTTCTTTCTCTCCTGCTCCCTTTCTTCCTTCATCTCTCTCTAAAAAAATCAATGGAAAAAAATATTCTTGGGTGAGGCTTAACAACAACAACAAAATCATATGAAAGAAATGATACAACACATATTCTTTGTGTCTAGCTTCTTCCTTTCAATACAGTATTTTTGAGATTCAGCTACATTGTTTTCTGTCATAATAGTCTTTCCTTTTTATTTTGAGTTATATTTCATTGTTTGGATATACAACAATCTGTTTTTCCATCCATTTAATAATGGCCATTTGAATTGTTAACAGTATTGGGCCTTTATTCTGAACTCTAAAATAATTGCTGGGTCATATAATAAGTGTATTTTTATGAGAAACTTCCAAACTATCTTCCAAAGTGGCTGTATCGTTTTATAGTCCTATCAGCAGTATATGAAACTTTGCCTCCACATCCTCATCAGAAATTGATATTGCAGCCTTTAAATTTTAGCCATTCCAATGATTTTGATTTGTATTTCCTTGATGACACTAATAACGTTGAGCATGTTTTCATGTCCTTATTGGCCACTTGTTGTTTGAATAATATGTTTAAATACTTGGCCAGTTTTAAAAATGAAGTTACTTATTTTTTTATTATCAACTTTTAAGAGTTCTTTGTATAGGCTGGATACCAGTTCTTTGTCAGACATGTATATTAAAAATATTTGTTTTCAGTCTATGGATTACTCATTCAGTTTCTTAACCAAGTCTTTGAATAGCAGGCATTACTTATTTTTTATAAAGTCCAATTTATAACTTTTTCTGCTATGGCCATGCTTTTTCTATTTTAATAAATCTTTGCTTACCCAAGGTAATAAATATTTTCTATGTTTTCTGCTAGAAGTTATATAGTTATAACTTTTAAATTTAGCCTGTGATACATTTGAGTTTGTTTTTATGTTTGAGAGATTTGGGTTAACATACATTATCCTCCATGTGAATATAGTTGTCTTTTTCTAGTAGTATTTGTTAAAGTAACTATCTTTCACCATTGTTTTAACTTAACACCTTATGAAAATGAGTTACCACCCATGTGTATCTATCCCTGAATTTGTTTTCTGTTTTTTAAAATATGTCCATTATTATGCAAATTCCACACTCTCTTAATTAATGTACTTTTATAGTAAGTCTTGAAACCACAGTGTAAATCATCCAACTTTACTTGTCTTTTCCAAGATAGCTTTACTATTCTAGTACCTTTGTATTTACACATAAATTATAGAATCAGCATGTGAATGTAGGGACTTTGATTGGAATTGTGTTGCATCTATACATCAATTTTCTGGAATTACTTTCTTACCAATATTGAGTCTGTCTATGCACATGGTGTTAAATTTAGGTCTTCTTCTTTAAAAAAAAATGATTTTATTGATTTTATTGGGATGAAATTGGTTAATAAAATTGTATAGGTTTCAACTGTATAATTTTGTAATACATCATCTGTACATTGATTGTAGTGTGTGTTCACCACTCATAGTCTCGTCTCCTTGTATCCCCCCTTTACCCTCTTCTACCACTCCCCACTCCCTTTCCCCTCTGATAATCACCACACTATTCTCTGTGTCTATGTTTTTTGTTTTAGTTTTTTGCTTATTCCCTTCACCTTTTTAACCTAACCCTCCCAGCCCACCTCCCCTCTGAAAGCTGTCAGTTTGTTCTCTGTGTTTATGAGTATGTTTGTATTTTGTTTGTTAGTTTCTTTGTTCATTAAATTCCACATATAAGTAAAATCATAAGGTATTTTACCCTCCTCTGACTTGCTTATTTCACTTAGCATAATTATCTCCAGGTCCATCCATGCTGTTGAAAAAGGTGAGTTACTTCTTTTTTTTACTGCTGTGTAATATTCCATTGTGTAAACGTACCACAGCTTTTTTTTAATCCATTCATCTAGGAATGGGAACTTGGGCTGCTTCCAAATCTTAGCTATTGTAAATAGCACGGCAATGAACATAAAGATGTATATATTCTTTCAAATTAGTGTTTAAGGTTTCTTAGGCTATATTTCCAGAAGTGGGATCACGAGGTCAAAAGGCAGTTCCATTTTTAATTTTTTGAGGTGACTCCATACTGTTTTCCACAGTGGTTGTACCAGTCTGCATCCCCACCAGTAGTGCATGGGTTTTCTCTTTTCTCCACATCCTCGCCAACACTTGTTGTTTATTAGTTTATTGATGGTAGCTATTCTGTCAGGTGTGAGTTGATATCTCATTGTGGTTTTAATGTGCCTTCCTCTGATGATTAGTGATGCTGAGCAATTTTTTCACATGTCTACTGGCTATCTGTATGTCCTCCTTGGAGAAGTGTCTATTTAGGTCTTTTGTCCATTTTTAAAGTAGAGTGTTGGTCTTCCTGGTGTTGAATTGTATAAGTTTTTTAATTTGTTTAGTTTTTGTGTAGTTTACTGGTTTTGATAGTATTAATATTTTATTTAACCATTGCTAGTGAAAGAACACTATTGACTTTGTAATCCACCTTGGATTTAGTGTTGGTTAGATGTACTGAGAATGGTCTTTCTTGTTTTGTTCTTATTTTTATGGAGAAAGCTTTCTGATTTTCACCACTTAATATGATGTTAGATATAACCTTTTTTTTTTTTTTTTTAACAGATGCCCTCTGTCATCTTCAGGAAGTTTCCTTCTGTTTGTAGTTAGCTGAGAACTTTGAGCCAAAAATTAGTGTTGAACTTTGTTAAATGTTTTATTTCTGTGTCTATTGGGCTGATCATATGCATTTTCTCCTTTTTTCCCTATTAATCTAGTGCATTTCACTGGTTGGTTTTGAATGCTAACCCAATCATGCATTACTGAGATTAGCTCCACTTGGATTTTGATCTACCTAGCTCGTTAGCTAGATTTAATTAGCCAATATTTCTTTAGGATTATGGTGCTTGTTTTCACAAGGAGATTGCGAAAGAATTTGTTTAAGATTGGTGTTATTCCTATTTATTTTTTTACATTGTGGAAAAGTACTTAACATTAGATCTACACCCTTAAATCTATCCTTCTAGAATCTTTATAGTTTTGCATTTTACATTTAAGTTTATGATGCATTTTGAAGGTGTGTGTGTGTGTGCGCGCGCACGTGTGTGTATGTATGGAAGGTATAGGAACAGTGTCTAGAGTTATTATTTTCCATGTGGATGTCTAGTTGTCTAGCACCATTTATTGAAAAGACTATTTATTCTCTATTGAATTGTAATTGCACCACTGTCAAAGATCTTATTATATCAGTCTATTTCTTGGGTCTGTATTTTGTTTAAATTATATCTTTGTTTATTCTTTTGTGAATACCATATAATCATTAGTTCAGTTTATAATAAGTTTTGAAATTGGGTATTGTCAGTCTTTCCATTTTTCTCCTCCTCCTCCTCCTCCTCCTCCTCCTCCTCCTCCTCCTCCTCCTTTTTCTTCATCTCTATTGTATTGACTCTTGTGGTTCTTTTGCCTCTTCATAAAACTTTAGAGTCAGTTTGTCATCTTGCTGGAATTTTAATTGGAATTACATTGAATCTCTAGATCAGGTTGGGAAGAACTGACAACTTAATAATATTGAGTTTTCCTATCCATGAACATGAAATATATCTCTATTTATTTATATCTTCTTTGATTTCTTTTATTATAGTTTTGTAGTTTTTCTTATATAGATCCTGTAAAATTTTGTTAGAACTATTCCCAAGAACTTCGTTGTTTTGGTGGTCATGTAAATGAAATTGTGTTTTTTATTTCAAAGTTCCATTTTTTAATTTCTTCTCTACAGAAAAACAGTTGAATTTTGTGTATTAACTTTGGTATCCAGCAACCTTGATATAATCACTTATTATTCATGGGAAGTTTTTGTTGTTGCTGTTGTTTGGCTGATTATTTGGAATTTTCTTTGCATGTGTGGACACAACAATTTTGCTTCTTTCTTTCTAACATGTATTTTTTCAAACATTTATTTTATTATTGCACTAGAGGCATGGTGCACAAATTCGTGTACCAGTGGGGGCCCTCGGCCTGGCCTGCAGGATTGGTCCAAAACCTGCTCTCGAACATTCCCCAAGAGGTCCTGGATTGCGAGAGGGGACAGGCCAGGCCGAGGGACCCCACCGGTGTACAATCAGGGCAAGGAAGGGACTGCAGGAGGCTTCAGGGTGTGTCCGCCTGTCTTGCTCAGTCCCCATTGGCTGGACCCCAGAAGCAAGCTAACCTACCGGTTGGAGCGTCTGCCCCTGGTGGTCAGTGCACATCATAGCAACTGGTCGACCGGTCGACTGTCTGCCTCTTGGTGGTCAGTGCATGTCATAGCGAATGGTTGAGCAGCTTTAGCGTATCATTAGCATATTAAGCTTTGATTGGTTGAATGGCCAACAGACGACTAGACACTTAGCATATCAGGCTTTTATTATATAGGATTAAGACTAGGATTATGACAGGGGTAGTGGGACGAGGCATCTTGGCCTTGTTCCCAGTCTAATAGTCTTATCTCACCATAAGTATGATGTTAGCTATAGACATTTTAGTTGTAGTTTATAATCCTCACCTGAGGATATTTTTTCCTATGTATTTTATTTTTTTTTTAAAGTAAAAGGGAGGCGGTGGGGTCGGGGGTGAGAGAAAATCAATGTGAAAGGGACATCAATTAGTTGCTTCCTACACATGCTCCAACCGGTGCTTGGGATTGAACCTACAACCCAGGTTCATGCCCTTGACTGGGAATTGAACCCACAACCCTTTGGTCCACGGACCAGCCACTGAACAACACTGGTCAGGGCTGTAGACTTTTTTTAGATGTTTGTTATCAGATTGAGGAAGATTCTCTTTATTCCTGTTTTGCTAACATTTTGTATAATAAATGAGAGTTGTATTTTGTCTGATGCCTTTTCTGTACCAGTTATTACGGTCATATGATTTTTCTTTAACCTGTCAACTCTATGGATTATATTAATTGGTATTTGAATTATGAACCAGCCTTGAATACTTTGATAAATCCCACTTGGTTGTGATGCATATTTTTTATACATTGCTGGATTTGATTTACTAATTTTTTGTTGAACACTTTTGCATCCATGCTTATGAGAGATATTGGTCTGTAATTTTCATTTCTTATAATGTCTTAAACTGGGTTTGGTATTAGGGTTATACTGGCCTTAAAGAATGAGTTAAGAAGTGTCACACATCAATGCTTGGAGTGTAGCAAGTCTGTGATTCCATGGGTTGAAGGTCATAGGAACTCCATGTTAGTGCTTCTCTGAGATTCTGTCCTAGGTGCTTTTTCTCTTGGTTGATTTTAATTTGTATCCTTCCCATATAAGAAACCAAAACTGAATATAAAGCTATCAGTGAAATGTGTGAGTTCTATCAGGAAATGATCAAAACTGAGGGTGGTTTTGGGACTCCAATGAACTGGTGATTGCTGTAAAATGCAAGTGCAGTCTTAGGGACCACTTTCTTTACCTTTGCAGTGGGCCTAAATTCTACACACACTTTCCCCCCAGATTTATTGAGGTATAATTGACAGATAAAAATGGTATATATTTAAGGTATACAGCATGGTATTTTGATATATGTATATATTGTGACGTGATTCCAGCAGTCCAACTAACATCCATCACCTAACATTTATCATTTGTGTGTGTGTGTCTGTGTGTGCAGTGCTGAGAATGCTTTGCTTGTCCTACTATCAAATTTCAAGTATACAGTCCATTACAGTTAACTGGAGTCATCATGATGTATATTAGTTTCTCAGAACTAGTTCATTTTCTAAATAATTTTGTGTTTTTTGATCAATATTCCCCCCCCCCCCCCCCCCCACTCGCCTGACACTGGTAACCACTTTTCTACTCTCTTACTTTTATCAGGTTTCTGAGAAAAGTTGTTCCATATATTTTGTATAGTATTTTAATTGATTAAGAGTTAGTGGGGTTCCAGTAACTCTCTTTTGACCTGAAATACTTTAGTATTTTAATAGTTTAGAAATGTAAAAATCCATAAATTTTGAAAGCATTCATATTCTTTCCCCAAACTAAAAAGCCCAGTAAATATAGCTCCTACCAAAGTTTATATTGTTATAACGTATTTTTATTTGCATTTCACTCATTCATAGCAATGTGGAAAAGATAGCTGTTGTGATCCTAAACTTTGTGTGCTGAAAGCAGGATCAGCTTGTGATACAGGATTATGCTGCAGTAACTGTCAAGTAAGATTTAAGTTTATTAATATCATCCAAGTGTATAATGAATCATGTCTGGGATTCTTTCTTTCCCCTTTATTATTTTATTTTATTTTTTTCCATCACGACTTATCCCCTATCCTCTGTATATCCTCTTCCACCTCCACCCACTCCCTCCCCGCGCCAATGGTAACCACTGTTGTCTGTTTCCATGAGTTATTTCTCTTTTTTCCTTTTTGATCAATCCCTTTACCCCCTCCCCCATCTGCCTGCTATCTATGAGTCTACCTCTATTTTGATTGTTTGTTCAGTTCATTAGATTCCACATATGAGTGAAATCATTTTGTTTTTCTAACTAGCATAATGTTCTCCAGGTCCATCCATGCTGTCGCAAAGGGTAAACTTTTCTTCCTTGTTAGGCTGAGTAGTATTCCATTGTGTAAATGAACCATAGCTGTTGTATCCACTCATCTGCTGATGGACAACACTTGGACTGTTTCCAGATGTTGGCTGTTGCAAATAATGCAGTTGATATCGGGGGTGCATATATTCTTTCGAATTCGTGTTTTGTGTTTCTTCGAATAAATTCCCAGAAGTGGAATTGATGGTTCATAAGGCAGTTCCATTTTAATTTTTTGAGGTAACTCCCTACTGCTTTCCACTGTGGCCGCTCCAATTTGCATTCCCACCAACAGTGCAGAAGGGTTCCCTTTTCTCCGCCAACACTTGTTCGTTGATCTATTGATCATAGCCATTCTGACAGGTGTGAGGTGATACCTCATTGTGGATTTAATTTGCATTTCACTGAGGATTAGTGACTTTGAGCATATTTTCATATGTCTATTGGCTATCTGTATGTCCTCTTTGGAGAAGTGTCTCTTCAAGACCTTTGCCCATTTTTAAATTGGGTTGTTGTTGTTGTATGTGTGTGTTGATTTTTATAAATTTTGGATATTAATCCCTTATCAGATGTATTGGTGAATATGGTCTCCCATTCAATGGATTGTCTTTTCATTTTGTTTCTGGTTTCTTTTGTTGTGCAAAACCTTTTTAGTTTGACGTAGTCCATTTGTTTTCTTGTTGTTTTGTTTCCCTTAGCTGAGGAATTATATCAGAAAAATTATTGTTACAAGAAATGTCAGAGATTTTACTGCCTATGTTTCCTTCTAGGATTTATAAAAAAAAGTATTTTTATTGATTTTAGAGAGGAAGTGAAAGGGAGAGAGGGATAGAAACATCAATGATGAGAGAGAATCATTGATTGGCTGCCTTCTGCATGCCCCACACTGGGGATCAAGCTTGCTACCTGGGCATGTGCCCTGACGGGGCATTGAAGCGTAACCTCCTGATTCATAGGTTGACACTCAACCACTGAGCCACCCTGGCTGGGCTCCTTCTATGATTTTTATGGTTTCAAGTTTAACAATTAAGTTTTTAATCCATTTGAGTTTATTATTGTGTATGATGTAAGAAGGTGGTCTGGTTTCTTTTTTTTTTTTCATTTATCTGTCCAATTTACCCAACAATATTTATTTAATAGACTAGAGGCCTGCTGCATGGATTCATGCACCGGTGGGGTCCCTCGGCCTGGCCTATGGGGATTAGGCCGAAACCAGCAGTCCAATATCCCCCAAGGGGTCTTGGATTGCTAGAGGGCGCAGGCCAGACAGAGGGACCTCACTGGTGCACAAATCCATGCATTGGGCCTCTAGAATGCATATAAGATCTTTGGTTAATCTCTTCCCGCCCTCTCCCCCTCCCCACTTCCTTCTGAGATGCATCAGTCTGTTCCATGTTTCCATGCCTGTGCATTGTGCATCTGCCCCTTGGTGGTCAGTATGCATCGTAACGACTGGTCAAATGATAGAACAGTTGAATGGTTGGGCACTTAGCATATTAGCCTTTTATATATAGAGACTAGAGGCCCATTGCAGGAAGATTCCTGCAAGAATAGGGCTTCCAGTGGCTGGAGCGAAGCAGAGAGGGGAGCGAAACCCGCTGAGGTGGGCTTCGCTCCCACTCCAGGCCGCTGCGGCTGGGTTTCCCCTTCCGCTCCCAGCCTCTCCTGCCGTGTTTCCCCTCCCGCTCCCAGGCGCTGTGGCGGGTTTCCCCTCCCGCTCCCAGGCACTGCCCCTTCCCCTCCGAGCCGCTGCCCCTCCTCGCAGCCGCTGTGGCTGGGCTTGCCCTCCCACCTCCCGCTTCCCACCTCCGCAGCCTTGGCTCTGTTTCTGTCCTCGAGGCCTCTACTTAGCTCCCTTCTGTACCGCTTGGCCTCCATGTTGTCCTCAGTCTTCCCTCGCAACTGGTATATGCAAATTAACTGCCATCTTTTAGCTTCTATAATTAAAACATTGTATCTTTTGGAGCTGTTGCTTCAGGAGCTCAGAGCCAGGCGGCGGCAGGCGGGGAACCTTGGCTTCCTCCGTCACTGGAGCAAGCAAACCTCATGTTCCGCTTCAGGCTGCCAGCCGCCATCTTGGCTGGCAGTTAATTTGCATATCGCCCTGATTAGCCAATGGGAAGGGTAGCGGAGGTATGGCTAATTACCATGTTTCTCTTTTATTAGATAGGATTATCTTTAGCCCTTTGTATGTTTTTGCCTCCTTTGTCAAATATTAATTGACTCTAAAGGCATGGGTCTATTTCTGGGCTTTCTATTTTGTTCCATTGATCTATATGTCTATTTTTATGCCAGTACCATGCTGTTTGATTACTGTGGCCTTATAGTATAGTTTGATATCAGGTAGCATGATTCCTCCAACTTTGTTTTTCTTTCTCAAGATCACTATTGCTATTTGGGGTCTTTTGTGGTTCCATATAAATTTTTGGAATATTTTTTCTAGTTCTGTGAAATATGACATTGGTATCTTGATAGGTATTGTGTTGAATCTGTAGATTGCTTTGGGTAGTATGGACATTTTAATGATGTTAATTCTCCCTATCCATTAACATGGTATATGCTTCCACTTATTTGTACCTTCTTCAATTTCCTTCTTAAGTGTCTTATAATTTTCTGAGTACAGGTCTTTTACATCCTTGGTTAAATTTATTCCTTGTTCTTTTATTCTTTTTGAAGCAACTGTGAATGAGATTGTTTTTTAGTTTCCCTTTCTGATAATTCATTATTAGTGTATAAAAATGTAACTGATTTCTGGATATTTATTTTGTATTCTGATACTTTACTGAATTCATTCATCAGTGTTAGTTGTTTTTTGATGGAGTCTTTAGGGTTCTCTATATACAGTATCATGTCATCATCTACAAATAATGACAGTTTTACTTCTTTTGAATTTTTTTTCTTTATTGATTAAGGTATTACATGTATGTTCTTATGCCCCCATTATCCCCCCATGCCCCCACTCATGCCCTCACCCCCATGGTGTCTATGTCCCTTGCTTAGGCTTATATGCATGCATACAAGTCCTTTGGTTGGTCTCTCCTCTCTTACCCCCACCCTCCCCAACCTTCCCTCTGAGGTTTGATAGTCTGATTGATGCTTCTGTCTCTGGATCTGTTTTTGTTAATTAGTTTATGTTGTTCATTATATTCCACAAATTAGTGAGATCAAGTGATATTTATCTTTCTCTGACTGTCTTATTCGCTTAGCATAATGCTCTCCAGGTTTATCCATGCTGTTACAAATGACAAGAATTCCTTCTTTTTTATTGCAGCATAGTATTCCATTGTGTAGATGTACCACATATTTTTATTTATTTATTTATTTATTTATTTATTTTAAATGAAATCTTTATTGTTCAGATTATTACAGTTGTTCCTCTTTTTTCCTCCATAGCTCCCTTCTACCCAGTTCCCACCCCACCCTCTGCCCTTACCCCCCCCCCACCCCGCCCACTGTCCTCATCCATAGGTGTATGATTTTTGTCCAGTCTCTTCCCGCACCCCCCACACCCCATTGCCCCCCCGCCTGAGAATAGTCAGTCCACTTCCTTTCTATGCCCCTGATTCTACTATATTCACCAGTTTATTCTGTTCATCAGATTTATTTATTCACTTGATTTTTAGATTCACTTGTTGATAGATGTGTATTTGTTGTTCATAATTTGTATCTTTACCTTTTTCTTCTTCTTCCTCTTCTTAAAGGATATCTTTCAGCATTTCATATAATATTGGTTTGGTGGTGATGAACTCCTTTAGCTTTTTCTTATCTGTGAAGCTCTTTATCTGACCTTCAATTCTGAATGATGGCTTTGCTGGATAAAGTAATCTTGGTTGTAGGTTCTTGGTCTTCATCACTTTGAATATTTCTTGCCACTCCCTTCTGGCCTGCAAAGTTTCTGTTTTGAGAAATCAGCTGACAGTCGTATGGGTACTCCCTTGTAGGTAACTGACTTCTTTTCTCTTGCTGCTTTTAAGATTCTCTCTTTGTCTTTTGCTCTTGGCATTTTAATTATGATGTGTCTTGGTGTGGTCCTCTTTGAATTCCTTTTGTTTGGGGTTCTCTGTGCTTCCTGGACTTGTAAGTCTATTTCTTTCACCAGGTAGGGGAAGTTTTCTGTCATTATTTCTTCAAATAGGTTTTCTTTGTTTTTTTTTTTAATATATTTTATTGAATTTTTACAGAGAAGAAGGGAGAGGGATTGAGAGTTAGAAACATCGATGAGAGAGATCGATCAGCTGCCTCCTGCACAGCCCCTAGTAGGGATGTGCCCGCAACCCAGGTACATGCCCTTGACTGGAATCGAACCTGGGACCCTTGAGTCCACAGGCTGACGCTCTATCCACTGAGCCAAACCAGTTCGGCTCAAATAGGTTTTCAATATCTTGGTCTCTCTCTTCTTCTGGCACCCCCATAATTTGGATGTTGGTACGCTTGAAGTTGTCCCAGAGGCTCCTTACACTATCTTCATATTTTTGGATTCTTTTTTCTTTTTGTTTTTCTGGTTGGGTGATTTTTGCTTCTTCGTATTTCAAATCTTTGACTTGATTCTTGCGATCCTCTAGTCTGCTGTTGGGTGTCTGTATAATATTCTTTATTTCAGTCAGTGTAGCTTAATTTCTAGTTGGTCCTTTTTAATAACCTCGAGGGTCTCACTAGATTTCTTGAGCGTCTCACTAAATTTATTTGCGGTTTCTAGAAAATTCTTGAAAAACCTTAAAAGTGTGGTTTTGAACTCTATATCCAGCAGTTTGCTTTCCTCCATTTCTGTCATTTGTGACCTTTTTCTTTGTCTCTGCACTTTTTATGCTTCCCTGTGTTGATAGAGTGGCTTTCTGTGCTAGGTGTCCTATAGGGCGCAGTGGCTCAGCCTCCCCAATTACCTGAGGTGGACACTCTTAGTGCACCCCTTTGTGGGCTTTGTGCACAGTCTTGTTGTAGTTAAGCCTTGATTGTTGTAGGTATCACTGAGAGGAATTGACCTCCAGGCCAGTTGTCTGTGAGAATCAGCTATGTCTGCAGTGGGAGAACTTCTGTGCTGGAGACACCCTTCTGGGGCAAGACTTGCTTCAGTGGGGCTTTGGTTCTCACTGAATCTGCCCCCTGAGTGTGTCCCTTATGGATCTGTGGAGTTGTAATCTGGATGGTCCCATCTGAGCACTGGGTACACTGGCTCTTGGATCTCTAAGGAGGTGCTAATTTAGCCTCTGCCTGAGGCTACCCAGCAGGAGCTATGGAGAGATTCCTCTTCTTTGTTTTGGTTTTGGAGGTGCCCAGATGAGGCCCAGCTGTGAAGCAGTGCAAGCTGCTGTGGGGCCTTGGGCCTTCTTTTGGAAGTTCTGGGTCTCTCTGACCCAGCTGCAGTTTGTTAGGTAATTTTCAGATACACAAAGGGCCAGGCCTTTCATATGCAAAAGTATCTGTGCACAGTTTGGGTGGGGCCGGGTCTCAGGAGATCAACAGGGCGGAGCAAACAGCTATGGCTGCTCCTCAGTCCTACCCTAAGAGTCCCCGCGTCTCAGTGTCCTGGTAATTGCTGCAAGCACCTCTGAGAGAAAGCCGCCCTTGAGTTCCGACCGATGCCAGACAGTCCAGTTTCTCCCCGTATGAGTCTGGGTCCCCAGAGACTCCCCCAGAACTGGAGTTCAGAGCAGTTGGGAGCTTGAGACTCCCTCCCGATTGAAAAAGACAACTGCGTCCTCAGTTGCCAGCCCTTTCCACGTGTGCCTCTGCACTTTACTTCCGCACCTCCTCTGAGTCTCAGTGTGCTTTTCTCTTTCCTTCTAGTTGTAGAATTTCCACTCAGTCAGCCTTCCTTTGATTCTGGATGATGTCCGTTTTGTCTTTTAGTTGTATTTTTGAAGTGGTTGTGTGAGGTAGCAATTTCCGGTGTTTACCTATGCTGCCATCTTGGTTTCTCCTTATACCACAGTTTTTAATCCACTCATCTGCTGATGGGCACTTAGGCTGTTTCCAAATCTTAGCTATGGTGAATTGTGCTGCTATGAACATAGGGGTGCATATATCCTTTCTGATTGGTGTTTCTAGTTTCTTGGGATATATTTCCAGAAGTGGGATCATTGGGTCAAATGGCAGTTCCATTTTTAGTTTTTTGAGGAAACTCTATACAGTTCTCCACAGTGGCTGCACCAGTCTTCATTCCCACAAGCAGTACACAAGGTTCCTTTTTCTCTGAGTCCTTGCCAGCACTCGTCATTTGTTAATTTGTTGATGATAGCCATTCTGACAAGTGTGAGATGGCACCTCATTGTTGTTTTGATTTGCATCTCTTGGATGATTAGTGACTTTGAGCATGTTTTCATATGCCTCTTGGTTTTCTGTAGGTCCTCTTTCGAAAGTGTCTATTTAGGTCATTGGCCATTTTTTGATTGGATTGTTTATCTTCCTTTTGTAAAGTTGTATGAATTCCCTGTAAATGTTGGAGATTAAACTCTTATCAGAGATAATATTGACAAATATGTTCTCCCATGCAGTGGGCTTTCTTGTTGTTTTGTTGATGGTTTCTTTTGCTGTGCGGAAGCTATTTATTTTGATGTAGTCCCATTTGTTTTCTTTCTCTTTAGTTTCCATTGCCCTAGGAGCTGTATCAGTGAAGTTATTGCATCAGCATATGTCTAAGATTTTGCTGCCTGTGGATTCCTCTAATTTTTTTATGATTTCCCATCTTACGTTTAAATCCTTTATCCATTTTGAGTTTACTTTTGTGTATGGTGTAACTTGGTGGTCTAGTTTCATTTTTTTTTTTTTGCATGTATCTGTCCAATTTTCCCAACACCATTTATTAAAGAGACTGTCTTGACGCCAGTGTATGCTCTTGCCTCCTTTGTCAAATATTAATTGAGCATAGTGGTTTGGGTCAATTTCTGGCTTCTATATTTTCCATTGGTCTATATATCTATTCTTGTGCAAATATCAGGCAGTTTTGAGAACTGTGGCTTAGTAATATAGCTTGATATCTAGTTTTGAGATTCCTCCTACTTTGTTCTTCTTTCTCAGGATTGCTGCAGCTATCCAGAGTCTTCTTTTATTCAAGATGAATTTTTGGGGAGTTCATTCTAGGTCTTTGAAATATTCCATTGCTATTTTAATGGGGAGTGCATTGAATCTATAGATTTCTTTGGGTCATATGGACATTTTAATGATTTTGATTCTGCCAGTCCATGAACACAGTATGTTCTTCCATTTGTTTATGTCTTCCTCTATCTCGTTTTTCAATGTCCTGTAGTTTTCTGAGTACAGGTCTTTTATCTCCTTAGTTAAGTTTATTCCTAGGTATCTTAATTTTTTTGGTGCAATGGTAAATGGGATTGTTTTTTTAAAATCTCTCTTTCTGTAAGTTCATTATTGGTGTATAAAATGCCATAGATTTGTGAATGTTAATTTTGTATCCTGTTACATTGCTGAATTCATTTGTTAAGTCTAATAATTTTCTGATGGAGTCTTTAGGGTTTTCTATGTACAGTATCATGTCATCTGCAAATAATGACAGTTTTACTTCTTCTTTTCCAATTTGGATGCCTTTTATTTCTTCTTCTTATCTAATTGCTATTGGTAGCACTTCCAGTACTATGTTGAACAGGAATATAAGGAAGGCCACTTCATAATACTAAAGGGATCAATACACTAAGAGGATATAACTGTTGTAAACTTATATGCACCCAATGCAGGAGCACCCAAATACATAAATAAAACTCCTGGAAGATACCAAGGGAGAGATCGACAACAATACAATCATAGTAGGAGACTTTAATACCCCACTGACATCACTAAATAAATCCTCTAGACCAGTGGTCAGAAAACTGTGGCTCATGAGCCACATGCGGCTCTTTGGCCCCTTGAGTGTGGCTCTTCCACAAAATACCACGTGTGGGCGTGCATGTACAGTGCGATCGAAACTTTGTGGCCCATGTGCAGAAGTGGGTATTTTGTAGAAGAGCCACACTCAAGGGGCCAAAGAGCTGCATGTGGCTTGTGAGCCGCAGTTTGCCTACCACTGCTCTAGACAAAAAATCAGCAAAGAAACAGCAATCCTAAATGACTCACTAGATCAGATGGAATTAATTGACATCTTCAGAACATTTCACCCCAAAGCCACAGATTATACATTCTTCTCAAGTGCACATGGGACATTTTCAAAGATAGACTGTATGTTGTGTCACAGGCAACATCTCTCCAAATTTAAGAAGATTGAAATCATATCAAGCATCTTCTCAGACCACAATGGCATAATATTAGAAATAAACTATAATAAAAACAATAAAAAAATTTAAACACTTGGAAGCTGAATAGCATGCTGTTAAACAATGATTGGATCACCAAAGATATCATAAACGATATTAAAAGCATCCTGGAAACTAATGACAATGAAAACACAACAATCCAAAATCTATGGGACACAGTGAAAGCAGTCCTGAGAGGGAAGTTTATAGCTCTCTAGGCCTACCTCAAAAAACAAGAAAAAACGATAATAAATTATCTAACCCTACAACTCAAAGAGTTAAAAAGAGAGCAACAAAAAAAGCCCAGGGTGAGCAGAAGGAAGGAGATAATAAAGATCAGAGCAGTAATAAATGACATACAGACACCCCTCCCCCCTCCCCCCCAAAAATCAATGAAACCAAGAGCTGGTTCTTTGAAAGGATAAATAAGATTGATGATCCTCTAGCCAGGCTCACCAAGAAGCAAACAGGACCTAAATAAACAAAATCAGAAATGAAAGAGGCGAAATAACAACAGACCCCACAGAAATACAAAGGATTGTAAAAAAAAAAAGTTAAGAACAACTCTATTTCAACAAACTAGACAACCTAGAGGAAATGGACATATTCTTAGAAAAATGCAACCTTCCAAAACTCAATCAGGAAGAATCTAAAAATCTCAATAGGCTGATAACTATAGGGGAAATTGAAGCAGTCATCAAAAAGCTTCCAGCAAACAAAAGCCCAGGGCTAGATGGTTCACGGGGGAGTTTTACCAAACATTCAAAGAAGAACTAAAACCTATCCTCAGACTACTCCAAAAAATTCAGGAGGAAGGAACGCTTCCAAGCTCATTCTATGAAGCCAACATTACCCTAATACCAAGACCAGATAAAGACAACACAAAGAGAATTACAGGCCAATATCCCTCATGACCATGGATGCCAAAAATCCTCAAGGAAATTCTAGCAAATCGGATCCAACATTACATCAGAAAGATCATACACCATGACCAAGTAGGATTTATTCCGGGGATGCAAGGCTGGTACAATAACCGCAAATCAATAAACGTGATACATCACATAAACAAATTGAGAGATAAAAATCATATATCAATTGATGCAGAAAAAGTATTTGACAAAACCAACACCCTTTCTTGATAAAAACCCTCAGCAAAATGAGAATAGAGGGATCATATTTCAACAGAATAAAAGCCTTATATGACAAACCTAAAGCCATCATCATACTCAATGGGCAAAAACTAAAACCATTTCACCTAAGAACAGGAACAAAGGGATGCCCACTTTCACCACTCCTGTTCAACATGGTCTGCTGATATCTTGTTGATGATTTCAGCATCTGTGTTCATCAGGGATCTTGGCCTGTAATTTTCTTTCTTTGTAGTATCTTTTTTCTGGTTTTGGAATTAGGATAATGCTGGTTTTGTAAAATGCGCTTTGGAGTCTTCTCTGTCTGGATTTCTTTAGAACACATAGACCTATAGCTGTAAGTCAAATAAATGACCTTTCAAAAAAAAAGATACTAAATTCAGTCAGGTTTCTTATTTTGTGAATTTTAGTGGGATGTTGAGGCCTCTTTCTAACGCCATTTCCTCCCCAATTTGATGATGTTGTTTTTAAGCCTTGATTGAGAGCTATTATAGGATTCTTCAATATAGAAAAATCTCCTTTAAAAGGGATTATTTCCATTCACTTTATCCAACATTTATATTTTACAAATAAAAAATGTTACTGCTCATAGTTAGGTATCCGTGGGTATATAATTGAAAGACACAATAGTTTCCCATAAATGTATAAATAATGAAACTCACTAGAAGTAATTTTCAAATGCTGTATTAGCACAAAATTTAAATTATGAACTAATTATTCAAAGACCATTTGTCTTAAATATCACAATTTAAGTCATATGTAAAGGTGTTGGCTCCTGCCCCCCCGTTTTCCTTTTTAGTTCTTTCCATGTGTTTGCAACAGATTCATTATGTGAGATTCCCTTTATTGAACTACTAACATGGGTTCTGTGTTCTTGACTGTCTTATCACTGAAGCAGTTTAATGTTGTTTTTCTCTAGAATCTCACCATGTGCTATATTCTTATCTCTGATCTTTTCTTTTCTTTTTCAATTCCACAAAAGTTTATTGAATACTTACTACTCACATAGGAAACAATTAATTAAGAAGTATGAGATAGGCCTGGCTGGCATGGTTCAGTGGTTGAGTGTTGACCTATGAACCAGGAGGTCAAGGTTCGATTCCTGGTCAGGGCACATATGGGGGTTGTGGGCTTGATCGCCAGTGTGGGGCATGCAGGAGGCAACTGATCAATGATTCTCTCTCATCATTGACATTTCTACCTCTCTATTCCTCTCCCTTCTCCTCTGAATCAATAAAAAATATTTTTTAAAAAAGTATGAGATAGATGCCCATTTAAGATTCTTTGTATAAATTTTTCGAATTCAATAGGTGAAAGTTGTTTATAGGATAATTCAGGAGAAAGATTGCATTTACAGATATTCCATATTTATATACTGGTTTGAATAAGTATATTTTATTTGGAAATTGTCTAAACTACAGGATTTCAACCCCAAAGGAAAAAGTGATATCACAAGCTAAAAGTGATATTTCCTCCCTTGCACTGAAACACAACAAAATCTTGCCTCTCATTACACCATACTAGTGTTTTACTTTTCCTTGTGTATATGTTTTATCTCTTGTTTTATTTAAAAACATATTTTATATAGAAGATATTAAGAGACATTAATGAATAAATAGTTCATCAGCCTATAAATGAAAGTAACACAATTTTGAAGTAAATATTAATAACAATCTTATATATAATGCTTTATTTTTTTATATTTTAATTTCTACTAGATTCAACAAGCAGGTTCACCGTGTAGGCCCAGTGTGCATCCTGAGTGTGATCTTCCTGAACTTTGTAATGGATCCTCATCAGCCTGTCCCACTGATGTCATGATAATCAATGGGCATTCATGTAAAAATAAATATATTTGTTATAATGGAGACTGCCATGATCTTGATGCACGTTGTGAATCCATATTTGGAAAAGGTAATATGGTTTTGTAACATCTAAACAGTTGATCTTCAATATTTTATTAACATTACCAAGACAATGGGCAATCACATATAATTTATATTTTATATGATTATACATGTTATATATAAATACATATAAATTTAAATTATTTATTGTTTAACATGTATATATATTTTTGGTATATTTTTATTTTTTAAAATTTTATTGAGGTATAATTGACAATTAAAATGCATATATTTATGGTATATGATTTGATGTTTTGATATTTCATATATATTGTGAAAAAATTTCTACAGTTTTTATACATTATGTTAAGTACTGCTCACAGAATATATATATATGTATTCATATAAATGAGATTGCTGGGTCGTAAGGTAGTTTGTTTTTAATTTTTGAGGAGTCTATATGTTGTTTTCTATAAGAGCTGTACCAATTTCATTCCCATGAACAGTAAAAAAACTTTTCTTCTCGCTACATCCTTGCTAATAATAATCTTTAAAAAAAAAAAAGTTATCCTAAAATGTGTGAGATGTGCTTTTGATTTGCATGTTCCTGATGATTAGTGATGTTGAGCACCTTTTCATATATCTGATGACCACATTGTCTTCCTTTGAGAAATGTCTCAAGTCCTTTGCTATTTTAAAATCCCATTATTTGTTTTTGCTATTGAATTGTATGAGTAACATATATTTTAGAGATACATGATTTGTAAAAATTTTCTCTTATGCTATGTTTTCTTTTTTTATTGATTAAGGTATTACATATGTGTCCTTATTGCCCCATTACCTCCCAACTCATGCCCTCACCCCATGGTGTCTGTGTCCCTTGCTTAGGCTTATATGCATGCATACAAGTCCTTTGGTTGATCTCTCCCCTTACGCCCATCCTCCCCTCCCTTCCCTCTGAGATTTGATGGTTTGAGAGATGCTTCTCTGTTTCTAGATCTGTTTTTGTTTATCAGTTTATATTGTTCATTATACAGTGGGGCCTTGACTTACGAATTTAATTCGTTCCATGATGGAGCTTGTAACTCAAATTACTCGTATGTCAAATCAATTTTCACCATTACAATGAATTGAAATGCCATAAATCCGTTCCGGACACCCAAAAAACACCGCAATTGTTTTGTTAAATGTTTTTAAATAAGAAAAATGTATTTTAAAATAACGAATATTGTATAAAAACACAATACTGAACAATAGAATGTAGTGAAATAAACTTGTTTTATTAAGTTTAATGTACAGCATTTACCTTGAGATCAAACGACTTAAAGATGCTGATGGAGTTGGAGGAGAAAGGCTGAACTGAATAACTGAATCTTATTTGCTGATTTTTGCCCTTTTCGCCATGCTTTCATCTACAGGAGTTTTCGATAAAAACCTGTCCAATGAGATCTGTTTCATCCTCCCTTTCAGAATATTTCTGAAATGAGTTAGGCAAGTGTCATTAAATAGCTCCATCGCACGCCCAGTTGCAATTTTTTCTGGGTTTTTCTTTTGAATAAAGTCTGAAAGTTTCTCCCACATTCCCAACATTTCTTTTATCTCACTTACAGAGATAACCTCCTCCTCCTCCTCCTCCTCTTCCGTGTCATCTATTTCCTGCAAAACCTCCGTGTGCTGCTGCGTCTGTAGCTCCTTTAGCTCCTGCGTTGTCAGTTCCTCGGAGTGCTCCTCGATGAGCTCGTTGATGTCACCTTCCTTTATATCCGCGCTTGCTGCCTCACCATGTCTGACAACGGAGTGAATGCCGGTCCTCTTTTTAAAATTTTTGAACCAGCCCCGACTGGCTTTAAACGGCTCGCCCGATGCCTCGTCCATTGAAGTGCCTGGGGTCTGCTGCAGCAAATCAGCGTAAATAGCTCGTGCCTTCTCGCAGATTATAGCCTTCGTCACGGTATCTCCTGCGAGCTGCTTCTCCGTTAACCACACCATTAGCAGCTTCTCCATATTTTCATGTATAGATGTCCGATGTTTAGAAATTATTTTAACGCCCTTGGCTGGAGTTATAGCCTGTATCGACTTCTTCTGCTTCAGTATGGTGCAGAGCGTAGAAGTGCTACGCTCGTACTGCTTCGACAAGTTGATTACACGCACACCTTGGTCATGTTTTTCGATAATTTCTTTCTTTAATTCAGTGCACATCATCCGATTCTTCTTCTCAGCACTGTCCTTCGCACTTACTTTCTTCAGATCCATAGTTGAAAAAACAAAGTTTTGCAAAATAACTGCAAGCACAAATGCGAGCACAACACTGATGCTTCAACTAAGAGCTAACCGCTTAAAGTGAACGAGTGAGACATGTGATGCTGGGCTGATGTGGCGTTCACTGTGACGTTCGCTGCGCCAACTAGCGGTGGGGTATCTGAAGCTGGCTCGTAACCCAAATTTTAGCTTGCAACTCAAAGCAAAAACTCGGCCAAGAGACGGCTCATATCTCAAAAAACTCGTTAGTCGGGACACTTGTAAGTCAAGGCCCCACTGTATTCCATAAATGAGTGAGATCATGTGGTATTTATCTTTCTCCTATTGGGTTATTTCGCTTAGCATAATGCTCTCCAGGTCCATTCATGCTGTTGCAAATGGTAAGAATTCCTTCTTTTTTTTTTTTTTACCACAGCATAGTATTCCATTGTGTAGATGTACCACAGTTTTTAATCCACTCATCTGCTGGGCACTTAGGCTGTTTCCAAATCTTAGCTATGGTGAATTGTGCTGCTATGAACATAGGGGTGCATATATCCTTTCTGATTGGTGTTTCTAGTTTCTTGGGATATATTTCCAAAAGTGGGATCACTGGGTCAAATGGCAGTTCCATTTTTAGTTTTTTGAGGAAACTCCATATTGTTTTCCACAGTGGCTGCAACAGTCTGCATTCCCACCAGCAGTGCATGAGGTTCCTTTTTCTCTGCATCCTTGTCAGCACTTGTCGTTTGTTGATTTGTTGATGACAGCCATTCTGACAGGTGTGAGATGGTACCTCATTGTTTTGATTTGCATCTCTTGGATGATTAGTGACTTTGAGCATGTTTTCATATGTCTCTTGGCCTTCCTTATGTCTTCTTTCAAAAAGTATCTATTTAGGTCCATTGCCCATTTTTTGATTGGGTTGTTTATCTTCCTTTCGTTAAGTTGTATGAGTTCCCTGTAAATGTTGGAGATTAAACCCTTATTGGTGATAACATTGGCAGATATGTTCTCCTATGCAGTGGGCTTTCTTGTTGTTTTGTTGATGGTTTCTTTTGCTGTGCAAAAGCTTTTTATTTTGATGTAGTTCCATTTTTTTTATTTCCTCTTTAGTTTCCATTGCCCTAGGAGCTGTATCGGTGAAGAAATTGCTTCAGCATATGTTTGAGAGTTTGCTATTTCTTATGCTATGTTTTCTTTTCCCTGTGTTGATTCTTTCCTTTGCTGAGAAATGTTTTTAGTTTAATGCAGCCCCACTTGTCTATTTTTGCTTTTGTTGCCTGTGTTTTTGTATCATATGCAAAAAATTATTGCCTGGATTGCTGTCTAAGAGCTTTTATCTTATGTTTTCTTTTAGGGGTTTTATTGTTTCAAGTCTTAATGTTTAAGTCTTCCTTACCCCCACCTTTATTGAGATATAATTGACATACAACATTGTATAAGTTTAGTTGTACAATGTGTTGATTTGATTCTCAGATATTGTGAAGTGATTAGCACCATAACATTTAGCTAATACTTCCATCATGCCACATAATTACCAATCCTTTTTTTGTGTGGTGAGAATATTTAAGATTTAATCTCTTAGCAATCTTCAAGTATGTAAGGTACTTTCTAGTATATAATTGCAAGTATATAATGCACCTAATGCTATACATTAGATTTTCAGAATTTAGTCATCTTATAATGAAGTTTGTACCTTTGATGGCCATGGAGAAGGTGAGAGAGCAGTGGCCATGCTCAGGCTGTATTTAGGAGGTAATGTCAATAAGAGTTGGATTACATAGTGGAGGCAGGAAATGTGGGATAAAGTAAATCAAGGATGATCCCTAAGTGTTAGCCTGAATATTTGGTTTACTAAATGGTTCCATAAACTGAAACAAGGAAGTCTAGGGGTAAAACTGAATTTGGTTTTAGGATATGTTCAGTTGTAAATGCCTGTTAGTCATGAGATGAGGTGAATCAGATATTAGGTTATGTTCAGTATTTTATTGTACCTCATATTCTTTGATAATAGGATAAGGGAATCTAATTATATTATTTGGAATATCAGAGGGCAAATTTTTTACTCAGTAGACTTGGTCAGTATGGTGGACTTAAGGGAATATTTGACATGTGATTTCACATTTGCAAAGTGCTGCCCTTTTAGTGTTTTCATCTCATCCTGGAAAACCCAGACTGATCTGAGAGAAAGTCTTTAATAAGAAGCGTTCAAGGGGGAAGTTAATAATATGGCTCATTGGTACCTTTAGATGCAATAGATGGACTAATAAGAATTGGACTAGATGAAAAACATCACTTTTAACAGAATTCATTGACTTCTCTGTGACTAACATATTCTTGTATAGTCTCTCTCCAAACTGGGCTGAGTTATCCAGTTTCTGAATTTCCTCGGATATTATCATGATGTTTAACAATTCCTGCATTGGCATTCCTAACCTGGTATCTCAAAGTCACAATTGAACTTATTAAACAATAGAGGCCTGGTGCATGAAATTTGTGCATGGGGGAGGGGGTCCCTCAGCCTGGCCTGCACCCTCTCACAATCCAGGACCCCTTGGACATCCCTCTCGCAATCCAGGACCATTCGCTCCTAACCGCTCACTTGCCTGCCTGCTCAGTGTGCGTCAAAGCAACCAGTGGTTCCGTCGTAATGGACACTTAGGCTTTTACATGTATAGATTGTGAATTCTAAAAAATAACATTGCCTGTCTTTATGGTATATACACAATGGACCAATATTTAAAAATGGTGGAAAGATATTGAATTAGAAGATAAAAAATTTAAAAAAATAATAGTGGGGAAAATGTAAATCATGGAAGGGGCAGGTAAACAGGAGAAACCTTCTTGATCTTAAAAATATAGAGAAGGAATAGTTGAGAACTAACAGTGACTAAATAAACGTCATCTTAATTCTCATAACAATCTACTGAGGTGGATACTATCATCTGCTTTTGTGGATGAAGCAGTTAAGGCTTTGTGAGACTCATTTTAGAGTAGGTAACTGGGCTGTGCAGAATTCTGAATGGCCCCCCAGACTCTCCTGTTGTACATGCTTTGGATAGTGCCGTTTGAGTTTGAGCAGAACCAGTGAACATATGATGGGATAGCATTCTTGTTATTAGGTTATATAGTGAGGAAGGAACTTTGAAGGCGTGTTTAAGGTCCACCATCAGTTAACTTTGAATGAATTGAGATCATTGTGAGTGGGTCTGACCTAATTATGTGAGCCCTTAAAAGATGGGAGATGTCAGACAGATTCTCTTGCTGGCTTAGAATAAATAAGCTCCCATGGTTGTGTTATATATATATTTTTTAGTTGATTTCAAAGAGGAAGGGAAAGGTAGAGAGATAGAAACATCAATGATGAGAGAGAATTATTGATCAGATGCCTCCTGTATGCCCCACACTGGGGATCGAGCCCACTATCCGGGCATGTGCCCTGACTGGGAATTGAACCATGAACTCTTGGTTCATAGGTTGATGCTCAACCACTGAGCAATACTGGCCGGGCTAAGCTGCCATGTTTTGAAGGGCCATGTGACTAGGACATGGGGGCAATTCCTAGGAGCCAAGATCAATCCTTGGCAGATTGTAAGAAAATGAAGCTATGACTGCAACTTCCCCCCCTCCCCCCCCCTGAATTCCACCAATAATCAGCTCACAGGAAGACTTCAGCCTCAGCCAATAACTTCTAGTGAGACCCTGGGTAGAGAGATCACTTCTGCCTTGCTGGACTTCTGACTTCTAAAAACTGACATTATAAGAGGGTGTAAGCTGCCAATATTTTGGTAGTCTTTTGCAAAGCAACAAAAAACTAATATAGTAACAAAGTAAAAAATAGTTATATATAAAGATTGGCAATTTTGGTCCTTTTTAAAAGACTTCTTGAAGATACAATGAGGTTTATTTAATGAGATTACATTATAGACCTGGCTTTTTATGAGTTCCTACTCAGAATCTAGGAGAACAAGTATAATTTTCTTGTGTTATCTTTTTATTGCTCTCTTTCACAGAGCCCTCTCATAGTTTACACTTCTGTGATTCTTCTTACACCTCATATCTTTTGTGATGGAAAGAACAGAAAATGAAGTGAAAGGAGGAATAACATGACCATCGTCCTTTCACTTTAATTTTTCTATTTTTCAACAACCTCATTGGGAACATTTTTAAATTAAATAATAAAGGAAAAGGAGATATAATATCTGAGGTAATGAAGAAGATGAAAAAGAAAGGGAGTTTTAATCCAAATACATTTTAAACTTTGACAGGTTCAAAAAATGCTCCATTTGCCTGCTATGAAGAAATACAATCTCAACTTGATAGGTTTGGGAACTGCGGTAAGGAAAGAGGCCAATATAAATTCTGCCAATGGAGGTATGCTATGCAAATACTAAATATAATTTTGTTCTATAAGATTCTATCTGTAGTTGTTTTTTCTTAAATTGATTTTTGGGAGAGAGAGGAAGAGGGAGATAAACATTGATGTGAGAGAGAAACATTGATCAGTTGCCTCCGTACATGCCTCGATTGGGGATTGAACCCACAAACTGGGAGTGTGCCCTGACCAGGAATCGAACCCACAGCCTTTTTGTGTAGAGGATGATGCTCTAACCAACTGAGCCACACTGGCCAGGACTAGTTTTTCTTCCTATGTGTTATTCTTGCCAGTGGTTCCAAGTATGACATGTGTATGGGAGTGAATCTCAGATCAAAATCTTTGCTCTGACATCTTTCTTGTGCTACAGGCTTAAATTTACATATAGTTGTAAGCACATGTAGATGACCATTAGGCTCCTAAATCCAATAGTAGTTGAAACTAATAATGTCTATTGCACCTTTCCTTTCTGAACCTGCTCATTTTTCTTTATAAAAATACTGTTCTCATTCATTTGATTGCTTGCCCAAGCTGAAGACTGCCCAGTGTCTTTATAATGAAGTTCATTTTTTGGTTAATCTCTTCCCACCCACCCAACCCCTCTTCCATCTGAGATTCGTCAGTCTGTTCCATGCTTCTGTGTCTCTGGATCTATTTTGTTCATCAGTTTATTTTGTTCATTAGATCCTATGTATGATGAGATCATGTATATGCATATATATATGTATAACCCATGAACATATAGATAGTAGCGCGGTGAAGGCCTTGGGGGTGGGGGTGGGGGTGCGGGTGCAAGGTGGAAAGGTTCAATGGAGGAAAAGGGGGACATTTGTATTTCAACAGTAGAGATACATTAGTAAAATAAAGTTAATCTTTTCCTGTATCTGAAGAGCCAGCTCTTTGATATATTGGTCATGAATTTGTTTTAATAAACATTTATTAATAATCTATGTGCTGGACATTGGGCTAGATACTAGTTAGAAAATGACACATGGCCCTTGTGCTCATGGAATTTGTAGGCAGGTAAATATATCATGTAGTTTTATATTTCCTTGATTTGCTTATGCTTTTACTTTTGTTTAGAAATGCCTTACTCTGTTAAAATCCTACTAACTTGTAAGCTTTGACTCAGATGGCCTGTTCTCTTTGAAGTTTTCCTGACTGCTAAATTACAATGTGTCCTCATCTTAAATATCTGTAAGGATTTCTTTATTTCATTTGTAGAACTTTTTTTTAGAAAAACAATTATCCTTTTTAAAAATTGAATTTATTGGGATGAAACTGGTCCACCAAACCATTCAGGTTTCAGGTGAACAACTCAACGAAACATCACATTTAGTATTAGATGATAAGGGTATGGGTCTAATTTGTTTACCATTAGATCCTATAAAGTGCTTGCATGAATTGATTATTTGACAATGAGATATAAATCTGCACAGTGAATAAAAGACCAAAAGTAGCATTGAAAGATAATCTTGTATCAGCAGCTTTATACTTTTTTACTTTAAATGTTAGTGGTAAAGTATTACATTTTCCCTAGACATATTGCCATATATTACGAACCATGTATTTTAAAATTTTTTTTCTTATAAAGCAAATCTGAAGCATTTTCAATAAATGCCTAATATGTAATAATAATAATATAATTTTATTATATTTGTAGGAATCTTATATGTGGAAGATTAATTTGTACCTACCCTACTCTAACTCCTTACATTCAAAGAAATGTTGCTGTGCTTTATGCTTATGTACGAAATGTTATATGTATAACTTTAGACTACAGTCTTCATGGCTCAAATGTAGATCCACTGGTGGTCAATGATGGCTCTGAATGTGATTCTGAGAGAGTAAGTGATTTAAAATTTATTTTTAAAGTTAAATTAAATTTATTTATTTAACACATGTTTTCAGTATCAAATTTTAAATTCAGTTGTAGTGCTATATAAACTTAAATATTTAGAGAAAGAGAAAATAAGCTTCAGTAAGGCCTCAGATATTAAGAGGGAAATGGAACAGTTTGATCCTTTTCAGAATTTCAATGTTGTGAACAAGGAAACTACCAACTATTTTAGGACTAGAGTGGGGAGGGGAGAGAACTTGGAAATACACTGTAGTTAAGTCCTCTCTAGCATGGAAATTCACTTTTCTTCTTGTGAAAAGTAGTATGTGGAAAAGTAATAAAAGTAAAACTGGGTAATATGTGTCTCTTTGTGGCCCAGTAGATAAGATCACAAGTTAATTTTCAGACTGCATAGAATCAACTATTCACCTCTTATGTTTTGACATTTTGCTAGTTAACTAACCAGTGTGAGATACTACAATTATATGTAAAGTGGGGATAATAATAGCTTTTACTCTGTGGGGTTAATGAGAAGATGAAATTAGATAACTGTATAAAGTGATTAGCTCAATGTTCAACACATTGTAAGAGTTAAATACAGGTTGGCTATTATTATTTATTGTTATTATAAGTCATTATTTCTGAGGCTGACACAAATATGGAGAAAACATAGAGGGAATAAATTTTCTGCAAAGTTTCATTTTATTCCTGACCAGATCTTTGCCGGCTGCTTCTTCATGCCTAGGAGCCACAATTGTCTCCTCAAAGGATGGCTATGCCTGGGGGTTCAGTAGATATATTTAGGCCATGGAGCCAAAACAAGTAAAAATAAAATAAGTCTCCATGCTTCTGCTTTTATTTTGTTCGTCAGTTTATTTTTTTCATTAGATTCCACATATAAGTGAGAGCATATGGTATTCATCTTTCTTTGACTGGCTTATTTCACTTAGAATAATAATCTCCAGGTCCATTCATGCTGTTGCAAAGGTAAGAGTTCCTTCTGTTTTACAGCTGCATAGTATTCTATTATGTAAATGTACCACCTTTTTTTATCCACTCATATACTGATGGGCACTTATAGAAAGTTCTAACGGGGTTGTGCGCCCTATAAAGGGGGGGAGGGAGTCCAGATTTTATCATTATACTTCTGCAACTCAGAAAATTAAAAATGAAACTACCATTTGATTCGGTGATCCCACTTCTAGGAATACATTCTAAGAAGCCAGAAACACTAATCAGAAGGAATATATGCACCCCTATGTTCATAGCAGTGCAGTTTATAATAGATAAGATTTGGAAACAGTCCAAGTGCCCATACCATATGATCTCACTTATATGTGGAATCTATGTGAACAAAATAGAAACAGAGATATGGATACATGGAACAGACTGACAGCTGTGGGAGGGGGGAAGGGGGACTGGATGAAAGAAGGTAAAGGGATTAGCCAAAGAACATAAATGCATAACCCATAGATTCAGACAACAGCGTGTGGTGATGGCCAGAGGGAAGGGGTCAGAGGATGGGGATAGCTATAATAGTGTCAACAATAAAAATAAGAATTAAAATGAGTATCAACAATAAAAATAAGTTAAAGAATTAAAATGTTATCATAATTCCCTGTGCAGAATAGAGCTACAAAATGATTTGTGAAATTATTTTTAAAAAATAAAAATATGTTTCTAAAAGGAAAAAAAAATAAATCAACAGATGATTTGATATTATTCAGTTGGCAATTTAGTAAGAATAGAATCTTTCCCATAACATAGATAATTTTTCTTAGTGATAATGTCTGGAAACAAATTTTACCAGGTAACCTTTAATGATATTATAAGTCCTATATAATAAAACATTGTTGGTACATTTGTTACAATTGATGAACCTACACTGACATATCACTATCACCCAAAGTGTATAGTTTACATTGGAGTTACCTGAAAAATCTCACAATACTTGGAGATTAAGCAATGCATTCTGAAAGGAGGAATCTCAAGAGAAATTGAAAATTATTTTGAATTAAATGAAAATGAAACATAAAAATTTGTGGGGTATAGCAAAAACTACTTAAATGGATATTTGTTGCAGTGAATGGTTATGATCTTATGTGATAAAATTAATGATTAAAATGTGAAGATAGCTGAAATTCTTTGACTTGGAAATTTTTTTTCATTAGGTTTGTATAAATCGTCAATGTGTAGAATCAAGGTTTCTTAAGAAGGATTCCCTTAATTGTTCAGCACAGTGCAGTGGACATGGAGTAAGTAAGCATGTGATTAATATATGTTTCCCCAAATCACATTAATCTTGGGCACTTTTCAGCATCACTCATTAATTCAAAATTTATTGGGTTCCTACTACATGCTAGTGTTGGGTTGCAACCTCCTGCAGAGCTTTATGTGTATAACCTGAAACTGGGCCCCCTATGTGGAAGGCAGGGAGAGACTGAAGAAAAAGGCAGACCATTCCAATTGGTAGGTGGCAGGTTTAATCACCAAGAAAACTTGGGCAGCTACCAGAGAAGTAGTTTTCTGCACGAGCCCACCAGAATTTTAGAAGTTAATACGGAGGTCCTAACTGGATTCAGTCACATACCCAGGGGGCCTTATCTGGGTTTAGTTCCATACCTAGTTCAATTAGTCTCATCACATTTCCTTGTGATTTTTTTTCTGGTTATATATCTATTGTTGAAAGTGGTGTATTGAAGTGTCCCACTTTTATCGTATTGCTCTCAATTTCTTCTTTCAGACCTGTTAGTATTTGCTTAATATATTAGGTGCTCCAGAGTTGAGTGTGTATGTTATGATTGTTATGTCTTTTAAAAGTGTTGACCCATTATCATTATATAATGACCTTTGTTTTGTCTTTTTACTATTTGGATTAAAGTCTATTTTGTCTTATATAAGAACTAGAGGCCCAGTGCACAAATTCATGCACAGGTGGGGTCCAGCCAGGCCAGCCCCAATTGGGGCAGATCAGGGCTGGGCCTGTTGGGAGGAGGAGATGGTGGGAGGTTGACTAGCTGGCCCGCCCCTGTTGGGACCCGATCAGGGCCTGGCCGGCTGGGGGGAGGGCCTGTGGGTGATTGGCTGGTGTACCCCACCACCGATTGGGGTTGGGGGCCAATTGGGGGCCAGTGGCCTGGGGGAGGGGCCATGAGTGGTTGGCAAGATGGCCCTGCCCCCTATTCGGGTGGGAGGGTGATGAGGGGTGGGGCTGGCTAGGTGGATGGGCAGCAGGCTGATCAGGGTGGAGGTGGCCCATTGGGGCGGGGCCGGCCAGGAAAAGGGGCTGTGGGCCGATCAGGGTTGTGGGGGTCTATTGGGGGAGGGGCCAACCAAGGGTGGGGCTGCGGGATATTGGCTGGCTGACCCTGCCCCCTACTGGGGGGGGTGGTCAGGGCAGGGGTAGCCAGGGGGAGGGGCTTCAGGAGGTTGGCCATCCAGCCCTGCCCCCTATTGAGGTGGGGTGTGATCAGGAGTGGCTGGCCAGGGGGAGGGGCTGCAGGAGATTGGCCGGCCAGCCCTGCTCCCCACTGGGGTGGGGGGTGATCAGGGGTGGCTGGCCAGGGGGAGGGGCTGCAGGCCAATCAGGGTGGTAGGGGCACATAGGGGGCAGGGATGGCCAGGGGAGGGGCTGCAGGAGGTTGGCCCCCTATTGAGGTGGGAGTGCGATCAGGGGTGGGGCCAGCTGGGGGGAGGGGCTGTGGGCTTATCATGGTGGGGCAGGCCGATAGGCGGTGGGGCAGGCTGATTGGGGGTGGGGCTGGCTGGGGAAAGGGCGGGGGGTGTGTGGGTGGTTTGGCCAGCCAGCCCCGCCCTTGATTGGGGTTGGAGAGTCCAATCAGGAGCAGGCCGACTGGGGGGAGGGGCTGTGAGAGGTTGGCTGGCGGGCCCCAACCCTCTATCAGGCCACAGTGGGCATCATAGCAACTGGTTGTCGGTTGTCACGGTCACTGGCTTTTTATATATATAGATAGTTACCCCATCTTTCTTTTAGTTTCTACTTTCATGGAATATATTTTAATCTCTATTTTGAGCTTATGTGTGTTCTTAAAACAAGTCAATCTCTTGAAGGCAGAATTTAGTTAGGTCTTGCTTTTAAAAAATGTTTTTATTGATTTCAGAGAGGAAGGGAGAGGGAGAGAGAGACAGAAACATGAGCGATGAGAGAGAATCATTGATTGACTGCCTCCTGTACATCTCCTACTGGTTATCAAGCCCTCAACCCAGACATGTGCCCTTGACCAGAATCAAACCCGGGACCCTTCAGTCCACAGGCCAACGCTCTGTCCATTGAGCAAACCTGCTAGGGCAGGTCTTATTTTTTTATGAACTTACTATATCCATCCACTCTGTGTTTTTATTGGTTAATTACTATCATTAATACTATTGATAATGCCATGTCTTTAATTGTTTTCTGACTGTTTTTTAGTTCCCTTGTGTTTTTTTCTTCTTTCTGTCTACCTTTGTGAACTGATGATTTTCTGTGGTGGCATACTTTGATTCACCTCTCGTTATCTCTTGTGAATCTACTGTAGCCTTTTGTTTCCTGGTTACTACCATGAGTTTACATAAAACATCCTATATAATAAAAGCCTAATATGCAAATTGTCCCCTCGGTGGTCGACCAGCAGTTTGACCGCTTGCTATGACATGCGCTGACCACCAGGGGGTGGCGCGGAACATGGTGGGCGTCAGGGATGCAGCACTGGCAGCAGGCAGCAGTGGAGGTGCTGCCGGCCCTGATGGACCCCAATGAGAGTGGGACCACAGCGGGATAATGGAGCAGGTGAGCATCTGGCGCCAGGCCAAGGTGAGTGTGAGCATGGGCCTAATGGCCCCGCCTATTGCCCCACAGATGGCGATCAGTGGTGGTGGCGGGAGGTGGAGCCATCACCCAGCTCCCAAGCACTAAGGGAGCCAGGCAGGGGGGCCAAACCTGATCAATTGCCCCAGAGGTGGGATGGTGGAGCAGGTGAGGGGGCAGCGCCAGGCCAAGGCAGGTGACAGGCGGGGCTTTGGGTCTGTGAGCTGGGGATGCAAACTGGGGCTGCAAGGCTGGGGGCACGAGCTGGGGCCCGATCTCCACAGGCCACCCTGAGGGCCCCCCCAACTGTGTACGAATTTGTTCACCGGGCCTCTAGTCTTATAGATAAAACAGTCCATATTAAGCTAATTGAAAGTTAACTTCAATCCTGTACAAAAGCTCTAAACATTTACTAACCTCCTTTTGTTGTCTTTTTTTTTTTTTGCAAATACAATATGGTTAAACATGATATTCAGTATTGAACTTTTCCAGTACATGAAAGATGAAAGTTATCTTCTCAGAATAGATGTCTTATTAAACTGTTCCAAGATTACATAAAGAGAGAAGCGTGAAAGCTTGAAGGCGAATAGAGAGAGGTTCAAAATGTGTATAATGTACTTTAATGAGGAGAATCAAAGGATTGCAACTTTAGTCACATGCAGAACTCTAAAGTCTAATTATAGGAGTCCATCATTTGGAGGCAAAGGCCAGAAACTAATTCTTACTCATAAATGTAACTGAATTGAAGCATACCTGGGGGAATTTTTTATTTTATAAATGTGATAAGAATTAGTATTTTTAACTCCTCTTCTTACTTTTTAATAGGCTTTTCAGGATACTTTCAAAAACTTCTAAGGTTTATAAAGTAGGTGTACAGGAGAAAAACTTTGGAGAAAGCTTATATTCCAAGAGGAAGTTCTTTTGACATCAAAAGATGAAGAAGGCAAATTGTCTTGCCCAAATTAGAAAGGGACAAAGGCAATCAAAATATTTTTATTATATATGACCTCCTGGCATATTGTAGTTTTTTAAAATTTATTTATTTATTTAATTGTCTAAAGTTTTACATATGTCTCCATTTTCCCCAATTGACCCCGCCTCCCCCCATTCCCACTAGAGTCTGTGTCCATTGGTTATAGTAATATGCATGCATACAAGTCCTTTGGTTGCTTTCTACCCCCTCTTCCCCAATTTGTCTCTGGATCTATTCTTGTTCATCCAATTATGTTGGTCATCATCATCATAATGTAGTTTCTTTTTAAAAAAACATTTTTATTCTTTTCAGAGAGGGAGAGGGAGAGATAGAAACATCAACAATGAGAAAGAATCATGATTGGCTGCCTCTTGCACACCCCTTACTGGGGATTGAGCCCACAACCTGGGCATGTGCCCTTGACTGGAATCGAACTGGGACCCTTCAGTCCTCAGGCCTTGACAGTTTGTAACCTTGAATACATAATGAACAAACACTTCGCATGAGAATATGGGAATTATTATCAGTATTCACCTATTACGTTAGACGGCTAGCTTGCAAGGTTAGACAGTTAAGTTTTTATCTTTTTCTATTATTCAAACTAAAAAACAAAGTCATTTTATAGAATAAGAGACTATCTAAAAGTGACAGAGTTTACATTGACAGAGTTTACAGAACAAGGGACTATCTAACAATAGCAGAGACTTGCAACTAGCAGTTTTTATACAAGATGTAGGTTACTGTGCTTCAGTACCAGCTGGCCTCTAGCACACCACTGGAAACATCTTTCATTGGAATTTAAGGATGTGTTTTTGAAATTGCACACTAAAATTTCAGGTAAACATTTTAAGATGTTAAATTTTCGTGATGCAAATATTGAGAGCCTTAATTCATAGCTTTATTGAGATGCCATGTGTGTATGTGTATGCCTGTATCTCTCTGTGTGTGCATGTTATTTAGGCTAAGAAATCAAGCATTTGTTTTATAGGCTTGTCTCTCTAAATAAATCAAATAAATAGAATTGCACCAGATAAAAATACAAAAGTAAGCTTGATGATCCATCTGATAATGTTACTTTTATGAGAGCATATTTTTACATGATCATTTAAAATGTAAAAAATGGTCCTAGGTGTGCACGTCTGAGTTGAAATGCCATTGTGACAGTGGCTGGACCGGTCAAGATTGCAATACGCAGTCCAGACAAGCTGACAGAGAAATAACAGGCAAGTATCTGTCTCTTTACAAATCCAGCTAATAAAATTCTCAGATAGCTTATCATGACAAAAAAAAAGTTAGATGTTTGACACTTAGGAAGAAATGACTATTTGTAATTGAAAGGTAAGTAGGCTTCTTTCAAGAAATGGAAACCAAATATGCCGTCTTAATCTTGCTCTCTTTTTCTAATTTTAACTTTCAGATATCATGATTGAAGCTGAGAGTATCTTTTAAATTTTTATTGATTGATATCATTGACTTTCCTCCTTTAAGACTATATTTCAATATTTCCTCCTTTATAATTGATTCTGTGATCTCAGCTATACACACTCTGTTACTATGTGTTCATTATAGAAGAAATAAAATAAATTGAAGATAATTTTTACTCTGAAGAAGTTTACAGATTAAATGAGAAAAACCAACAACTTGCTGCTGTAGAGATCCCAGAGGGATGCTAGCACAGTGTTGTATTTGTTCACCAGGACTTTAGTTTCCATTATTTATGCATTGATTTGGCAAATATTTATTGAACTAATATATGTTTGGTGCTGGTCATATGGCATAAGGGATGTACAGCAAGTTAAATCAAGTCCCTCTCCTCGTGGAGTTTAAATAATATGTTGCAGGTACCATACCCAGTGCTAACTAGTTGTAGAATAAGGATTAGGAATCAAGTCTGATTTTTATGCCAGTGCCATTGTTGTAGCAATGGCTCCATATATAAAAACAGATCCTTAATGTCAAAAAGTCAACAGTCTAATAAAGAAAAATAGGAAATGCACAAATATAGTGAGATTCAGTGATAATGCACCTGGTAACAATACATATTTATCGGATAACCTTGCAATTACACCATACCACATTATGCGTTATTGGAGTTTTGGGGCCCCACTTAATGGTGTGATAGTGAGATTTTTATGTAGCTGCTGTATAATATAGAATACATTGCAACTTTCTGGAACTTGGTTTCTATTCATTTAAAAAAGTCTTTATTGTTGATATTGTTACAGATGTCACCCCCTTTTACCCTATTGCCCCCTCCACCTGATTTCCATTCCATCCCAAGCCTTCACTACCCTATTGTCCATAGGTAATGCATATCTATAATAATAATAAAAGCATAACATGCTAATTAGACTGGACATCCTTCCAGACTACCTTTCAGATGAAGCCGGGGCTGAGAGGGAAGCCTGGTTTTTGGGTGCCTGCCGGCAGCCAAAGGGAAGCCTGGGTCCCACGTGCCAGAGGGAAGCCGGTGCCGGCAGCCGGGGAAAGGAAGGCCTACTCTTGCATGAATTTCATGCATTGGGCCTCTAATATACATATAGTTCTTTGGTTAATCTCTTCCCAGAGCCCTACCCCCTTCCCTCTGAGATTCATCAGCCTGTTCCATGTTTCTATTTTATTCCTCAGTTTATTTTGTTCATTAGATTCCTTGTTCATTTATTTTAATCTTTGGATTTAATTGTTAATAGATATGTATTTATTGCCATTTTATTCATGTTTTTAATTCCTCCTCCTCCTTCTCTTCTTCTTCTTCTCCAACTGCTTTTCTCTTGCTGTTTTTACAATTCTCTCTTTGTTTTTAACCTTTGTCATTTTACTTTATTTTTTAATATATTTTTATTGATTTCAGAGAGGAAGGGAGAGGGAGAGAGAGAGAGAAATATCAATGATGAGAGAGAATAATTTATCAGCTGCTTCTTGCATACCCCATGCTGGGGATTGAGCCTGCAACCCAGGCATGTGCCCTTGACCAGAATCAAACCCTGAACCCTTCCATCTACAGGTCAACACTCTATCCTTTGAGCCAAACCAGCTAGGGCTAACCTTTGTCATTTAAATTATGAGGTGTCTTGGTGTGGGCCTGTTAGGATTCCTCTTGTTTGGGACTCTGTGCTTCCTTGACTTGTAAATCTATTTCTTTCACTGGTAGGGGAAGTTTTCTGTTATTATTAATTCAAATAGCTTTTCAGTATCTTGCTCTCTTTCTTCTCCTTCTGGCATCCCCATAATGCAAATGTTGGTATACTTGAAGTTGTCCTAGAGGCTCCTTACACTATCTTCATATTTTTGGATTCTTTTTTCTTTTTGCTCTTCTGTTTGGGTGTTTTTTACTTCCTCATAGTCCAAATTGTTTATTTGATTCTCATAATCCTCTACTCTACTGTTGAATCGCTGTAAATTATTCTTTATTTCAGTTAGTGTATGCTTAATTTCCGACTAGTTTTTTTTCATGTCTTTGAATTCTCACTAAGATCCTTGAAAGTCTCACTAAGTCCCTTGAAGCTCTCATTAAGATACTTGAGCAAACTTATAACCATTGTTTTGAACTGTGTATTTAGTAGTTTGTTTGCTTCCATTTCATTAACATTTTTGTCTGGAGATTTCTTCTGTTCTTTCATTTGTGACATGTTTCTTTGTCTCTGTATTTTGGCTGTTTCCCTGTGTTTGTTTCTATGTATTAAGTAGAGCTGCAGTGTCTCCTGAAATTCATAGAGTGGCCTTGTGTAGTAGGTGTCCTGTAGGGCCCAGTGGCTCAGCCTCCCCAGTTACCTGATCTGGGCACTCTAGGTGCAATCCTGTTTGGGCTGTGAGCATAGTCTTGTTGTAGTTAAGCCTTGATTGCTATTGATGTCACTGGGAGGAACTGCCCTCCAGGCCAATAGGCTGTGAGGACCAGCTGTGACTGCAGTGGAAGAGCTGCTGGAACAGGGCTTGCTTCAGAGGGGCTTTGGTACTTACTGGGTCTGCCCCTTTAGTGTGTTGCTTGTGGGTGTGTAAAGTTGTAATCTGGTATGGTCTGAAGCTGTCCACCAGGTGCACTGGCTCTGGGGCCTCCCAGGAGGTGCAAAGTCAGCCACTACCTGGGGCCACCTGGAAGGAGCCACAGAGGGACCTGCAGATCGGCACCACTTGTGTTGGGTCCGGAAGTGCCCAGGTGAGGGCAAGTTGTCTTGGGCCTCTTAATGAAAGGTATGGGGTATGCTGATACCAGCTGTTGCTTGCTTGAGAGATTTTAGGAAAATCTGAAGCCTGAGCCAGGACAGGCCATTCATATGGAAAAGCCACTGCAAACAGCTTGGATGGAATTGAAAATTGGATGGGGCGGGTCCTCAGGGAATTAACCAGGGCAGAGTGAACAGTGTAAGCCAGGTTGTTGGAAACCCAGATATGGCTGCCAATCAGCTCTGTGACAGAAGAGATCTTAGCACAGGAACAGTGGCCCCTGGAAGCACCCCTGTCTGGGAGAAAGCCACCGTGAGTTTTTCCTCTGATGGCAGATAATTCAGTTCCTCCCTGTATGTCCTGGCTCCTTCTGAGCTGTTGCCCAAGTGCTGGAGCTCGGAGGGAGTGAGTTTATATAAGTTCATGTGCCTGCCCTTTAAGAGGCACTTCCTTGTTCGTGCCATTCAGCCACAATCCCCACTGGTTTTTACAGCCCAAGTCACAGGGACTTCTCTTCCCAGCTCTGGAACCCTGGGCTGTGGGTCTGGTGTGGGGTTGGGACATGTTGCTCCTCCCAGGAGGCCTCCTCCGCAGCCAAGGAATCCCTCCCAATTAAAAAAAAAAACCAAAAAACGCCACACATGGGTGTCGGACCAGCCTGTTTTGCATCTCTACACCTCTAGCCAGTCTTGATGTACTTTTGTCTTTAAATCTCTAGTTGTATGACTTCCATCAGGTGGTTCTGAATGATGGTTGTTCTGTGTTTTAGTTGCAATTTGATGTGGTTGTGGGAGGTGGCGTGTACTGGTGTTACCTACACTGCCATCTTGGTTCTGAATCTTGGTTTCTATTCTTTTAGAATGAGAGGTAATAGAGATAGTCCAAAGTATTATGATTCTATTATTTTTCCATGTTACTGAATAACAACAAAAATTCAGAACTTTGTAATTATTTTGCTGCAGCTTAAAAGTAAAAGTAGACAGCTTGTTTTACTCTGATTTTTTAATGTCTTTTGCTTTTAGAGTTAATCATGGAAAAGGATGCTTGGAAATCTGCAAAGAACCGGTGGCTTCTAGGTTTCTACATTACTTTACCTGTTCTCATCATAGTAATCATAACAGCTATTACATTGAATTATCTGAAAAAGCGGTTCAGCAAGGAAGAGGAATCCCGAAGTAGCAAGTAAATTTGTGTTCTGAAGTTAAACTTTATACCACTTGAATCTAGTCAAATGCAAGGCATTATTGTGAGCAGCAACAACACATTTTATAAGGACTTTTAGTACTACATCAGTATATCATTTAAATGTGTGATAATTTTGAATAGTCACATTTTAGAGATACAAAATATGGGAGTGTAGTTTAAGTAACTTTCCAAAGTCATTGCCTTGGTATTTGAGAGAGGAAGAATTCTAATATATGTTATCTATTTATTTTCAAATACCATAGAAGTTCTCAGTGATCTCTGTCACATTACAGGAGAAACACCAGAGTATTTATTAAAATACAGATTTGTGGGCCTAATCACATATGAAATATTTCAATTTGCATTGCTGTGTCATATAAGAAATAGCTTTAAAATGATTCTCTGGGTACAGTCTTCAGAAGTTGAATTCATAATTTAGCCTGAAATATATTTTTATTTTTAAAAATAGTTCAAACACAAAGACATAGAATAAGGTGCAAATACCCATTTGCCCACCATTAGAAACAAATGCTAATATTTTTCTCATTTCTCTTATGAAGTGATCATTACACGTACAGCTGCAGTCCGCTTCTAGTATTTATTCCTATCTGCGGAGACAATCTTTACACGGAAAGTCATCGTATCTGACATATTTTTACTACATGTGGCTGTATCCATGTGCCATATCTAGACTTACATATTATTTTATATATTTATACTTTTTCATAGATATGTTTTCTCTTCTAATTCTAATTTTTCTTTTGTGGTTTTCCTTTTATCAGTTTTTCTTTTTCATGAGCAATTTTCTCAGAGATTTTTCTATTTTGTTAGTAATTTGAAAAATACAGGTTTTGGTTTTGTTGAGATCTCTATGTTTTCTTTGTGTTTATTACCCTTAAATTATGCTATTTTCTTCCTATGTGCTCTATTTACCTTTCCTGTTTTAATTTTTTCTTGAGTCAAATGCTTTATTTATTACTTTTTAGTCTTTCTTATTTTCTACCATATGTTATAAAAGTTAAAACTTTCTCTTTGTATATAACTTTTTTAGATTAATTTGAGAGAGAGAGAGAGAGGAGAGAGATATCACTTGTCTCCTGCATGATGCACCTCAACTGGGGATTGAACCTGCAACCTTTTGGTGTATGTGATAATGCTCCAACCAACTGAGCCACACCAACCAGGGTCCTTTGTATATCATTTTATAATTGACATCTAGTTCAAAAAATTAGAAATTTCCAGTATGATTTCCTGTTTAAATCATGACTAAATAGTGTTTTGGTTTTTTTTAGTTTCCTTTTATGTGATTTATTTTTGTTGCTATAAAAAGTATTTCCATTTTTTTTACTTATTGGGAGAGACTTGCCCTTGACCTGTTTGTTTGCACAATGTCAACAGCATGCTTGGTAGCATTGTGGACACTTTCAGTTTTGCCATGGTAACATTTGTGGGGCATTCCTGTATAAGTGTCTAAAAGGCTTAAATAATGTATAGCATCTCTCTCTCTCTCTCTCTCTCTCTCTCTCTCTCCCCCCCCCCCCTCTCTCTTTCCCTCTGTGTTGGAAATGACTGGAAGATGGTAATTCCAACTAAAAGGCCCCATTTATTAATTGGGTTGTCTTGTTAGTGAATCATTCAGATCTTTTAATCATTTTTAAGATGGGCTGTTTGTTTCCCTATTATTTCATTTGAGTATTTTTCATATGTTCTGGATACAGCACTTTATCATTTATATGATTTGCATATATATTCCCCTACTCTGAGACTTGTAATTTTCATTATAGCTAAAGTTTTAAATGATGAAACCCACGGTTCACTTTCCTTGTTTATAGATCATGATTTTGGTGTTGCACTTAGGAAATATTTCCCTAACCAAAATTCATGAAGATTTTCTCCTAAAAATTTTATAGTTTTAGGTTTTGCATTTAGGCTTATGTTCAGTTTGAATTGAGTTTTATATGATTAAAGAGGTATGGATACAATGGGTTTTTCTTTTGCATAAGAATATCCAGTTCTTCTAATGTCATTGCCTTTTAAGCTTCGTTAAGCACAATTAGAATAGTCGCCACTACTGAGACAATACACTTTTGAGTAACTGCACAACTCACCATGAATTATGAGATTTTTCACCTGAGGTGGTGGAAACACAAACTATTCCTGTCTCTACAATGAGCACAATGGACTGCTCCTTTTCTTCATTTCAAAATCCTGCCCCCTCCTTCCCACCCCCCCCCCACCCCCACCCCCGCCCTTTCTCTGGATCGGGTGGTTTCCTCACTTGCACTCAATAATGAGTCTCCTGCTTAAGAGTCAAGAGGGACACAGTCTTAAGACCTCTTTCCCTTTCTCCTTTTTTTTTGTCCTGTGAATTCTAGCTGCCTTTCCCTTCCTAGACTCCCTATTCTATTACCTCAAATCAGAGAAACCTCCGGCTTTGCCTACGTCTTTCTTGCTGTGCTACAGACTGGAAATTCTCACCAGGCAATAAGAAGGGTCAAATATAGGTCTCATCTATTTTAATCCCTTCTCTCAGAGATCACTATACTGCATTAACATATTAAATGTCTAAAATCGCAGTTCCATGTATCTTGTCAGGATTTCTGGTTGTTTCAGGTGGGAAGGTAAGTTCAGTCTGTTACTCTATCTCGGCCAGAATTGGAAGTATGTCTTTATCATTTATAATTGTATATCTCACATTTGTTTTATTTCCTCAAGTTACTCTTTCATCAACTCTTTTTTCATCTTTACCCTGTTTTAGACTTGTAGAATCTATTCCTGCAAAGATCTTTATGGATATTCTAAATGTTCTTATCTTAAAGTTTAAAAATAAATTGTGTTGTATTTCTTCCTCTTTTAAAAAAATATATTTCTACTAGAGGCCCAGTGCACAAAATTCATGCATGGGTGGGGTCCCTAGGCCTGGCCGGAGATCTGGGCCAGTCAAGTTCCCTGCCTCTCCAACCCTCCCTCCTTCCCTTGCTGCCTGTGTCCACCGCCACCCACCCACCTCCCGGTCGTTCTGTTGTAAGGTCGCTTAGGCTTTTAGATAGATAGATTGATTTCAGAGAGGAAGAGAGGGAGAGAGCGATTGAAACATCAATGATGAGAGAGAACCATTGATCAGCTGCAGTGTAGGGATTGAGCCCACAACCGAGGCATGTGCCCTTGACCAGAATCGAACCTGGGACCCCTAAGTTGCAGGCCAACACTCTATGTGCTGAGCCAAACCAGCAAGGGCTGTGCTGTATTTCTTGGAGTATGACTTTGTTGATTGCTGTGATTGCTGACACTCATGCTTAGTGGTTTGTCATCATAGACTCTTTTATCCTCAGTGCCGAAGATTTTCCCATGAGAATTCTGCATGCCATTGTTGAAGACACATACATGGGGGTTGTTCTTTTTTTCCCCTGCTTTTAAAGCAAAAATATTTCTACAATTGCTATGCATGGTGTCCAGGGACCTGTAGTTTGTGAACTAGGATCCCGAAAGTATACTTTTTAAAGGCTTGGGATTCCTTCATTGATGCATTTTTCCCATCTACATATATCCTCATTTTTTCTACATTCAGAGGTTTTTGTTGCTGTTTTTTTGTTTGTCTGTTTTTTTAATCTTGAGACAGACTTTTTATTTCTTCCCTCCTATGCGCACTTTAAATTTTTTTTTAAATTTGTTGGGGTGACATTGGTTAATAACAGTATATAGGTTTCAAATGTATAATTCTATGGTCAGAATTTTTATTATCCCTATTTTATGGGTGGTATGGTCCTCCTGGCTCCCAGGTTTAATTAAGGTGCTCACTCACAGTTTTATGACATGCAAAGATCTTGGACTTGATTTCTTTCTAAGGAATTAAATCTCTAGACCCAAAGGTTTTGTCACTGGCTTAGACATCCCTGGAGTCATTCAGTTTTAGCTCCTGTTTATCCTTTGAACTCTATTTTTTATTTTTACTAGCATCAGGAGAAGTCTTTTCTTGTTTTTAATCTCAGCTATGTATTAAATTTTTATGTTTTTTTCAGCACTCCTCTGTGTGAGGAATGGAAAGGACAAATATCTTGCCTGCCTACTCTGCAGCAATGCCTAGAAGTCAGTAGGGGTTTACATTTACCAAGTGTAGCATTTCTTTATCAATAAATACAAAGTTAAAAAGTGAGGTATGAAGGTAAGAATCAGGCATTCAGAATTAAACCTATATTTTGTATTTAGAAGTGACAAGCAAAAAGCAAGGCAAATCTATGCCCTCTTAACACTCTTCTCACTGTGGGCTTGGACATTTGCATTCTTTCTGGATGAGGTATATGGCTAAATAAGGTTATTTATTGGCATCTTTCTTCAGTGACCTTAGACATTATTTTCTTAATTGATAACCAGTCTTGTAAAGAGATAATAATGCTTATAAAATGGCCTCGTATTCATGCAGTAGGCAAACTTTCCTAGGAGTAACTTGAGACATTATTTTCTGTTTCTTTCACTTTCCAGATCAGAAGGCAGTGTTCACACATATAGCACCGGGTAAGTAAATTAGAAAGTTTCTTAATATACATTTTAAAAATTAAAAATAAGTTAATGATTCACAATTCAGTTCTACATTTTGTTTGAACTCCTGCAGTTGGTGAAGTAATGCCTTGAAACCAGGTTACTAATGTATAAGATTTTACTTTCTGGTAAAAGTCTTTTATTCATTTGGAAGTCTACTTTGAAGAAACAAGAAATAAAGTAGCTTACTCTAATAAGAAATTGGATATGTATAATTAATAAAAAAGGATGTGTAGTCGTACCTTGGAAATATTGCAGGTTTGGTTTTGATCATTGCAATAAAGTGAATATTGTAATAATGTGAATTTTTTGATTTCCTTGAGCCCATAAAAGTTACATTTACATTATATTATAACCTATTAAGTGTGCTACAGCACTATGTTGTAAAAACCAATGTACGTAATTTAAAATCCTTTCTTGCTAAAAATTGCTAACCATCATCTGATCCTTCAGTGAGTCATGACCTTTTTGCTGGTAGAGGGTCTTGTTTCATTCAGTGTTGATGGCTGCTGACTGCTCAGGGGGGTGGTTGCTGAAGGCGGGGGTAGCTGTGGCAATTCCTTAAAATGAGACAACAATGAAGTTTAACTCACCAGTTGACTCTTTTTCCCCCCACAAATGATTTCTCTGTAACATGTGAGGCTGTTGGATAGCATTTTCCCACAGTCCTTTCAAACCCCACCACTACTTTATCAATTTAGTTTATGTTATAATCTAAATCTGTTGTTGTCACTTCAACAATCTTTACAGCATTTTCATTAGGAGTAGGTTCTCTCTCAAGAAACCACTTTCTTTGCTCAGCCATAAGAAGCAGCTTCTCATCTGCGCAAGTTGTATCATGAGATGGTAGCAGTTCAGTCATATCTTCAGGCCCCACTTCTAATTCTAGTTCTCCTGCCATTTCCACCACACCTGCAGGTGCTTCCTCCAAGGCTGAAGTCATCCTTTGCAGAAGGTTTTCAATTTCCTTTGCACAGATCTATCAGAGGAATCACTGTCTATGGCAGCTATAGCCTTACAAAAATCTATTTCTTAAATAATAAGACTTGAATGTTGAAATTGCTCCTTGATCTGTGAGCTGCAGAAAGGATGTAGGGTTAGCAGGCATAAAACCAACACTAATCTTGTTGTCAGGGTTCTTTATCAGCATTCTTAGGTAACCAGATACATCATCAAAAGCAGTAATATTTTGAAGAACATCTTTTTTTTTTTTCTTGAGCAGTAAATTTCAACACTGGGCTTAAAATATTTATTAAACCATGTTATAAACAGATGTGGTGTCATCTAAACCTTATTGTTACATTTATACAGTGAAGGCTAAGTAGATTTAACATGATTCTTAAAAGCCCTAGGTTTTTTTGCAGTGGTAAGTGAGCATCGGCTTCAACTTAAGTCACCAACTGCCTTAGTCCCTAACAAGAGAGTAAGCCTCTTTTTGAAGCTTTGAAACTAGGCAATGACTTTCCCTCTCTAACTATGAAAGTCTTAGATGACATCTTTTAATATAAGGCTGTTTTATTTTATCCTGAATTATATTGTTTAGTGTACGGTAGCCACCTTCATCAATTATCTTAGCTAGATCTTTTGGATAACTTGCTACAGTATCTACGTCAGCACTTGCTGCTTCAACTTGCACTTTTATGCTATAGAGATTGCTTCATTCCTTAAACCTCACAAACCTACCTCTGTTAGCTTCAAACTTCTTGTTTAAAGGATTATGTTCCTTTATTGATCTGTATGGAAATCCTAAGCATTCTTTTGTTGAAGTTTTTCTGTTACCTGTAATTCTTGGTGTATGAATTCTTTAGTTTGCTCTGGCTGTGGACATTACCTCTTAGTGAGTTTTTTTTTCATTGATTGTAACGCCATCTTAAGCAGCCAGGATTTTTTCATGAGAATTCTTCATATCCTTTTTGTAGAATCCTCCCTGTGGAGATTATCTCATGTTTTATCTTCTTAAGCCATACATTTTTACAGCATTTGTTAGACCTGCAGGTAGAGAATTCAGTGGAAGCATGAATTGGTATCCAGAACCTATACTTGTTAAAGACTTAAGGTTCCTGATTCTCTATGTGATATTTTTGTTCATATTCTTAAACCACTTTTTTAAAAAAGCAATTAGGGCGCTTGTGTCTCTAGGTGATCCTTTTCCATCTACACTTCTAAAGAAACTTCCTTGCCACATCCTAAAGACTAATGGTGGAAGCTTTTACCATCCTTGTTTCATGGATAGAATGGCCTTTCATGGCTTCCAAATTTGGAGAAGGTTAGTTGCAGCTTTCCAGGAGGTCTCCACTCATAACCTAATGTGTACAACGGATTGATGGAACTCTGGAGTCATCCTTCTTTCATTCTTACTTACCTTTTGTTCTTTCAAACTATATTAGAAATGTCCCTTTCTTTTTAAAATTTTGGTTGGTATTTTGTGATATTTTTTTCAACATATCTCTATGTGTGGGGTTGGAGGGGTACATAACCCTTCAGCCCAGGCTGCCTGATTGTCTAGAAGTCAGTGAGGGTTTCAATTCATGACCTGTAATAATTTGTTCATCAGTAGATAAAACATTAGGTTGGATCCTGGAGGTTAGAATGAGGCATTCAACTGTGCTGGGTGGTGATAAGGAGAAAAACAAATGTGTTTATTTCTTCCTTTTCCTAGTTTGGGATTTGAATTTGATATTCATTATTATCTTTTTTATATTGTATTATGAATTTATATATTTTATTAATTGAGAATGTTATTTATTTGCATACCCTAATTTAGTAATAATTTGAGTTTATTCATTAGTGGTGATTAGTGCTCTAAAAGAGTTAATTCAGGTTATAGAATGGCCTGACTTTCATTTTTTAACAAAGGCAGATTTTTAAAAGAATGAACTTAGAACCATTATTTTCACTCTCATTTAGATCCAGATCAGAAAGCAGCAGGCAAACAGATATTGCCAAGTAAGTAAATTAGGGATTATTTCTTAAAACAAGTATGTTGAAAAATAAGATGAACCAATTGATAATCAATTAATTCCTAAGTATTAATTGAGCAGCAAAAATTGGTACAGCACTATACCAAAAAATAACCTATTTATATTTGTCAATCCAGTAGCTAGTGAGTATTTACCTAAATAAATGTCTTCATTCCTCCAGTTTGTTAATGTATACAGAGAGTTTACTCTTGGATGATTGGTAATGTTTATGGAGCTAACTCATAATTGGAGAAGTTTACTTCTTTGTTTGGAGATTCTTCAACTAGAAACTCAATGTGTACACTCATGCATAGCTGAGTGAATGCTTGCTTACCATGGTCACTTAAAAATTTGCTGAAGAAAAACATCATAAAGGAACAATAATTCTATTTCTCCCATTGCCTTTCAGTATTACAAAGTAGTTATAATTAGATCCCCCTCCATTACCCAAAAGGTGGATATCTCTATGTAATAATACAATAAGTGTTTAATTTCTTACATTTAACAATTTTGGGTTTGGGGTCCTTCAGCAGATATAAAATAGTTGAGAGTTTCCACTCCTCCCCCTCTGATTTAAAAGTTCTTTATTTACTTGGTTGGCGGCTGTTTTATACCTTCTAGATTCCTCCAAAGCCCACTGCTATTCCAAGACACATCCAAATCCACAGAGTAAACTTTTTAGGCTGCACATTGGTTGTATAATTCCTCTTATTCCAGAAGAGGTTTCCCTTCATAGACATGCCTGCTATTCCTGTCCTTTACTTCTCATTTATTACTATGATCTTATTCTCATGGTGATACTTTGCAGTCACGAGTTACTATTAACAAACTAAAAAATAATTTCCATTATTATGTCCTCTCGGTGTTATGGAGCTATTATGGTGCTCAAACTCAGCAATATGGTCTCAGTTAACCTTTTCCTTACCTTGGGCTTATGTCTTATCATACACCGCCATTTTAGAGGATAAAGGCCATGTTTAGTTTGGTCAGCATTGTGTAGCCAGCATGTAACTGAGTTCTTGGTTAATAGTAAGTGCTTAATAAATATAGTTGACCCTTAAAAAACACAGATTTGTACTGTGTGGGTCCACATGTATATGGATTTTTTTCAGTAAACACATAGAATATTATAAATTTATTTTCTCTTCCTTACAATGTTTTCTTAATAATATTTTCTTTCCTCTAGCTTATTATTAGAATACAGTATATAACACATATAACATACAAAATACTTGTTAATTAACTATTAATGTAATGAGGTTTCTGGTTAACAGTAGGCTATTAGTAGTAAGTTGTTGGGGATTAAAGTTATACCCAGATTTTTGACTGCACAGGGTCAGTCAAAACCCATGTTGTTCAAGGGTTAGTTGTACTTGTTGAATGAATGAATGATTACTTTTGTATCACTCAGTTATAGCACTTTATTTTTTTATATGAGGTCTTCACACGCATAGGCAGCCAAAACAAACAAACAAAAAAACCACCCACAAAGACAAATACACACACACACACACACACACACACACACACACACACACACCCGTATGTCTATAATGTTATAACTGCCTCCATTTCTTCTCTCATTATATCATCTCTCCTAGGAGCCTTATTCACCTACACAGAGTGAGAGATGATAGCATTACCCATAGGAAAATGTTCATTTCAATTGGAGTACAATTTGGAACGTTAATTTACTGGTTTTTCTGGCTTAGTGTGCACAGGGAAACAGTTTTGGGATAATTATTTTTATTTAAATTTTAATAATGTCACTTGACACTGTTGCTGTGTTTTACTGCCATAGCATCCACTATAGTTTAAGGTTATTTATTTATTTTGGCTTAAGACAACAGAAATTTATTATTTCACAGTTCAGAAGGCTCAAAGTCCAAAACCAAGTTGTCAGCAGGATTGGGTCCTTCTGGAGGCTCTGAGGAAAAATGTGCTCCATGCCTTTCCCTCAGCTCCCGGTGGTAGCCAGCAGCCGTTGGTGTTCCTGGCTTGCTGCTGCATCACTCCCGCTTTTGCTTTCGTCTTCACATGGCTGTCTTTCCTATGGATCTGTGTGTCTCTACAACTCTACGCCTCCCTTTCCTGGTATAATGACCCTAATCATTAGCAATTAGGGCCCACCCTACTGTAGTATAACCTTATCTTGAACTTGTTACAGCTGTAAATTCCCTATCTCCAAATAAAGTCACATTCACAAATACCTGGTGTTAGGACTTCAACCTAGCTTTTTTGGGGACAAAATTTAAAACACAACTATATATATATATATATATATACATATATATATATATATATATATATATATATATATGTATAAAACTTTCCCCAAGTGAAATCAATACCCTGGTTATCATTAGAAACATAAGCCTATAAATTCATAAAACGTATAAAAACCCAATGCATAAATAAGTATAAAAGATAAATAGGAAATTTCAACATGCAAACTAAGCTTTTTTTTTCTTTCACTTTTTGCCTTCTGCTCCCTTACCAAACACAAGGCATGCTTTTCTTCCCACTTAATCTATTTCTGAAAATTTCTCCACAAAAACTCCTAACATATCTTCCAACTACTTACTCATTTATAGTTCACACATTGTTATTTATTGCCAAATTTTAATTTTTTCATCATACAGTATTAGAACCTTCTCCTTTATAGATGATCAACATAGTTCTCAAATAGTTGCTATCTTGACCAAGGTCACCAAGATAGTTAATGAAAGAATCAGAAGTAGAATCTAGGTTTTTGTTTTATTAAATTTATTGAGGTGACATTGGTTAATAAAATTATACAGCTTAGCATCATTATATCAACAAATAACAAGAGTTGGCAAAGCTGTGGAGAAAAGGGAACCCTCAGGCACTGTTGGTGGGAGTGCAGACTGGTACAGCTACTGCAGAAAGCAGTATGGAGTTACCTCAAAAAATTAAAAATGGAACTGCCTATGACCCAGCAATTTCACTTCTGGGAATATATCTGAAGACACCCCAAACACGAATTCAAAAGAATATATACACCCTTATGTTTATTGAAGCATTATTTACAGTAACCAAGATTTGGAAACAGACTAAGTATCCATCAGTAGGTGAGTGGGTATAAAAACTGTGGTACATTTACACAATGGAATACTATTCAGCTGTAATACAGAAGGAAATCTTACTCTTTTGACAGCATGGAGGGCCCTGGGGATTATTATGCTAAGTGAAATCAGCCAGTCAGAGAAAGACAAATACCATATGATTTAACTTATATGTGGAATCTAATGAAAAAAACAACAACTAACAAACAAAATAGAATCATATTCATAAGTACAGAGAACAGATTGATAGCCATCAGAGGGGAAGAGGATAGGGGGCTGAGCAAAAAAGGTAAAGGAATTAAGCAAAACAAACAAACAAAAAACCCCCAAAACACAACCGTATAGACACAGACAACAGGATGTTGATTATCAGAGTAAATGGGGGTTGGGGAGGTCAAAGAGGGTAAAGGGGAGATGAATGGTCATGGAAGGATGTGAAGGATAAAACTGTACTATCACTGAAGTTTATAACTAATCTATATTATTTTCTCTGTCAATTAACCTCAGTCTGTCTTCAATTTATTCTTTTACTTCTTTATTCTTTTTGTTGGGGGTTCTGACATAAGAAGTCTGTGAATATAAAAATAGAAAAGAGGCCCAATAGTTTGATTTCAACACTCGATAATAATTTGTATAAAATATAAATTGGGCTGATATTTCTCTTTCATCAAAATTTTGAAAGGAAAGAAGAAACTTCCATAAAAACTGTAAGTTTGTCAGATTGTATTATTTCCTTATTTATTTAGCTCTGAATCACAGGAAAACACCCAAACCTAAAACACTAGGTGAGTACATTAAGAGATGTCTCAAAATAAATGTTTGAAATTACAATGAAATTCATAATCCACAACTAATTCCTAAGTTATTTATTGGGTAGATGAATTGGTAAAGTAATATATAAAAATAATCTATTAATCTTTACTAACCTTGAATGGGCATTTAAGTCACTTAGTCTTTTTTCTTTAGTTTCTTAAAATTCTTTTAAGTTATTTGGGAAGTTGTTCTTGAGGAGAGGATGGAATTAAACTATTGAATGTAATAAGATATAAGATACGTAAATTAGCCTGTAAAATGAATCAGGGCCACCTTATCCATTAGGCACTATAGTCACAATGCATAAGACCTGTGAGTTTCCAAGTTCTAAAAACATTGTTTATAACATGAAAAACAAAAATGATTGCTGCACGATATGAAAAAGTAAAATTAACATGTATCTAAATTTCTAAAAAATGCAAAGATTAACAGAATGTTAATTCATGAACATTTCATTGTATGTAGGAAAAAATGTTGGATTTTCTCATTCACAAATACTTCTCATTAAATATGATTTTTCCTAAAAAATCTCAGAAAACTGTAGGGTAAGTTATAGCCAAGTAATATCACAAGCAAAATTACAAAAATTCTTTCTAAAATTCTTCTTTCTGCCATATGAATTTTTTACTTGCCAATACCCCAACTCTTTGTACGTTTTGCAGTGCAAGGGAATTTATTTGCTCTCAGTACTTTAAGCATGTGTGTCTTTGTTCTCTTCCACAGTAACTAGTGATTTCTTCAGAAGCCAATGGATAATACTGAATGTCTCACTGAGAAATAGAAATTCTACCTTCCCTCTCCTAGTCACAGCTGAAGGAAACAATAAACTAAGTGCGGACCAATTTTCCTGCCTGTCTGTTTTTCTCTCTTCCGTCATTTCAGGGCCCTTAACTGAAGATAGTCACCTCAACCAGGCATTCCCATCTACACCCAGCTACCCGAGCTCTTCTCCGCAGCTCTCCCACCACCCACTGGGTTTACTGCCTGAGGCCCCAGATGCTGGGGACGGTGGGCTGTGTTCCTCCTCCTGGTCCTTCTCATTGGGTTTGGCTGGCAGCACGCAGGTCTCAGTGAATCCAGATATTTGCCCATCTCACCCGTCTCTCACCCCAAACCAGGCTTCTGAGAGAGTCTGTGTTCACTTTGGAGGCTGTACTTTAACACCCGGGCCTCTTGCTTTACCCACCACCTTTCTCTCCGCTAGGTGACCCACAGGGTAAATTGGTTCACTTGCCCGTGTGCCATAAAGCCCAGTGAAACACAAACAAGGGTTCACAACAAAGAAAGTAAAGGTTTATTTAGGGAACGACGCCAAGCCCAGAGACCGGCCTAAGATCTGGCTCCCCAGTGGTCTCTAGAAGAAGGTTTTATAGGGAAAAAAATCAGTCATGGTGACTAAGGGAGTTGGGGTTGTGAGCTCTACTGATCGGTTGGGGCAGGTTAGGGATAGTTCATAATTGCACCTGGTGTCAGCCATGGCATCGTTCTGTCTGGTTTCATGAGGGTATGTATGGTCAGTAGGGACATTCAGCTTTCATGGGCCTGGGACTAAAACAAAACTGAATTGGGGCTTTATTCTTAAGTTTGAATTGATCAGAATCTGACATCCTAAGAGAGATGCAGGCCAAAGTCAGCCACTGCCTGTGTTCTGCACAGGGCCACCCAGCCTCAGCTACAAAGAGATCTGCAGCTGGTTTGTACTTGTGCTGGGCTTAGAGGTACCCAAGAGAGGCCAAGCTGTGAACAGTAGTTGGCTGCTGCTAATGTCAGGCCTGGGGCCACTTAACGAAAGGTCTGAACAAGCTGAGGCTAGCTGCTACTTGTTTAAAAGACTTCAGAAAAGTCTGAAGCATGAACCAAAACAGGACATTTGTATGTAAAAGGCATTGGAAATGGCTTGGGTGCACCAGCAAGTTGGGTGGGGTGGGTCTCTGGGAATCACCAGGCAGAGCCAGGTTGATAGACTCAGATATGGCACTTAGCCTGCTGGTTCTGGGGGGGGGGGGGGGGGGGGGGGGGGGGCGGCGGGGAAGGGTTCTTCAAAGGAAAAATGACCCTTAGAAATCAGAACAAAATGTGTCCAAGCTGCTGCCTGGCACTACCAGAGTCAATACATGATGACATGGTTGAATCTTTGAGGTGTTTTTATTCAGATGCCAGTGATCCGAGAGAGAGTGGTAAGTATAGTAACTTGAATAAATTGCCCTGACCTCTCATCTCAAGCTAGCCATTATATAGGGTAGAGGGTGTGAAAGAATCTAAAACTATGTGAGTTTCCAGCATCTGTTTCTATCATTGTCCTTGTAAAGATTAGCCCTCTGACATTTGTCTTCCTTGAGGCATGTCCTGTTCTTGATCTGCTTTCAAAATGTATCTTCTTTCTGAGTAATGGACCCATCTGGACTTCAAGGCCACTTATCTTTAGGACTCTGCTTTTCTTCTTACAGCATGTCCTCCACAGTTTCCCAGGGTAAGAAATATCTCCACAGCCAAGATATCCCTCTGGATTTTTATCTGTTAGTTTGATGAATAGCTACTAATCAACTGTGAATCAGTTCGTATTTTGTACTCTTCCCCTCTCATTTTTAAAAAAAATATATTTTATTGATTTTTCACAGAGAGGAAGGGAGAGAGATAGAGAGAGTTAGAAACATCGATGAGAGAGAAACATCGACCAGCTGCCTCTTGCACATCCCCCACCGGGGATGTGCCCGCAACCCAGGTACATGCCCTTGACCGGAATCGAACCCGGGACCTCTCAGTCCACAGGCTGACGCTCTATGCACTGAGCCAAACCGGTTTCGGCATTCCCCTCTCATTTTGCCAGCACTTTTGTCTGGGAGACAGCTGCCTCCCCAGGTCTCACCCTGATGGCAGGCACTTAAGTTTCTCCTCATATATCCCTGATGCCTTTTGAGCTGCTATTCCAGCACTGAAGCTCAGAAAGAGTGAATGAGGGTAAATCAGTGTGCAGGCCCTTTAAGAGGAACTGCCTGGGACTCCAGTAGCCTTCATTTCCCTCAGCCTCAATTCCTGCTGTGTGTTTTTAAAGTTATCTTTATTGTTGAAAGTATTACAGATGTCCCTGTGGCTCCCCCTCCCCCCAATTGACTCCCTCTACCCGGCTCTCTTACCCTCCCCAGGCCTTCCCTGCACTATTGTCTGTCCATGGGCTATGCATATCTCTATATATGAAAGCCTAAGTGACCGAACGAACAGTTGACCAGTTGCTATGATGCGCACTGACCACCAGGGGACAGATGCTCAACAACACAGGATTGGGCTCCCTCCTGTCTGGATTGGGTCTGTGAGAATTGGGCTCTCTCCTGTCTGGATCAGGCCTGCGGGGATCAGGCTCCCTCCTGTCAGATTGGGCCTGTGGGGATTGGGCCAAAACTGGCTATCCGACATCCCCCAAAGGGTCCTGGATTGCAAGAGGGCACAGGCCAGGCCAAGGCATCCCACTGGTGCATGAATCCATGCACCTGGCCTCTAGTATGCATACAAGTTCACTAGAGGCCCGGTGCACAAATTTGTGCATGGGTGGGGTCTCTTGGGGTGGCCTGTGGGGATTGGGCCCCAGCTCCCACCCCCAGCCTCATAGCCCCACAACCCCGCCTGGCACCCCGCCGTGGCCTGGTGCTGCCCCCTCACCTGCTCCACCATCGATCGGGGCTGGGCCATTCGCCTGGCTCCCTCAGTGCTTGGGAGCCAGGCAGTGGCCTTGTTCCCACTGCCACAGCTGGTTGCCGTCTGCGGGGTGATCAGGCCCCCATTCATACCTGCCTTGTCCTGGCGCCACCCACTCACCTCCACCATCCCGCTGTGGTCTCACTCTACTTGAGGAACATCAGGGCTGGCAGTGCCTCTACTGTCACCCTCTGCCAGCACCACATTGCCAATGCCTGCTGTGTGCCGTGCTGCCTCCTGGTGGTCAGCGCACATCATAGCGAGCGGTCAAACTCCTGGTCAAACAATTTGCATATTAGGCTTTTATTATATAGGATTGGTTTTTACAGCCAGGAGTTAGGGGAACTTCTCTTTAGAGCACTGGAACCCTAGATTTGGGGGCCTGGTGTGGGGTTGAGAACCCTTGCTCCTCAAGAGGGACCTCCACAGCCACGATACCCCTCTCTATTTTTATCTGCCGTATGTGAGTGTGGAAGCAGCCCCTTCTGCATCTCTGCCCCTCCCACCCATCTCAATGTGGCTTCTTTAAATCCCTAGTTGTATGACTTCCATTCAGCTAGATTTCAGATAGTGCTGAATAATGGTGGTTCTGTAGTTTAGCTGTAATTTTGATATGATTGTGGAGGATGTGAGTATTGCATGTACCTACACTGCCATCTTGACCACAAGTCTTGGCTTTTGTTTTTGAGGTATGATTTTATCAAGTACAGACTTAGGGCCACTGAGAACTGTCACCTGTCACTCATAGTTGCGCAGCAAGGTGAGGTTTTCAGATTCTGCAGGAATGCAAGCCTCCTGTCTGCCTCCAGTCTGGATAGACCTTCCTCAATCTTGCCAAAGAACAGCCTTCAAAAACTCCTTGGCTTTGGGAAGTATTTCTGCCTTTTAAAACTTGCCTTTTTACTAGATTCTTGAGGTGAAAGTTTAGATAATTTTTAACCTTTTCTGACTCATTTAAAGATATATATTTGCTCTATGTACTCTTTCAGCTTTATTTCATGAATTAAAAAAAAAAAATCTTGCCCTAGCCAGTTTGGCTCGGTGGACCAATTTTCCCAGGTTCTATTCCAGTCAAGGGCACATTCCCAGGTTGCAGGCTCGATCCCCAGTGGGGGCGTGTAGGAGGCAGCCGATCAATGATTCTCTCATCATTGATGTTTCTATCTCTCCCTCTTCCTTCCTCTCTGAAATCAATGAAAACAATACAAAATATATTTGAAAAATAAATTTAGAAATCTTTACTGTTGAAAGGATTATATAGGCCCCCCCCCCCCCACACCCATTAACCTTTTCCAGCTGGCTCCTGTTCCTCCATCCCTCCCCCAGGGCCTCACCACCCCATCGTCTGTGTCCATGGGTTATGCATATATGCATAACAAGTTCATTGGTTGATCTCTTCCCACCTACCCTCTCCTGCCTTCCCTCTGAGGTTCAACAGTTTGTTCATACTTCTATGTCTCTGGGTCTATTTTTGATCATCAGTTTATCTGGTTCACTAGATTCCACATATGAGTGAGATCATGTGGTACTTATCTTTCTCTGACTGGTTTATTTCACTCAGTCCACTACATGGGAGAACATATTTGCCAATGATACATCCAATAAGGCGTTAATCTCCAAAATATATAGGGAACACATACAACTTAACAAAAGGAAGACAATCCAATTTAAAAATGGGCAAAGGACCTAAATAGACACTTCTCCAAAGTGGACATACAGAAAGCCAAGAGACATTTAAAAAATGCTCAAAGTCACTAATCATCTGAGACATGCAAATCAAAATGACAATGAGATATCACCTCACACCTGTCAGAATAACTATCATCAACAAATCAACAAACAAGTGTTGCAGAGGTTGTAGAGAAAAGGGAACCCTAGTACACTGCTGGTGGGAATGCGGACTGGTGCAGCCACTGTGGAAAACAGTATGGAGTTTCCTCAAAAAATTAAATAGGGAACTCCCATTTGACCCAGTGATCCCACTTCCAGGAATATATCTTAAGAAACCCCAACCACTCATCAGAAAGGACATATGCACCCCTATGTTCATAGCACAATTTACAATAGCTAAGTTTTAAAAACAGCCTAAGCGCACATCAGCAGATGAGTGGATAAAGAAAGCTGTGGTACATCTACACCATGGAATACTACAAGGCAATAAAAAGGAAAGAACTCTTACCATTTGTAACAGCATGGATGGAACTGGAGAGTTTTCATGAATTTTACTATTTTGTATTTTCATGATTCTTCAGGTCAAAATGTTTTCTAATTTGTACCTTGATCTCTGAATTATGGGTGTGATGTATAATTTCAAGTATTTGGATATTTTCAGTTTGATCCTTTCTTACTGGTTTCTATGTAACATGGAAATATGCAGATCTGCTTTGCCCACTACCCAGTTTCACTTCTCTGGGGTAACTACTCTGCACAATTAATTATGTATCCTTCAGAACTTTTCTAGAACAAACACACACATATTCATATCTCTACATACCTACGCATGCTAGTATAACAATTTAAACAACACTGGGCCACTTATTTCACCCAGTGATATATTATGGACAACTTTCCTTGTCAGTACCTACATACCATTTTTTATTTATACATCTTATTAGATAGCATAAATGTACCATAATTTAACCATTTTTTGTATTGATGGACCTTAATTATTTTCATTTTTTATTATTATAAAACATTATTGGAATGAATATCTTGATACATATACCTATGTGCATTTGTAAGTGCAAGTATTTCTGCAAAAATGATACTTGGGTGTGGAATTGGTGTGTGAGACGATATGTGTATTCGAAATTTTTTGACGCTTTTAATTGTCAATAAAATGTGTTAATACCAATGGGTTTTGTGAGCCTAATTATACTCAGGTGATTCTTGCCATAACAAATATCTACTTCAAAGTGGCTAGATAGTTTTAAATTATCTAGCCTATTAATTATCCACCCCCTTCCATTGTTTTTTATTGCCTTATTCAGCATCCTAATATAAGTGCTGACATTGATTATATCTCTTGACTTCTGTGGGGTGTTTCAGAACTTTTAAGCTCATTCTCTGATCCTGCATTACTCTATCCCCCAAAAGTCTCATTGCTTATTTAGTAAGAAGAACATGCAAGGAACATTTAATGGATTATGGTATTAGAAATATGGCAATTCCTTTCACTCCTGATTTTTGGGATTTTTTTTTCTGTCAGGAAAAAAATATGCAATACTTGGGAAAATGCAAAAGGATGACTGCACATACTTCCAGTGATATATTTGAGCACAACAGGCCTGCCCAAGTTTACCCAGTTTTCCAGGAGAATACACCCTTATGTCACTTCTATTTACTATTGATTAGAATACTGCCACAGTCTCAGCAACGTTAGATGTTAAGCATAATAATACTGATACGTTGCAAATGATTTATGTACAGCAAAGATGTAATGATCTCTGCTCTGTATAAAAACACATCAAAGGTTCAATTTTATTGCTTTGAAGAACATAAGTTTTATATAATAATTTATCTATTTATCCCCTTATAACTCACTGTTCTTCAAACAGTCATTGAACCAGCTTTATCATCATACTGATTCTCTGAGGAATAATGAGTTTGCCCTAACCGGTTTGGTTCAGTGGATAGAGTGTTGGCCTGTGGACTGAAGGGTCCCAGGTTTGATTCCGGTCAAGGGCATGTATCTTGGTTGAGGGCACATCCCCAGTAGGGGGTGTGCAGGAGGCAGCTAATCGATGTTTCTCTCTTATCAATGTTTCTAACTCTCTATCCCTCTCCCTCCCTCTCTGTAAAAAAATATCAATAAAATATATTAAAAAAAAGAATAATGAGTTTAATATTTGATATATACCCATTATACATTTATGTGAGATTCTTGTTTTTAACATTTTGGAAATTATACTTTTATTCTTCCAATGAATAGGGAAATTATGTTTCCAGGAAGGTCAGGGATGAGCAAGCAACATGCTTTCAAATGAGGTTCATGATGAGCTGATGGGTAGGTATGAGCAATAAATGAACAGTTATCAGGCAACTTTACTCTGAAAACATATGTAATGATGAATAGCAGGCACACAGGCAGCCACTCCCCATTAGCAGTACAAAGGCCTGAAGTTTCAAGGATTCATATGGTAAGGTAAGCTTCAGCTAGTACTGTAAAATGAGTTTTCCAAAAGTTGTGGTACTATTGAAGAAAACTGGATAGAGAAGCAAAAGACTGAATAAAGTGATTACAGTGGAAAAGATGTCACTACCTACAAAAGAACCACTTAACTATATTGTGACATTTTAAGCATATTACAAAATATGTATATGTTGTAATCTATCTATCTTCTATGTATCTCGGTGCTTTTCAACCTTTAGCATGCATAAAAATCATCACCTGCGGTGCCTCATTCCTAGAGATTCTCATTCTGTAGGATTGGGGAAGGGCCTGAGATTCTGCATTTCTTCAAGCTCCTTGGTGATGCTGATCACCCTTTGAGTAGGCCTACTGTAGTTGTCTTTTAGCCAATTGATCAGAGGCTAGAAGCTTTGAGTTGATGCTCACCGTACAAATTTTCTCAAGATATTGGGAAATAACTTTTCATTAGTGTTTTCATCTGTCATATCTAACTAAAGGAATATATTGTCAATGTCAAATGGGGATGCCATTCCCTCTCTAAATTCCAAATTCAATAGCAAGATAGATAAAAGAGGCAGACAAATGTAGATCAAATCATTTTTATTGCTGATTTAGCTGAGATGAGAATAAGGCTGAGACTATTACTGGCTAAGCTAAAATGGAATATGAAGCTGAGAAATGGAGCTTCTCATAATTTGCCCCTGAATTAAACTTATATATCTACGCATGCCTCATGTAGGTACAGAAAGGAATTTTGGCCAAAGACCAGGAAAAATTCCCTTCTCTTTATAAAAATTCTCTCCCCTCATCCAATATAAATAGGTTCTTTTCATGAAGCAATGAGGAAAAGTTCAGATTCAGAACATGAGAGATAACCATCAAGCAGTGGGCTTTCCAACAATTTTTATTTGTTACTCAAGGTATCATTGAATAATAATCAGCTGTTACCCAAATTAATTTCTCAACTTTTTGCTTATACAGTAGTTTTCCTCTTTGTCTGTTTCAAAAGTCCCAGCAGAACTTGAGACCTTTCTCTGTTCTCCCCTCCTCCTTATTGTTCTCCTTTCCCAACCATCTTGGGAAGGAACATAATTTATTTATACTTAAATTTCCTGTTCACAACCTAATATGTGCTTTTCTACTAATCCAGGCTTTGGGTCCCGCGCTCTTCTAGAGACAATGTGTCAAGTGTATCTTCCCTAAAGTAAGCATTTTTAAAAAAATATATTTTATTGATTTTTTTACAGAGAGGAAGGGAGAAGGATAGAGAATTAGAAACAACGATGAGAGAGAAACATTGATCAGCTGCCTCCTGCACACTCCCCACTGGGGATGTTTCTGCAACCAAGGTACATGCCCTTGACCGGAATCAAACCTGAGACCCTTGACTCCACAGGCTGATGCTCTATCCACTGAGCAAAACCGTTAGGGCTAAAGTAAGCATTTTTATATATGAGTGTGTGTGTGTGTGTGTGTGTGTGTGTGTGTGTGTGTGTTTGTAACTAAGAGATTTGCCTGCTAATGAGAAGTTTCACAAGGTTCCTGAGCATATTCTACTTAATTATTCTTTATCTATTAGAAACAAATGTATAGGATATTCTCTAAGGCAGAATAGAGTCTTAAATCCGCCATTATCCAAGGCAAAATAAACACAAGCTGGTGTTGTTTGGCATATAAATCCAGAACAGGTGAAATGATAAGAACCCTAGGCTGACAGACAAAGGGGCATTTATAATATAGAGATAACTATTTATCACATTTAAACTGGTTGCTGTTTAATATATTTGCTTTGTTGCTAGCTTTATTTAATTTCCAACTCTATGACTTCTCCATCTGTGTTAACACTCTATACAGTATTCAGAATAAATTTTCCCATTTTAGCATGATCCAGTATACACTAATAAGGTAGGTGTCAATTCACCCCATCCTAGTAGATCTAGGTCTAAGACTGATACTCCTGCCTCTCATAAGTTTTGATCCTAAAATGGTATATTTTGTTATTATGTTCATTAATTCTTTCCTCTGTATTCTCCATTCTACTGTCGAACTCATCCAGTGAGTTTTTTAAAAATTTATTTTGCTAATGTATTTTTCCAATTCAAAAATTTCCGTGTGGTTCTTCTTTGTAGCTTTTATTTCTTTGCTGAGACTTTCTATTTTTTTCAGTTGGTTTCAAGTGGTTCTTAATTTCCCATTGAAGCTTTTTATACTAGCTTTCTTAAAATCTTCATCAGATTAATTCCTACATCTCTCCATGTCATCTTGTGGCGGTTTATTGTCTTTTCTCATTCAGTTCAAGATTTTCTTGTATTTTGGTTTGACACTTGGATTTTACTTTATGAGACTCTTAAGTTTCCTCCAGCACCTCCAATGGCATTGTGGGTAGGTAAGAAAGTTCCATCTTCCCACTTAATCTTCTCGGAGACCACCCTGATACTTGGGGGAGAGTGGTTTCTTGTTATAGCCAGCAGGGTGGAAGTCTAGGCTCTCTACCCTGCCTCTGCTGATGGGGTTGTCTTTTTTCCTGTGGCTCGTAGGGAAATTGTCAGAGTTTACTGCCTTGTTAGATTGCTCCTGCTGTGGTCCTTTGGCTAGGGAAAGGAGGCTTTTCTTGGAGATGATGATGATTTTTTGTCTGCTCCTGTTGGTTTATCCAAGTCACTGGCTCCTCTAGCACCCAGCCTGGGATATATGAGGCAAAGGAAAACTCAAGGAGCTCACTGCCATTTTGTGACATAAAGAAGTAAAAACGAGGGCCTGCATGATTACAGTGTGGCAATAATAATGGGATATTAAATGAGGTTTTTTTGAAGTGTCTATATTTGAACAGGGATTGTATGGGCTTTCCTGCATGCAAGAGCTGTCCAATAATGGCATATCCAACAATTCGATTTAGAAAAGTCACAATGTTTGCAACGGTTTTTGAAAATATGTGCATTTTGCCTGTTTGGCCGGTCTGAAAATATAATAGGTAGGAAATTGTTTGCTATGGGTAATGTGAGCATTTTTATCTTTATTCCTCCTTCTTGCTGTAACTAGAAATTACTTCAAAAATCATGGGCCTAAGTAAATGATACAAACCCAAGCCTCACTAAGCACCACCCCAATCTGAGAATTAAAAATCACCCCGCCTTTCCTTCCTTAAGAATAAATACACTGAATGTGAGTGAATGTTGTCAGTCTTCCCTGAGCCCTCACCTGCCCGCAGGCTTTATGCCAACTCACCTCCAAAGCAGCTCTCCCAGGTTTTCTTTTTAAAAAAAAAAAAAAAAATTTTTTATTGCTGATAGCATTACAGGTATCTCCCATTTCCTACTCCCTCCCTCCCTCTTTCCCACCTTCCTCTCACCAACCTTCCCACGGCCCCACCCCCACACCCGGGCGCCGCTTTTTCCTTCTCCCATGGAGCCACTCCTGCCCTCCCCCTCCAGTTTCGCGCATCTCCTGTTTCTGCGCGAGCTGCACCGTTACTGGACTCAACGCCTCAACTGCTGTTATTCGGCCAGCGGGACTCCTAGAGAACGGAGCCATGTTCTCTCTTCTGGTCCTTTTCATGGGACTTGCTGGTCTGCAGGCAGGCCTCAGTAAGTCCAGTCCCGTGATCATCCCCCAACCCAAGCTTTGGAGGGGACTTGGTTTGCTTAGCGGGGCCTGTACATTTTGGGTCCAGCTTCTAGGCCCAGACCTTACCCAGGCCCCTCTCTTGCCCCACCCATTTTCTCCTTGCCCTTTGCTTCAGGGTCTATAGCCAAAAAGGCAAAGAGCCAACCTCTGGGCAGAAAACCTTTCACTTCTCTGGAATGGTTTCCTTTTCTGTGAAATATGTGGTCTTTTCCACATTCAAAATTCTGCTGTTGTAGAAATGATTGCATCACCATAAAGAAGGTATTTAATCTAGGATTTTTTCTGATTGACTGACCGCTGTCCTCAGCCTGCTCCACTGAAGATTATGGGTCACCCTTGTATTCAATATTCAGTCTTCTCCCTGCAAGATCCCTCTTTTTCGATATACCTGTTTTCCCATTTCCACACTTCTTTTGCAACACAGTAACACTGTATTTGTTACTCAGTGTTGCTTAGTCAAATTCTCAAACTGCCTAACTAGAAATATGTGTGCATAGAGACAAATAAAGATAAAATAAAAACTTGAGATCTTGGCAAGGGCTAAGAAATTTGCAGGTAAGAGTGACCGGAAAGACAGTGGAAAGGAAAAGTAGATGCATAGATTATACAATAATTTTTTGGTAATGTAGAGAAACAAATGGAGAACTGGATTTTAGAAATTGATAATGTAAAATCAGGTACCAAAGTAACTTTGCTTATTTTTATTTTAGATCATCATAAAACATTTCTGCAGAGCACAGTTCCTGAAAAGATTTCATCCGCTGACACAGAAAGAGATCCAGAAAATAATGTAATGGGAAATAATATTTTTATATCTTAAATTGTGTTGTTTCTAATGTGAAGACCAGCATTGCAGAACAAAGAGCATTTTTAAAAATCTGTATGAATGTGTGTGACTCCATGTTTGTGTGTTTCTGTTGAGGATGAAGGATTTTAAGGATAAGAGCCACCAGGGCCAGACTAGGGAGAGGCAAGCAAAGTGCTTGACTCAGGCACAACATTTAAGGGGTTGATAAAAAGCTAGGGATATTAAAGCAGAGGTTAAGGTGAAGTGAATGAGGTGAGTCAGGATCAGACGTCTTTCTTTAAAATGCTGATATTTTGTTTACCATGTATTTTTTGCATTAATTTTGATAATTTAATATATTGCATTCAAATAGTATTTATATTGATTACTGAGTTTTCTGGACCCCTAGTCCTGGACCTGATGGTTCCTCTAGCCGCAAAAGCCCCCCCCGCCCCCGACCCCGTCTATGGTTTTTCTTTCTGTAGTTTCAGCTATTCCCAGTCAACTGTTGTCCAACAATATTAAATAGAAAATCCCAGAAATAATCATAAGTTTTAAATTGTGTGCTGTTCTGAACAACATGGTGAAATCTTGCACTGTCCAGCTCCATCCCACCAGGATCATGAATCATCCCTTTGTCCAGTGTCCCCACCTCACTTCATCTAATCATGTAGGCATGGTATCGTCTCACATCATCATAAGAAGAAGGGTGGCTATAGTTATAATAAGACTAGTGGCCTGGTGCATGGATTCGTGCACCTTGAAAGGAAATTAATTAGAAGAAATATTTTAATATTGCTATTTTCTCTTTATCTATAATAGAAGTGTCAGAGATGAAGCGTCAGAGGTATGTTGTGCCAATAGTTGGTCTTCAGACATATTCTGTCGATGACGCGGCTTTCTTTCAGCTTCTGAATGTCAACAAAAACAATTAAATTCACAATCAACAATGACAGATCGAAACACACGCATGTGATTGGCGCCAGCAAGAGCTTTATATGTATCGTGCATGCCCTTGTCAACGTTTATTTTTAAATTTCCAGTGCGCATCATGTGTACTGGCTGGTTGGTCGGATGGTCGGATGGTCGGACAGATGGATGGTTGGTCACTTAGCTATATATATATATATATATATATATATATATATAGAGAGAGAGAGAGAGAGAGAGAGAGAGAGAGAGAGATTGAATTTGAGAGAGAGGGACCTTGTCACATAACTTTTATTACAAGATATTGTTATAATTGTTCTATTTTATTATTAGTTTTTTGTTAATCTCTTACTGTGCCTAATTTATAATTTAAAATTTGTCATAGGTATGTACATATATGAAAAAACATAGTGTAATAGTATATGTAGGGTTCATTATTATTCATGCTTTCAGGCATTCACTGGGGGTTGTCATAGGACCTATCCCCCATGGATAAGGGGGACTGCTGCACTTGCCTCACCTTTCAATGAGTCAGTGAGGAGCTTAAAGGTGATCAGCGCATAGACTTCACAGCTGGAACCTAGATATCAGTACACATTCCTTCTCTGATTCCCCAGGAAAATCTACTTCTCACACGGTCCCTTCTATTATAGGATAATCTAATGTTAGTCATAATTGTAGTCTTGGATTTTATTTTTTCCTTTTAGTAGTTTTAAAAAACCTTCCCACTCTGTTTCACATAAGGATTCACTGTTTGTACCAGGATTTCCCCTCCCCCATCACTCCCAATTCTCTGAAGGTAGTCTTATGTCCCTATATACTGGTTCTCTACCTTTTTTTCTTTTTGTAGCTAGATTTTATTTACAACCCCCCCCCCCCCCCCCCCCCAGTGAATTCTCAGTCATGCTGTGATGTAGGATTAGAAAGAAGGGTCTCCATTTGATTTTTTGTTTAATTTCCTTTTTTTCTGAAGTTCATACCAATCCTCTTCCCTTATTATGACTGACCAATCTTTCAATTCTCCATGAGTCTAATCTCTAACATTTAAAAAGGGACACTTAATATTATGGAAATTCAGTGTTTCTTTTAACTATAACAACTCTAAAAGCTCTCTTTTAATATTTTTGCAACAGAAAATTATTATTAATGTGGGGTGTGATTATATTTTAATATATTTAGTATAATATGAGGTAGGACCTTCAAAAGTAGTAGGGCTTAGGGGACAATTAGAGAGCTCCTAGATATTACAAATAAAACATGGGGCACCCAATTAAATTTGAAATTTTATATATATATATATGTTGCCAAACTAAATAATTTTAAATACAAAAAATTATTGTTCAGCAGAAATAAATTACAAATATCTAAATTACATACCTCTCTCTTTCTTGAATTGTATTTCCATGATGGTTTGACTTTCTTAAATAGTTCCTTGTTTTGCAGAATTTGCTTATAAAATTCCTTGCAGTTATTCCATTTATATTGTAACATAGTTTCTGCAGTAGTCACATCCAATTTATTTCATTGTTTTTTCCACTGAACATTTGCTAGTGAGAAAAAACACTGGATATTAGCATTGTGAGATAGTGTGCAAAACCTGTGATGACATAAATTGGTCTTAATTTGCTTTTCTATTCTTCACTATTATGTTGCATTTCTCTTTTCCCTTTTTTCCTTTATATATATATATGTTTTAAATTAAATTTATTGGGTAAATAGATCATATAGGTTTCAAGTGTATTCTATGATATATGATCTGTATATTGCATTGTGTGCCCACTACCCAAAGTCAATTAATCTCCATACTTTCTTAATTACTGTAGCTTTATAATAAAAAATTGATATGTGGTAGTGCAAGCTTCCAACTTTCTTCTTGTTTTTCAAGATCGTCTTGATTATTATTCTCCTTTGCATTTCAATGTAAATATTAGAAGCATTTGTCAGTTTCTGCTAACAGTACTTCATCTGTCTCCAGATGAGATCACAGTGACAAGCCAACACCTTAATTAGTATATTTTAACAATGTGATTTGTTATCCTAATGGACTTGTGTTACAGCATTATTGTTTTAATTTGCATTTCTTAAATAATTATTAACATAAATTTTTTGAGGGATAATTTATACACAGTGAAAAATAGAGATTTTAAGTGCACAGTTCTTTGAGTTTTTACAAATGTACATGTTCTTATAATCAATACCCAAATCAAGAAAAAGATTATCCCAGATATTTCCATATGTCCACCACCCTAAAGACACTGTTCTGCTTTCTATCATCATAGATTAGTTTTGTCTATTATGAACATTTTTGTACATATTGTAAACATCTGTATAACCACCACACATTTCTAGGTATAGAATGTCTAGCATTTCAGAAGGAGCCCTCCTATAGCCTCCTAGTCAATACCCAAAAGTATTAACACTATTCTTATTTCTATCAGCATAGATAAATGCTGTCTATTCTTGATACATATGTGATTCCTTATAAATATATATATATATACATATATTAAATAAATATACATTTACATATACATGAATATATGTCTGTATATGGACTCATAACTACGCAATCTTTTTGCGTAGCCTCTTTTGTTTAACCTTCTGTCTTTTAGATTAATCTATGCCGTTACATGTAGTCCCGTTTATTCTCTTACATTGCTATATAGTATTCCATTGTATGAATATATTATAATTTTATATCCTTTTGACTGTTGCTGAACATTTAGGTTGTTTCCAATGTGGTAATATTATGAATAAGATGCTCTGATTATTTTTGCATGTCTTTGGTATGTATATGTTTACTCATTTCAGTTGGATGTGTGCCCAGAAGTGAAATTTCAGTGTCATAGGATTATCTACCAGAGGTCCGGTGCATGAATTCATGCACGGGTGGGGTCCCGAGTGGAGTGGAGTGGGACCGGCCCTCTGGGTGGGTGGTGGGACGCCCTTGCCAGCCCGGGATTGGATCCATCCCGCTGATGTTCACACCAGTTGTTGGGAGCCACCTGGTGGCCGCTTTTATATCCTTTTTTCTTTACAGGTCCGTCTAGGGAGGGGGAGCACCCTAGGTGCCTGAGGCCGACTTCCTGTTCTGTAGCATTACTTATAATTTTTTATTGAATTTTGGTTTATTACTTTTGTAGAGCTGACATGACAAAGTAACACAAAAGCCGTGGCTTAAACAACAGAAATTGTCTCAGTTCTGGAATCTAGGAGTCCAAAACCAAGGTGTGGGCAAAGTTCGTTCTTTCTGAAGATTATGAGGGGAAGATCTGCTTCAGGCCGCTGTCCTTGGCTTGCAGATGGATATGTTCTCCTTATGAATCTTCATGTGGCTTTCTGCCTTTGAGTATGCCTGTGTCCAAATTTTCTCTTTTGATTAGGGCCTGCGCTAACGATGTTATTTTAACTTCATTATCTCTATAAAGACCCAATCCGAGTTGGATCACATTCAGAGGTCTTAAGGTTCGAAATTCACATATAAAGTTAGAGGGAAACAATTCAACCCAAATAGCTGGATGTTTGTGCCTGGAAAATTGTAAAAACTCTGGATGATGTCTTTTTGGAGTTATTGTTTTTTTCCCCCCTCCTATCAGTTTTGTACATTTTTTGTTAATTACATTCTAGGTGTTTTTTTTCATTGTAATATATGTAGATTTAAATTTTTAATGGTACTGTCATATGTCACTATATTTTTCATATTTGTTTAATAACAAGGGATTTTTAGAGGGCACAGTATTCAAGGTCCCATCCAGACTCCACTTACACTTCGTTCCAGTGTGCTATTCAGATGACTCTTCTTAGATCATTTATGTGTTGCAAAGAATCTTATTCGGCTATAACCGCAGGTTGAGAACCGCTGTTCTAGAGGGTTCTCCATACTTGTCTCTGCTCTCTCCCTATCCTCTCCTACATTCTATTCCAGGGTAAAGTCCTTGCTTAACTGGAGAGGCAAAGTATAAAGGTAGTTGTTGTGGAATGTAGCTAGAGGTGTAGTGCATTTCTTGTAGTCCTATCTATAGAACTACCAGTTCCAATGAATAGGGAAATTTACTTTCCAGGAGGGCTGGGAGTAGGCGAGCAACAAGTTCTCTCAAGTGAGGGGGAACCTTTGGTATTTACCTTCAGCATGACAAATGGTCTAAGCCAAAAGATAACAATAATCAACTAGGCTTTTCCCTCAGATATATTAATTATGGTGACTGGAAGGCATGTGGGGACTCTACCACCTTTTCCTCAATGTAGAACTTTGAAGCTTTAAGTATCCATCCACATAGGAAGGGAAGCACATATAATTATTGTATATTATTATTAATTTAGTCAATATTTTAAAAGTATAACTGACAGGAAACATTATTTAACATATTATTTATAATTATTATTAAAAGTATTTTGAATTTTCATGTTACAGGTTGCTTATATGATTACAATAAAAGAAAAACCATATTTTGTTCATCTCAAAAAGCAGTAAGTAATTATTTTACCTTTTAAAATTTTAATTCTTTGGTTTCTTGATTTTTTAAATAGTTATGAATAGGATAAATTCAAATCAGATGTATATTTGATACCTATATGCATTTGAAATCTAATGTATATTGGTTATTGAATATTGTCTTAGGCATACAAAAAACAAGAAAATATGATCCACATTTAAAGAATTTATAATGCAGAGTGATATATTCAAACACATTAGTAGAGAAATGGGAAATTTTATTTTAATATGGTATTATGATAAATATGTAAATAGTAGTCTCTGAAAATCTGGGAAAGCTTTTTGGGAAGAGGTAAGAGATGACTTATATCTTGAGGGAAGATACTTTTAGCTCTGTAAAGAAATGGGGTGCCATAGGGGGGCATTCTGTTTAGAGGAAATCATATGTAAAACATAGAGGTGTGAGACTAAGTAGATTCTGTGGTGTTCAAAAAAGTCAGTGTGAATTACTAAAGAACATGTTTTGGGGGGATGGAAGTAAAATATTTGGAAAGGTAGTAGGTAGAACCAATTTGTAGATCTATCATGCCATGGTAAGGATATTGCAAGCTAAAATGTTTTCAAGAATATACTTATGTAGGCTCATTGAGTCTTGTAGGTTGATTCTGAGGGAGCAAAAGTAGAGTAGGGTGTCTAATTATCCTTCCTATCTAATAAAAGAGTAATATGTAAATTGACCATCACTCCACGACAAAGATGGTAGTGACCATAGTGGCCAGGGCGGGACACTGGTGGTGTCGCCCCGACAACACGAGCCCAGCATCCGCACCCCAGCCCTGTGGAGGGAGGAGACGGGCCTCAGGCCGGAGGCTGGGGCAAGGGACACTGGCATCATTGCAGGCCGGGCTGAGGGATCCCCCTCCCACCCGTGCATGAATTTTATGCACTGGGCCTCTAGGATGATTATATAATAATTTAGGTGAGTGATGATTGTTGATTTGAATATATAGTATAGGTCAGGGGTCCTCAAACTACGGCCCGCGGGCCACATGCGGCCCGCCAAAAACATTTGTTTTTTTACTTCAAAATAAGATATGTGCAGTGTGCATAGGAATTTGTTCATAGTTTTTTTAAACTATAGTCTGGCCCTCCAGCGGGCTGAGGGACAGTGAACTGGCCCCCTGTTTAAAAAGTTTGAGGACCCCTGGTATTGGTCATAGTACAGGAAAGAAAACATTCAGTAGGCCTTGAAGACAGATTTGGTAGTATGACTGGGAAACAGTGAGAATCTTGGATAATTTAGTTGTTGCTTAAGAAAAGGTCACTTATAGTATAATTAAATGAGGAGCATGAACAAGGGAGATCTTTATGTGAGGAGGGTAAGTTTAATTTGCAGTGCCTATAAGATATACAAGTGGGTTATATTCCATAAATACAGGAATGTGAATCTCTGAGCAGAGATTGGTAATTGAGATATAGATTTAGCAATAATCAATAGTTTGGCTGTAATTTTTTTAAAATGAGAGCTTATTAAGTGCTTATAAATAGATTGGTGGCTAAAGACTAAATCCTACTAAAGACCAATATTTTGGGGGCAGGTAGAACAAAAAAACAACAACAAAAAACGCCATGAAGACTATGCCCTAGACCAGGGGTTGACAAACTTTTTCTGTGAAGAGCTCTGGCTAATATGCTATGTACTCTATTGGAACTAAGCAATTTTTCACTGTAGTGCAAAAGCAGCTATACACAATATGCAAACCAATGAGCTGGCTGTATTTCAAGAAGATTTTATTTACAAAAGATGCAGCCAGCCTAATTTGGCCCAGGGGTTATTGTTGTTTGACCTCTGGAAGAGGAACAGAGGAGGGATGTGTGATTACACTGAGTGGGTGTGGTTGCCAAAATGATACTAGAAAGTCTAATACAATGATTATTTTAAAATTGTCTTTTGGGTTTGACATTGTGGTGATTATGAATATTTTCAGAGCAGTTTCATGGTGAGTAAATATTGACAAAGTAGAGAAACTGTCTGTAGACTAATCTTTTAATACAAATAGGTTGCAAATTGAAAATATATAAGAAATAGAGGACACAGAGTCATGGGAAGTTATTTAGGATATAATGGCTTGATAATAAATTCTCAGAATAGTGTTAGGATAAAAAACTGTAGAGAGGAAGTTTGAAATTATAGGACTGAAAAAGGTAGGTATCTTCAACATGTGGCACAGAATGGGATTTGTAGCACGAGTATAAGGGATTGCTTTGAACCAAAGTCGTCGTCATCTGGAAATAAAGATAAGATGTGGGGATGGGTACAGGTTATCTGTAATGAGGTGACATGGAGTTATGTGGGATGATGGACAGGCGTTGTGCCACGTTGTTTTAATTGTTACTGAGGAAAATGAAATAAAATTCTGACCGAGTTTGTTGAGAAGAACTTGGTATGTAACTAAGCTTAGTGAATATGAGTTTGTAGCAATGCAAAGGAAATCTTTATAAATTGTATTCTAACCCTATATTTTAATTTTGAGATTCAGGTTTAAAATGTGGAATCGAGCAATAAAGACAAAGATTTGGAAGTTCTGTGCTGGAAATTGAGACCTATGTTGTTTTAGTATTTGATATTTCTAGCAATTTAGGTTGTCCATTAGCACATATTTTGATATTATTTGTCACTATAGTTAAAATGCCTCTCTCAGTGTCTAATTTATTGTAAACTAGTGGCCCGGTGCATGAAATTCATGCATGGAGGGGGGGAAAGGGAGGTTTCCCTCAGCCCAGCCTGCACCCTCTCCAATCGGGAACCCCTGTAGGATCGGGACTAAACTGGCAGTTGGATATCCCTCTCACAATCTGGGACTGCTGGCTCCTAACTGCTCAACTGCCTGCCTGCCTGATTGCCCCTAACTGCCTCTGTCTGCCTGCCTGATTGCCCCTAACCCCTCTGCCTGCCTGCATAATCGCCCCCAACTGCCCTCCTCTGCTGGCCTGATTACCCCCAATTGCCCTCCCCTATTGGCCCAATCACCCCCAACTGCCCCCACCTACTGGCCCCATTGCCCCCAACTGCCCTCCCCTGCTGGCCTGATCCCCCTAACTGCCCTCCCCTGCTGGCCTGATTGCCCCTAACTGCCTCTGCCTCAGCCCTGCCACCATAAATTTGTCCAGAAGGACATCTGGAAGGTCTCCGGAAGGTCTCCCGGTCAAATTAGCATATTACTCTTTTATTAGTATAGACTAGAGGCCCGGTGCACAAAAATTTGTACACTCAGGGGGAGGGGAGGTCCCTCAGCCCGGCCTGTGCCCTCTCGCAGTCTGGGACCCCTCGGGAGATAACGACCTGCTGGCTTAGGCCTGCTCCCGGGTGGCAGAGGGCAGGCCCAATCCCTAGGTGCAGCCCCTGGTCGGGCTCAGAGCAGGGCCAATTGGGGAGTTGGGGCGCGCCCCCTGTCATGCACAGAGCAGGGCAGATTGGGAGGTTGCGATGCCACCCTCAGTCACGCTCAGGGTAGGGCCGATTGGGGGGTTGGGGCACCGCCCCCTGTCACACTCAAGGCAGGGTCGATGGGGAGGTTGCCACGCAACCCCCTGTGATGCACAGAGCAGGGCCAATCAGGGGGTTGGAGCGCTGCCCCCTGTCATGCACAGAGCAGGGCCCATCGGGGGGGTTGGGGCTCCGTACCCTGTCACGCACAGAGCAGGGTCGATCAGGGGGTTGGGGAGCTCCCCCCTGTCACGCACAGAGCAGGGCTGATCAGGGGGTTAGGGCGCCTTCCCCTGTCACAAACAGAGCAGGGCAGATAGGGAGGTTGTGGCCCTGCCCTCTGTCACACTCAGAGCCGCAGGGCAATCAGGGGGTTTGGGCACTGCCCTCTGTCACGCTGATCCCGGTGCTGGGAGGCATATTACCCTTTTACTCTATAGGATAGAGGCCTAGTGCATGGGTAGGTGCTGGCTAGTTTGCCCTGAAGGGTGTCCTGGATCAGGATGGGGGTCCCGCTTGGGTGCTTGGCCAGTCTGGATGAGGGGATGATGGCTGTTTGCAGCTGGTCACACACCCTTCAGGGTGGGGGTCCCCACTGGGGTGCCTGGCCAGTCTGGGTGAGGAGCTGAGGGCTGTTTTCAGGCTGGTGGGTGACTGAAGCTCCCAACCGCTCCTTTTTTTCTTTTCTTTTTTTATTCTGGGCCAAGACCTCTGCTGCTGAAAGCAGGTATCTGGTTTGTTTCGGTTCTATAATTGAAACACTGTATCATCTCCAGCTTTGAGATCCCGGCCGGCTGAAAGCTGGTTTCTGGGGTTTTGTTTAGCTTCTATATTTCTTACAATGTTTCAAACTGCCAGCTCAGAGGCAGGCAAGGCAGGCGGGGGAACGTTGGAGTCCTCCTTCACTGAAGCAAGCAAGCCTCATGTTCACTTCCAGCTGCCTGGCTTCCAGGCATCTTGGCTGGCAGTTAATTTGCATATTGCCCTGATTAGCCAATGGGAAGGGTAGCGGTCGTATGCTAATTACCATGTTTCTCTTTTATTAGATAGGATGATAGAGAAGTATTTGGAAAATAGGATAGGCCAAGATAATTGGCACTACTTTAAATTTCCTAGTAAAAAGAAAATTTGTAGTATGAAGAGTAATTATTTCTATGCTTTCTGTTTCACAACTTGGTCATGTTTTTGTGCTTTCTGCCTAGATCATTTTTATCCCCAGTTTCTGTTGTTTATTATTATGACAAACATGACACCCAGAAAACTAACAATCCGTTTGGTCAGGTAAGACTTAAGGTGTTTTTTTCCTTACATATTTCTTATTCTGAATTTTCTTTAAAAATATGAATATTCTAAAATCCTAGAATATTATTTTACATATTCATTAAAATGAATAAGCTGGACTAGTTCTTATTACTACATGGCACAGCTTCATTAGGTAAATGCCATACACATTAATGTACTAAGGTAGCTAATCTAACACATGTAAATGGCATATATGGGATGTCCATGTTTAAAATAAGTTATCCATTTGTTTATCTTTGTGTACTTTTTTTCAGATGGATTGCAATTATTATGGATATATTGCAGGCATTCCAAATTCTCTTGTGTCACTCAGCACTTGTTCTGGACTCAGGTTGTAACCATTTGCCATGACCAGATCCTGCTAGTGTATTAGTTGATATGCCATATATCTTTTCTGATTCTACAGTCACCTGTGTTATTTCAATTCCCTAAAAAATGAGCAAGAATTACTGACAAAATAGAATTGGTCACCCTGACAGCATCTGTGCCTGATGGATGGCTACTTGTGGATTCTTATAGGATCTGCTGCTTGGGGCTTTGAGCAGTCTTGAGTGTAGTGGGTGTTGATTGGTCTCTCCATACTTCTTTAGTTTTCCCAAATTTTTATGTTTTCTTAATTCCTAGAATGGGTGACAATTGCCAAAAACCTCAATCTGATAGATACTTTGCCTCAGCTCCAATCATGTTTAGGCTGGCAGTGTCTTCAATAAAGCCCACAAAAATTATTTAGACATTTAGTGTCAGGGAGAGTTAGGTATCTCAAAAAGAAGAAAGGGCCCTGGTCAGTGTGCTAAGTGGTTAGTGCTTCTCCCCACGCACCAAAAGGATGCGGGTTGGATTCCTGGTAAAAGGCACATACCTCGGTTGCAGGTTTGATCCTCTGCCCTGGTCAGGGTGCATGTGGGAGGTAACCAATGGATATGTCTCTCTCAGATTAATGTTTCTCTCACCCCCTTTTTTCCCTTTCACTCTTTCTCTAAAAAAAAAAAAGGAAAAAAAAAAGAAAAGAAAAGAAAAAAGGGACTTATAACTAAGGGAGAGAGTGTCTATAGTTCCTACAGACTGGCTTAGAAAATCTATACCTTAGGAAAGGGTCTTAACTTGTTTAAGCATGTGGATCCATGCCACCAATATAGTTTCTGTAAGATATTTTTGTTAGAATATGTATAATATGAAGCGATACATATCCTGCTGTTACTAGTTCTGTTCTGGGTAACACCTCAAAAAACAAAGAGATAAAGTAGAAAAACTAAGATGACTTTAAATGTATATCTATTAGTTTATAGTTTTGGTAGAATCATTTTAGATTTGTTTCGATTATTTCAACATTCAGGGGAATATTGCAGTTGAAAAACATCTCCTATGGAATCGAACCAATGGAGGTTGCATCAGGATTCATGCACATGATTTATGAAGACAAAGATTATTACACTAACATTTCTCTCTTAGGAATCAGTGACATTTATTATTCCAACTATCAATATAGAAAAAGTTCAGAAGTAAGTATTGACTTTTTAATTTTAATATATTCTGTATAATTTTGTGAACTGAAAATGAATTTCAGAGTAAAATTTGGTGACTTGCAAATACAAAAGTTATTTTAGTTTTTCATGAGGTTCCTCCATGAATTTTAAAATACATAGAGATAAATAGAGAATGAAATCTCAGAAGGAGGTGTGTGGGGGGACTGGAAGAGATGAACTAAAGAACATATATACATACTAGAGGCCCGGTGCATGAATTTGTGCACCAATGGGGTCCCTTGGCCAGGCCTTCAGGATTGGGCCAAAACCGGCTCTCCAACTTCCCCAAGGGGTCCTGGATTGTGAGAGGGTGCAGGCCAGGCCAAGGGAACCCACCGGTGCATGATCAGGGCTGGGGAGGGATATGGGAGTTTGGCCAACAGGGGAGGGACTATGGGAGGGCTCCAGGGCATGTCTGGCCTGTCTTGCTCAGTCCTGATTGGCCAGACCCCAGCAGCAAGCTAACCTACCTATTGGAGCATCTGTCCCCTGGTAGTCAGTGCATGTCATAGCGACTGGTCGACCATCTGCCCCTTGGTGGTAAATGCATGTCATAGCGAGCAGTTGAGCAACCTTAGCATATCATTAGCATATTACGCTTTGATTGGTTGAATGGCTGACCGGACATTTAGCATATTAGGCTTTTATTATATACTAGAGGCCCGGTGCACAAAATTCATGCACAAGAGTATGTGTGTCCCTCAGCCCAGTCTGCACCCTCTCCAATCTGGGACCCCTTGAGGGATGTCCGACTGCCCATTTAGGCCCGATCCCATTGGGGGACTGCTGGCTCCCAACCGCCCACCTGCTTGCCTGCCTGATTGCCCCTAACCCAGGGGTGGGCAAACTTTTTGACTCGAGGGCCACAATGGGTTCTTAAACTGGACCGGAGGGCTGGAACAAAAGCATGGATGGAGTGTTTGTGTGAACTAATATAAATTCAAAGTAAACATCATTACATAAAAGGGTACGGTCTTTTTTGTTTAGTTTTATTCATTTCAAACGGAAGGATCCAGCCCGCGGGCCGTAGTTTGCCCATGGCTGCCCTAACGGCTTCTGCCTGCTAGCCTGATCACCCTCTAACCGCTCCCCTTCCAGCCTTATTGATGCCAAACTGCTCCCTGCTGTCCCGATTATCCCTAACTGCCCTCCCCTGCCAGGCTGGTTCCCCCAACTGCCCTCCCCTGCAGGCCTGGTTCCCCCCAACTGCCCTCCCCTGTAGGCCTGGGTCTCCCTCAGCTGTCCCCTTCTGCAGGCCTGGTTGCTCCCAACTGTCCTCTCCTGTAGGCCTGGGTCCCCCCACTGTCATCCCCTGCATGCCTGCTCCCTCCCAACTGCCCTGCTCTGCTGGCCTGATCACCCACAACTGCCCTCCCCTGCTGGCCATCTTTTGGTGGCCATCTTGTGTCCACATGGGAGCGGCCATCGTGTGTGTTGGAGTGATGGTCAATTTGCATATTACTGTTTTATTAGGAGGATATGCATAGCCCATGGATAGAGACAATAATGTGGTGAAGGACTGGAGGAGACTGAGTGGAGGGGGGAAATGGAAGGGAATGGGGGAACATCTGTAATAGTGTCAACAATAAAAAATAAGCATAGAATAAAATTGAATTCTTTGTTATGCTTGTTATATGAAAGTTTAGCAAAAACATAGTTAACAGATTTAGAATATAGGGTTAAATAAACCAAAAAATGTTTACATGTGGGCATTTAGACAATTAATGTAAATTATTACTTTTTCTCAATTGTCTGGCAATTTATTTGATATAAATATTATGTGATCTGCCTGGCCAGTTTTTTAAACTATATTGTTTGCCAAAAGTAGTTTCCTAAAATTGGTAGCAGAAAATCTTCCCACATGGAAGATTACTGTGAAAATTATTACAAGGCTAAGGAAAGAAAAGCTATATGTTATAAAGTTAATATTTCTAATTTCAGATATTGCTAAAATCAAAAGATACCTGGGTTCTTGTATAGCTGGAGGTCTCATTAAAAATTATTTTAAACCACAAACATTGTTTGGATTGGAATTTTCCAAATAGTACCTAAATTTTGTATTTGAAAATACCCTTGTTATATAATCAGTAGTGACATATTTCTCAGTTTATCTTTGAACATAATTTCAGTAGAAAGTAAATTTTTAGAAATTCCTTAGTATTCATGTATGTTTTTCAGAGAGTTGAATTTTTCAAGTTAATTCCTCAATACCTTGAACTATATATTGTTGTGGATAAAAATATGGTAGGTCCTTTTAATATATTATTATTTTAAAATTATTTAACATTTGTCTTTTACTTGATTTCAATGATATAATAAAAATTTAAAACCCATTTTTGATGTTCATTTTGATTTTAGAACCATTGATAAATTCTTTAAATTATAAATAAGCCAAATTTTTGTTAATTAATTTATTTTGTGTATATGATATCTAATTGCATTTGTAAAGTGAAGCATTTTTCATTTTCTAAACCTTGTTTGTTATTTTTTCTTTTTTTTAAAAGGACTACATTCTCAATGAAAGTATATATTAGAACAGTGATGGTGAACCTTTTGAGCTCGGCGTGTCAGCATTTTGAAAAACCCTAACTTAACTCTGGTGCCGTGTCACATATAGAAATTTTTTGATATTTGCAACCATAGTAAAACAAAGATTTATATTTTTGGTATTTATTTTATATATTTAAATGCCATTTAACAAAGAAAAATCAACCAAAAAAATGAGTTCACGTGTCACCTCTGACATGCGTGTCATTAGCTCGCCATCACTGTATTAGAACATCCCCAAACCTTCAAACCCACTTGCAATAATATTTAATTGTCTGAGCCTAATTGGTAGGGTAGTCTACTGAACACATATGGCACCTCTTTCAGGCAAAGGAAGAAAACAAGTCATCTGTTCTGTTCTCAATTCTTAGTGAATGAAATGACAGAAAAACAAAAGAACAAAATTTTCATAATGAGGATTCACAATTATACTTCAGATCTTGCATGGGTTTAAGTTGTGAATTCGTACAACGTAGGTAGTTAGGGGATTCTAAGCTATAAGGCTGCATTTGTCCTAGATTGGTAAGATATAACGGTACCTGGTGGAAGCAGATGGTATTTCTCCCTGGTGGAATACAACTTTAAATAGGATTCCCACAGATTAATAACAGCCATGTATTAGCTCAAAATCCATAAAAAAATTAGCCACAGTGAAACAAAACAAAAAATAATAGATTTAGATACACAAAACCTTCAGATATTAATATTTTAAGACATAGGTTATAAAACAAAAATATTTTCCCTAAAAAAAAGTTGGTTGATTCTCAAAGAAGTAAATATGAGGCAGGGAAGTGTAGACATAATTGTTGGCAGAGGTAACAAAAATTGAAGTGTGATGGCTCATTAAAGAGTTGGAGAGCTTTTCATTATAGCTAAGTTGACCCAGTACAAAGCCAATACATATGCTAAAATCATATTCCTGTAAATTTACAAAGCAATTAGAAGTTGGTAATCAGAATTTTAAGCATAATAAACAAAAAGAAGGCAATAAAGGAAAACAAATATTATGTATTAAGCATTTGTTTAATATGGAACAAATTTTAAAGCTAAGGTTAAAATATTTCAACTCAAATATTTCATTAGATGTAGAGGGAATAAATACTGCAATTAAAAACAAAAGTTAAAGATTAATGAAAAGCAAGACAAATGACAGTATTTTATCTTTTGTTATGGCTGAGTAGTATTCTTTTCATATATGTACCACATCTTTAACCAATCATCTATCAAGGACACTTCAGTTGTTTTCATGTCTTGGCCACCATGAATAATTCTGCAATGAAAATAGGGGTACATATATCTTTATGAATAAACTAGAGGCCCAGTGCATGAAATTTGTGCATGGTGGGGGGTCCCTCAGCCAAGACTGTACCCTCTCTAATCCAGGACCCCTTGGGGGATGTCTGACTGCCACTTGCAATCCAGGACCACTGGCTCCTAACTGCTCACCTGCCTGCCTGCCTGATTGCCCCTAACCACCTCTGCCTGTCTGATCGCCCCTAACCACCTCTGCTTGCCTGCCTGATCGCCCCTAACTGCTCCCCTACCGGCCTGATCACCCTTAACTGCTCCCTTCCTGGCCTGATTGCCCCTAATCACCTCTGCCTCGCCCACACCTGGAACCCAGGATTCCCTCCTCCGGCCAGTCGCAGGCACATGGGAGCCGGGCTTCCTTCCCTCTGGCTGGCAGCAGGCACCCAGGACTCAAGCCGGCTTCGCCCGGGCTGGCCGCAGCCGCAGCCGCAGGGGACCATGGGTGGGCGGCTTTGCCTGGGCCACAGCTGCAGACACTGGCTCCCAGGACTGCGGGGTGGGCAGCTTATCCCTCTTCTTGGCCACAGGCGCAGCCACTGGCACCCAGGACCATGGGGCATGTGGCTTGTCCCTCTCCTGGGCTGCAGCCTGGCTGGTCCCCATTTCTCTCTCGCAAGCTCATTTGTGCCTGACTGGTCCCCACTCCTCTCTTGTGAGCTCATTTGTGCCTGGCTGGTCTCCATTCCTCTCTCCCCAGTGTTGAGTGTCTGAGCCATTATGGCATTATGGTGTGAGGGCATGATGGCCATTTACATATTAGCTCTTTGTCATATAGGATGTTTTGAAAATTTTCAGGTAGGTACCCAGAAGACAGGTTGCTGGGTCATATGGTAACTCTATTTTTTGTTTTTTCTTTTTATAAATTTATCAAGGTTAATAAGATTATATAGGGTTCAAGTATACATTTCTATGATCCTCAATCTATATATTGCATAGTGTGCACCTCACCCAAAGTTGAATTATCTTCTGTCTCTGTATATTTGACTCCCTTTACCCTTAATACCCTTCCCACTTCTTTCCCTCTGGTAACCACCATACTGTTGTCTGTGTCTATGCTTTTATTTTTGTTTGTTGTTCTTGTTGGTTCATTTGTTGTTTTCAGTTTTAGATCCCACATATTTTCCATGGAGGCTGTACCAGTTTACATTCCCACCAGTAGTGAATAAGGATTCCTTTGTCCCCACAACCTCTCTAACACTGTTACTTGTCTTGTTGCTAACAGGCATTCCAAGAGGTGTGACGTGGTATCTCACTGTAGTTTTGATCTGCATTTCTCTAATAGCTAGTGAAATTGAACATCTTTTCATATATCTCTTGGCCATTTGTATGCCTTCTTGGGAGAAGTGTCTGTTCAGGTCCTCTGCCTATTTTTTTAATTGGATTATTTGTTTGGTGTTAAGTTATATGAGTTCTTTGGATATTCACCCCTTGTCAGAACTGTTGTTTGCAAATATCTTCTCCCAATTAGTAGTTTGCCTTTTTGTTGGCAGTTTCTTTTGCTATGCAGAAGATTTTTAGTTCGATGCAGTCCTATTCATTTATGAAATACCACATTTAAAAAAGTCATGATTGCCCTAGCCGGTTTGGCTCAGTGGATGGAGTGTCGGCCTGCGGACTCAAGGGTCCCAGGTTTGATTCCAGTCAAGGGCATGTACCTTGGTTGCAGACACAACCCCGGTGGGGAGTTGTGCAGGGGGCAGCTGATAGATGTTTCTCTCTCATCGATGTTTCTAACTCTTTATCCCTCTCCCTTCCTCTCTGTAAAAAATCAATAAAATATATTAAAAAAATAAAAAAGTTATGATTCAGTTTCATAAATAATAAAGGGCACAAGTTAAATGCTTTAAACATTGCTTAAAGTCATGTTATTAAGAGTCTCGTGCTCTATTGACTGAACTAGCCTGGCAGGCACTTAATAGAACTGAAACCTATATTAAATAAGATTACCCCAGTAAATTTAATGAAAAATTTAATGAAAAATTTATAACTTTAGAACTATCATTAGAGTTTTCAAAAAATAGCAGTATCACAAAAGACAGAAAAACAAAATCACGTTATTGTGTTTTTATTTATTGCATAAATTATATCACTTTTATAAATCATTACTTATACATCATTATTTCTTGGATTACAATTGGAATGTAGTCCTATCACTAATTTAGAATATAGTACATTGTATATATAAAGGGTATGTGATATATTAATGGCATTCACTAGTTTTTAAAAGTAATTTATGTTTTACAGTTTGATTACATGGGCTCTGATATAAAGGCTGTAACACAGAAGGTTATGCAGATATTTGGACTTGTTAACACTGTAAGTTTTTAAAACTCTTTTGTTTATATATTTTGTAAAATTATCTGTAATATGTATTGATTTGTTTAATATTTGGTTGTGCTGTTGAACAGTTTTCCATGATCAACATACCAAATTAAATGTCTTAAATATGTTTTTATAGAAGTTTAATGTAATGTTTAAATTTATTTAAAAATGTTTATTTGTCTTCTCTTTTTAGATGTTTAGTCAGTTAAAACTGACTGTTGTAATATCTTCCATAGAAATATGGTCAAATAAAAACAAAATTTCTACTTTTGGAAATCCTTATTCAATATTATACAGATTTTTACAGTGGAAATCTGAACATGTCTTCCAGCCTGCATACTTACTTGCGTGAGTATAGTATTCCATATTGGTACAGTGTTGTAGAAAAAATGCAAAAAGATTTCATATGTTAATTATGAAAAATAATCATCTATGTAATATATACTATATTCTATAAATTTGGTGAACATGACTGGGATGGGGGAAAACTGTAAGTTAAAGTCCTTGTCCTCAATGAGCTAATGTGAAGTGAGACTTAAAAATTTCTAACTGACATAAAATAACCTAATAAAAGTGAAGTTACATAAAAGCATTGAAATAACTAAAGGAGATTAATTATAAGTGATAGCACTTTCTTTAATGTTGCTTGGCTTATAAACTTTTACTACCTTTTATATAATCTCTATATTGTGTCTCTCTTCTGATTAATTTTTATGTTTTTATTTTCTAATAACATAAGTATATTGAATTGTTTTCCTATCTAGAATTTTATGTGCAGGAAAATTTATTAATTTTTGTAAATGAGTGAATAAGTAGGTCACAGAAAATTGAATTTTCAGGGATGTAAATGTTGAGGGAACCAGAATAATAACTATAAACCATTAGTGCAAATGCATTTGGCATAATTGTTAGGCTTTATCCTTTTATACTTCTGAGTGTTTATCAAACACAAAATTTGCATATATATGCTGACATATTCTTAATGTTGTAGGTATGAGAAAATATGTGCTTAAATTAGGTTAATTCAGAGTAGCATGGTCCTTAGGACATAGTAATTGTTCACTAATGTTTGTTGTTATGAAAATTTATCACCAATAATACCACTCTTAAATGCAATTGTGAGGAAATTCTTATTTTTAGCTTCAAGAAACAAATTCATTTTAAAGGAGCCGTATTTCCTGGAAAAATATGTTATAAGAACGAGGATGCAGGAGTTGCTCTGGTATGTAATTATTATCCAGTTTGTTCTCACTATTTTCATGTATAAAAATTTCCTAAATATTTTAAAGAATGAATAAATATATTACATAGTTTACTCATTCTTTAATAGTATTTTATTTTACTAACTAGAGGCCTGATGCATGAAGATTTGTGCAAGAATAGGCCTTCCTTCCCCTGGCTGCCAGCACCGCCTTCGCTCTGGCCTGGAGCCACCTTTCCGCCTTCCCACACTGCCCAAAGGCCCAAAGTGGCGGGGGGGCGGGATGGAACGCCTGCGTTGTTGCCATGGTGATGACACAAGCGTCCTGCCCTGCCCCTGGCTGCTCGGCATCTGCACAAGTGTGCGCTGACCACAGGTCCGTCGTCTTTGTCGGGTTAATTTGCATACCACTCCTGATTGGCTGTGGGCATTGTGGAGGGACAGTCAATTTACACATATTTGTCTATTAGTATAGATTTTGGAACATAAAAATTAAACTGTATATAATTGCTTTTAAAAATAGAACAAGTATAAGTTGAACTGATCATAATATAAGTCAAAGTTGTTTTAAACAGTGGTATGCTTGCATCAATATTTATTATATATTCAATAATGTTAATTATTGAACATATCAAATTTTCTCTCAAAATTAAGAATTTGTATACATTCATTAGCTTTTTTATTAAGTGACATTTTTTTTCTATTTTATGCTAACTATTTTATTACTGCATTCAAATCTTTATACTTTGGAGGAACAGACTTGTAGGAAAAAATAGCTATCAAATATTCATAATCCACTGTTTTCTGGAGAAAGTAAGAATAAGCTCTAACTAAAGTGCTATATTCCATTTGTCACAAGTTATTTAAAAACTAGGAAAGAGAACTAACTTGAGAATGTCTCAGAAAAAGATGTGTGCACTGTGATTTTCATATTGAGCAATTTGTGCAGTTGGTTAACTTTTAGTAGCAACTACAATGAAGCAGATTAAAAAGATTTAAAATCACTTCTGGTATGTACTTGTTATAACATTATGTAAGTTTAAGGCCCACAATGTGATGATATGATATATGTATATATGGGAAATTATTTCCACAAAACCTAAGGTTAACACATCCATCATCTCATGTTGTTACTATTTGTGTGTGTATATGTGTGTGTGTGTGTGTGTGTGCTGAGAATCTTTAAGTCTATTCTCTTAGAAATTTTCAAATATATAATACAGTATTGTTAATTCTCATTACTATGCTATACTTTGCATCCCCAGAAACTAGATGTTTGTACCCTTAGACTACTTTTACTCATTCCCACCTCATAGTCCCAACTCTTGACAACCACCAATCCATTCTTTGCTTCAAGATTCATCCATATTGTTTGTGTATGTATATGTATACATACATACATACGTACATATATACATATATTAGAGGCCCAATGCATGAAATTTGTGCAAGGGCCTTGGACCCGGTTCCCGCCTGCCCGCTGCTGTGGCCAGGGTCCTCTGCTGCCTCTGTGTGGTCCCTGACCACTGCGGCTTTATCTGGAAGGAAGGATGTCTGGAAGGACATCTGGTCTAATTAGCATATTACACTTTTATTATTATAGATATAGATATATCACAATTTCTTTATCCACTCATCTATTGATGGACATTTAGGTTATTTCCATATCTTGGCTATTGTGAATAATTTGCATTGAATATGGCCTACAGATATCTCTTTGAGAGAGATTTCATTTTCTTCAGATGTAGGGTACCCCCCCCCCCAAATGTATACACACACATTTGTATAATTATAAATAATGTATAATTATAAAGGCAGAGTTTATTAAAATACATTTCATTTTCAAAATTGATCTATCAGCTGTTAAAGTGTGTATACATTTTTTTTGGAGATACCCTGTATATACCAACTAGTGGAACTGCTGATCCATATGCTAGCTCTATTTTTAATAGTTTTAGTAACCACCATGCTGTTTTCTATACTGGTTATACCAATTTATATTTCCTAAAACAGGAAACAGGCTTCCATTTTCTTCACATCGTTTCCAGTACTTGTTATCTCTTGTATTTTTGATAATAGCCCATCTAACAGGTGTGGTGATATTTCTTGTGGCTTTGATTTGTATTTCCCTGATGTTTATTGATGTTAAGCACCTTTCAGTGTATTTGGTGGCCATTTTAAATCTTCTTTGGAGAAATGCCTATTCAGGTCTTATGACCATTTCTTAATCAGATTACTTGTTTTTTGCTAGTGAATTGTATATGAGTTCCTATATTTTGGATATTAACTCCTTATCAAATATATAATTTGCACACTTTCTCATATTCTGTAGGTAACCTTTTCATTTTGTTGATCAGTTCTTTTGTTGTGTAGAACCTTTTTATTGATGTAGTTCCACTTGTTTATTTTTGCTTTTGTTTGTGGTTTTGGTATCATATCCATAAAATAATTGGCAAGACCAATGTCAAGGAGATTTTTTACTACCATTTCTTTTTAAAGTTTTATGATTTTACTTCTTATATGTACATTTAATGTATAATTTTTATTGTTGATAGTATTACAGATGTCTCACATTTACCCCTCTTTACCCCAATCTTCCCAGCCCCTACCTCCCCACCAAGGTCTTTGTGTACAAGTATATAAGTTTTTTTGGTTTAACTCTTCTCATTCCCCAGTGGTCGGCAAACTGCGGCTCGCGAGCCACATGCGGCTCTTTGGCCCCTTGAGTGTGGCTCTTCCACAAAATACCAACTTCTGTGCATGTGCCACAAAGTTTCAATCGCACTGTATATGCGCGCCCTCACGTGGTATTTTGTGGAAGAGCCACACTCAAGGGGCCAAAGAGCTGCATGTGGCTCGCGAGCCGCATTTTGCCGACCACTGCCCTAACCCCACATCAAGAGAGAGGAAGGGATAGGAATAGAGAGATAGAAACATCAATGGGAGGGAAACATCATTGATTGGCTATATCCTGCATGCCCTCTAGTGGGGATTGAACCTGCAATCTGGGCATGTGCTCTGACCAGAAATTGAACTGGTGACCCCTTGGTTTCTGGGTCAATTCTCAACCACTGAACTACATTGTCTGGGGTCACTTCTTACATTTTAATTTTCAATTCATTTGTAAATTTTTGTGAGCAGTCCAAGATAAAGGGTCCTGTTTAATTATTTGCATGTAAATATTCAGTTTTTTCAGCACCATTTATTGAAGAGGCTATCTTTTTTCAGTTGAGTATTCTTGACTCCCTTGTCAAATATTAGTTGATCATATCTTCAGGGGTTTATTTTGGGGCCCTATTCCTTACCTATACCATACTTTAAAAAATGTTTTTATTGATTTTAGAGAAAGAGGATGGGGGGAGAGAAAAAGAGAGAGACATATGAGAGGGAATCATTGATTGCTTTGCCTCTTGCACCTACCACTTCCAGGGTCTGAGCCTGCAACCTAGGCATGTGCCATGACCAGGAATTGATCCAACGACATTTTGGTGCACAGGATGACACTCAACCAACTGAGCCACACCAGCCAGGGCTATACCATACTTTTGGATTACTCTAGCTTTGTAATATAGTTTCAAAACTGGAAGTGTGATGCCTCTAGCTTTGTTCTTTCTCAGGATTGTTTTTGGGGTCTGTTGTAGTTCTATACAAATTTCAGCATTGTTTTTTCAATTTCTATGAAAAATGGCATTGGAATTTTTAGTAGGGATTGCATTGAATCTATACTATAGTTTAGGTATGGACATTTTAACAATATTAATGGGATATCTTTTCAGTTTCTTTCAATATTGTATAGTTTTCAGAGTAGAGATCTTTCACCAGCTTGGTTAAATTTATTCCTAATATTTTCAGTTATCTTAAAATTGTAAATGAGCTTGTTTTTTTAAATTACTCTGATAGTTTATTAGTGTACATAAATGCAACAGATTTTTGTGTAGTGTATTAATTTTGTATCCAGCTACTTTACAGAATTCATTTTTTACTTCTAACATTTTTGTTTGTTTGTTTTATGAGTTTTAGGGTTTTCTATATATAATAGCATGTCATATGCAAATAGTGACATCTTTACTTCTTCTTTACCAATTTGGATGCCTTTCCCCCTTTGCTTAATTGCTCTAATTAGTTCTTCCAATATTATATTGAGCAAAAGTGGTGAGAGAGCACATCCTTGTCTTTTTCCTGATCTTAGAAGAAAAACTTTTAGCTTTTCACATTGAGTATGATGTTAGCTGTAGACTTGTCCCATAGAGCCTTTTTCTTGTTGTGGTACTTTCCCTCTCTACATACTGTGTTGATAATTTTTAATAAATAGATATTGAATTGTTTCTATTCATTGTTCGTGTTCATAGTTGTTGTTTTTTTTTAATTTCCCCTCTCTGTTTTTGCCTTCTGTGGTTTTAATTGCCCATTTTATTTAATTAATTTATTTTTATTGTTGAGAATATTATAGATGTCCCCCAATTTGCCCCATTTGTCCCCTTCTACCTGGCTCCTGCTGCAACCCAGGCCTTCATCACACTATTGCCTGTGTCCGTGGGCTATGCATACATGTATATAAGTTCTCTGGTTAATCGCTTCCCACTCTCTCTCCCCCAATCCCTCTGATATCTGTCAGTGTTTTCCATGCTTTCATGACTCTGGACCTATTATTGTTCATCAGTTTATTTTGTTCATTAGATTCCACATATAAGTAAGAACATGGGATATTTGTCTTTCTCTAAGTGGCTTATTTTGTTTAGCACAAAAACCTCCTGGTCTGAAACACTGAACAGACCGTCCAATCTCAGAGAGAAAGCAAGGAAAGGGGGGTAAGAGATCAACCAAAGGACTTGTATGCATGCATATTAGCAAGACCGATGGACATAGATACTGGGGTGGTGGGGGCTTGTCCTGGGGGGAGGGTGGGGCAGGGGAGGTCAGTCTGGGAAAAGGGAGATATATCTAATACTTTAAACAATAGAAAAATAAAAAAAGAAAGAAAACATTAAAAAGAAATCTCCAGGTCCATCCATGCTGTCAAAAAGGTTAAGAGATCCTTCCTTTTTACAGGTGCATAGTGTTCCACTGTGTAAATGTACCACAGATTTTTTTAGTCATTCATCTACTTATGGGCATTTGGGTTGTTTCCCTTCTTACTACTGTAAACAATGCTGCTGTGAGCATAAGGGTGCATATATTCTTTCTGATTAGTGTTTTGGGATTCTTAGGATATAGTCTAAAAGTGGGATCACTGGGTCAAATGGCATTTCCATTTTTAATTTTTTGAGGAAACTCCATACAGTTTTCCACCATGACTGTACCAGTCTGTATTCCCACCAGCAGTGCACGAGGGTTCCTTTTTTCCCACATCCTCGCCAGTGCATGTTATTTGTTTATTTATTGATGGTAGCCATTCTGGCAGGTGTGAGGTGATACTCAATGTAGTTTTAATTTGCATCTCTCTGATGATTAGTGACTTTTAGCATTTTTTCATATGTCTGTTGGCCATCTGTATATCCTCTTTAGAGAAATATCCAATCAGGTCCTTTGCCCATTTTTTTAAATTGGATTGTTTGTCTTGCTTTTGTTGAGTTAAATGAGTTCTTTATATATTTTGAAAATTAACTCCTTATCAGATGTATCACTGGCAAATGTTTCATATTCAGTGCGTTCCCTTTTCATTTTGAAGATGGTTTCTTTTGCTGTGCAGAAGCTTTTAATTTTCATGTTGTCCCATTTGTTTATTTTCTCCTTTGTTTCTTTTACTCTATGAGATGTATTGGTAAACATATTGCTATGAGAGATGTCTGAGATTTTGCTACCTGTGGTTTCTTCTAGGATTTTTATGGTTTCACAACTTATATTTTAGTCTGTTATCCATTTTGAGCTTATTCTTGTGTATGGTATAAGTTGGTCTAGTTTCATTTTTTTTGCATGTACCTGTCCAATTTACCCAGCACCATTTATTGAAGAGACTTTCTTTACTCTATTGCATGCACTTGCCTTCTTTGTCAAATATTAATTGACCATAAAAGTGTGGGTTGATTTCTGGGGTATCTGTTCTGTTCCATTGGTCGGCATGCCTGCATTGGTATTTTAATAGGGCTTGCATTGAATCTATAGATTGTTTTGGTTAGTATGAACATTTTAATGATGTTAATTCTTCCTATCTATGAACACAGTATATGCTTGCTCTTGTTTGTATCTTTCTCTGTTTCTTTTTTCAATGACCCATAGTTTGCCGAGTCAGGTCTTTAACCCACTTGGTTAATTCCCAGGTTATTTATTTATTTATTTTTTGTCACAATGGTACATGTTTTCTTTTATTTCTCTTGCTGAGAGCTCATTCTTAGTGTACAAAAATGCCACTGATTTCTGGATGTTAATTTTCTATGCTGTTACTTTGTCAAATTTATTTATTAAATCTAGAAGTTTTTGGTGAGGTCTTTAGGGTTTTCTCTGCACAATATCATTTCTAGCAGTTAGATCCTGAGCCAAGGTAATGTTGTTTGAGATGTAGATACCCTCAAGGTGATACCCTCTTGTGTTAATATAGAACTTATTTTTGTGGCTCTGTTGTGTTATAGGAATTACTGGGCCTGGAACTTGGGACCCCAACTTATAAATATTATTTAAATCAAGGGGCTTGTAGGTGCACAGATAGCAAAAGGGACATTGGTATCTGTGCCAGAGCTTGACTAGCACAAGCAACCACAAATCTTGTCATTGTCTCCATAATTTTGTTTTTCTCAGAATGACATATAGTTGGAGTTATACAGTATGTAGCCTTTTCAGATTGGGTTCTTTCACTTAGTAATATGCATTTCAGGTTCCTCCATTTCTTTTCATTACTTGATAACTCATTTCTTTTTAGTGCTGAATAATATTCCATTGTTTGAAATGTGCCATAGCTTATGTATCTGTTTACCTACTCAAGGATACCATGGTTGCTTGCAAGTTTTGGCAATTATGAATAAAGCTGCTATAAACATCTGTCTGCAGAAACTGGAAATAATACAAAGGAGAGCAACAATACCTACCTATTGATTGCTATATAACTGATTATACCAAAACTTAGCAGATAAAAATGTAGTTCGGTGGGGTAGGATTTTGGGAACAGCTTAGTGAGCAAAATCAAGGTGTCAGACCTGTGGTAATCTCAGGCTTCAGCACAGAGAGAATTTGTTTCCAAGCTCAGTCACGTGGCTATTGGAAGACCCCAGAAAATCTTTTCCAAGTTAACTTATGTGGACCTCTTATTAGGCTGACTTCTCCGCAGAATAGCTGGCTGGTTTTCCCCCAAGTGAGGAAAACGAGACAGAATCCAAGAAGTCAGTCTTTTTCTAACCTATCTTGGAAATGATGACCCATCACTTCTGCTATATTCAGTTAACTAGAAGTATGTCATTAAGTCCAACTTACATTCAAGGACATGAATAGCAGAAGGCAGAAATCATTGAGACCTATTTCAGAGGTTGCTTTCTACAGAGAAAAATGTAGAATTGATTATTAAAATATTAGAGGAATTTAAAAAAAAATAATTCAAAGATGAAATATACAATGTGGTGTTTAAGACTCCAAGATAGCTGCTCTTGTCCTTAAGTAATAGTATTTTGAAATTAAACTTTTGTGCTTATTTATCCATGTTTAACAAATTTATCATCCAAATGCTTATATAACTAATTTCATCTACATAGGTATCTTGGATGCATTGATACCTTTAAAAAAATGAATTTCATTTACTAATTTTTTATTATAATAAGTATTGTGTGTTTTTTTAAATAACAATAGAGTTCTTAGCTGAATCATTTTCTTTTCCTTAAATTTAGCAAGTAGAGGGTTCATCTTTGGAGTCATATGCTGTCAGTATCGTGCAGTTGCTTAGCCTTCATATGGGATTGAGTTTTGACAATACTGATACCTGCTATTGTTCAGGAGATGTTTGCACAATGTCACCAGAAGCAATGTAAGATAATTTTCTTTATTAAATACACATATTCCTGTAAAGAAATTGTTTGGTTAGGAGCTTTTACATTTCCATTAACCAAACTAAAGTAATTGACAATTACAGAACACTGTATCCAACAACTACATACATATTCTTTTTAAGTACCGTTGGAAACACACCAAAATGGTTCAACACTTCCCAAGCCCTCCATACCTGGGTAAACTCTCTTCTTCCTACCTTCCAGAGTCTGATTTGTATATATATACTAAGTGGCCAGATTATTATGGCCACCCTATCAGTACAATGAAGCGAATTAGTTATGCAAATAATAATAATAATAATAATAATAATAAAACCTTGAGAGTATTTGCTTAGGAAGTTTTCAATAGTCAGTATTTTGGGAAGTGTCAATGAAGTACTGATGGGGTGGTCATAATACCCTGGCCGGTCATAAAAATCTGGCCACTCAGTGTATGTGTGTGTGTATATATATATATATATATGGTCAGATGAATTGTGTGATCTCAGTGATTCTGCATAAAGTTAAATGCTTTGATATTTGCATTTAAACTGGCATTGTACAATATGAAGATGTACAATTCATGTTAATTACATTTTATTTATCTTGAAAGACATTAAATTGTAAATAAATAACACCATGACCCATTGAGAAAGAGAGACTTTGAAGCAAGGAGAAAAAGCTTTTAATTTTAATATTACTAATAATACTTTTCTCTTGCTTTATAAACAAGGGGGGCTGCATTTCCATATTGCATTGGTTTCCATAAATTGTGTAGCCAGTTTGACTGTTTTACATTATCACCAAGACTTGATATGATCAGTATGTTTAATTTGAATCATTTTAGTAGGTAGGTAATATTATCTCATATGGGTTTTAATCTGCTTTTTCCAAGGAGCTAATAATGTGATCATATTTTCATGTTTAATAGTGTTGTATATCTTCTTTGATAAAGAGTTTATTCAAATATTTTTTTTTCAATTTTTAAAAACAAAATATATTTTTGTGCTTTTATTGAGTTGTAAGAATTGTTCATATATTTTGGGTATCAGATACATAATTTCCTCTTTATAATGCATTTTTTTAAGAACATGTTTTTAATTTTGATGTAGTAACTTTATCAGTTTTATGATACATTTTTAGTTAAATTACTGTATATGTGTTTTAGTTGATTTTTATTTTTTCCATATGGATTTTCAATTATTCCAAGACCACTTGTTTTCCTCACTTAATTGCCTTGGCCACTTTTTCAAAAATCAAGTGGCCATATATGTGTGGATTTTTAATAGGAATCTCTATTTTATATCACTAATCTGTATGTCTACACTTATGCAGAAGCATATTACCTTTATTGCTGTACCTTTATATTGAATTTTGAAATCAGGTAGTGCAAATATCCAAGTTTTTTCATCTTCTCTAAAGTTCTTTTTTGGCTAATCTAGGCCCTTTGCATTTTAATATATATTTTATCAGCTTTTAAATTTTTACAAAATATCCTGTTGAGCTTTTAAAAAGTATTGCATTATTTAATTGCATAGTTCAATTTTGGGAGAATTGCCATCTTAATAATATGGAGTATTTTGATATGTGAATATGGTATATGCCTTTATTTATGTAGGTCTTTAATTTTTTCCAGCAATGGAATTGTATTTCATAATTTAAATTTATCATTAAGCATTTATCTTTAAGTATTCTTTTTTTGTTATCATGAATGAAATTGTTTACTTATCATCTTCAAATTGCTCTTTTCTAGTACATAGAAATATAATTGATTTTAGTACATTGACTTTGGGTACTGCAAAATTGTTAAATACTTCAGAAGTTTCAGGAGATTTTATTTGTTGATTCTGTAATATTTTCTCTAAGCAAGATCTTGTCATTCATCAATAAGAACAGTTAATTTTTTTCTTTCCACCTTTTTGTGTGTAATTCTTTTTTCCTTCCTTAATTACACTTGAATTAACTTCAGCCCAATGTGAATTGATATGGTGAGAGTGGATATCCTTGCCTTGTTTCCAATCTTAAGGGAAAAGCATAAATATATTCTTTAAATATATTTTTACTTATTTTGTTTCTTTTTTTAAATTTATTTTTATTGATTTTAGAGAGGAAGGGAGAGGGAGAGAGATAGAAACATCAATGATGAGAGAGAATCATTGATTGGCTGCCTCCTGCACACCCACTACTGGAGATCAAGCCTACAACCCAGGCGTGTGCCCTTGAATGGAATCAAACCTGGGACCCTTCAGTCCACAGGCCAATGACCTATCCATTGAGGAAAACCAACTAGAGTGCCATAGTTCTTTTTTAAATTAAATGTCCTCTCTTCTAAAATAGTGTCTTTTATACCCGTGTATAATATGTTGTTTTATTTTTGTTCTTCATCATTTTAATAACTATCTGACTTATTTCACATGTGTGTTTCCTGATATTCATTTTTTGCTCCTAGTAAGCACTTGTTCTACTTTTTACTAAATAACAGTTGCCTATAAAAATGCTCAGTAAATGATGCAAATACTGACCTAATTAGCTAAGGATACTTGCTTATTATTTAACTCAGGGGTCCTCAAACTACGGCCCGTGGGCCACATGCAAATACAAATATTGTATTTGTTCCCATTTTGTTTTTTTACTTCAAAATAAGATATGTGCAGTGTGCATAGGAATTTGTTCATAGTTTTTTTTAAAAACTATAGTCCGGCCCTCCAATGGTCTGAGGGACAGTGAACTGGCCCCCTGTTTAAAAAGTTTGAGGACCCCTGATTTAACTAGAGGCCCGGTGCACGAAATTCATGCATGGGGTAATGTCCCTCAGCCCAGCCTGCACCTTCTCACAATCCGGGACCACTGGCTCCAAACCACTTGCCTGCCTGCGTCATCGCCCCAACCACTCTGCCTGCCTGATTGCCCCTAACCACTCGCCTGCCTGCCTGATCACCTCTAACTGCTCGCCTGCCTGCCTGATTGCCCCTAACCACCTCTGCCTTGGCTCCCGCCACTGTAGCTTCGTCCAGAAGGACGTCTAGAAGATCTTTCAGCTGTCTGGTCTAATTAGCATATTGCACTTTTATTATTATAGATTTTATCCTTTGATATAGATGATATCTTAAGTTTTTATAAAAACAAAAAGTAGATAAATTTATTTTGTCTTCCTTGTGATAATTTCTCAGAAGAATAGTTTCACCATATTTTTGAGTGTTTTATTTATGTACTTCATAAGCAATCAACTTTATTGATGTATGATTTGTTTATAATAAAATTGACATGCTTTGACTGTACAAGTTTATGATTTTTGAGAAATATATATAAACTAGAGGCCCAGTGCACAAATTTATGTACCATAGGGTCCCTCAGCCTGGCCTGTGGGATCGGGCCAAAACTGGCTCTCTGACATCCCCTGAGGGGTCCCAGATTGCGAGAGGGCACAGGCCAGGCTGAGGGACCCCACTGATGCATGATTGGGGCTGGGGAGGGACACAGGAGGTTGGCCAGCTGGAGAGGCCCTGTGGGAGGGCTCCAGGGCGTGTCTAGCCCATCTCGCTCAGTCCTAATTGGCCAGACCCCAGCAGCAAGCTAACCTACTGGTTGGAGTGTTTGCCCCCTGAAGGTCAGTGCATGTCATAGCAAGTGGTTGAGTGTCCTTAGCATATCATGCTTTGATTGGTTGAATGGCTGACTGGTCGACCAGACACTTAGCATATTAGGCTTTTATTTTTTTGAACCACAGTGTTCAGGCTATGCATCCTTTCTCCCTCTATAGGAAGTTCTTTTGTGACCTTCAGCAGTCCTTCTACCTTCCACACTGGCCCCAGGCAACAGCTAATCTGATTTCTACCACTATAGTTAGTTTACTTTGCTCTACAATTTAATGTAAATTGAATTTGTACTATCCCTTGCATGTTTACTGTATAAGACTGTAATCTCTCTGAATTAGCTAAACATTTTTTGTTAAAATTTTAAAATATATAATATCAGTTCCTTTTAAGTATTTGTATGCCAACTTCAACACTAGGGTAATCTCAGTGTTCATTTCTATTGATTGCATTTTTTATTGGGTATCGATCACATTTCCTTATTTATTTGATGTCTATTATTAATTAATTAATTATTATTAGCATATTAGATATGGTTGTTTTATAATAGAAAGCTTGGCCTCTCCTACCTCCTTCTGAAAAACACTGATTCTTTTTCTACTAGACAATTCAACTATTGGGTAATCATTTTGAACTTTATTTGCTTGCTTTTATGTGTGCACCAGTCTGCTAGTCTATATATATAAAAGCCTAAGCGACCATTACGACTGGTCAACCGCTCAACCAGTAGACCGGTCGCTATGATGTGCATTGACCACCAGGGGGCAGACATCAATGCAGGAGCTGCCCCCTGGTGGTCAGTGCGCTCCCACAGCAGGAGTGCTGCTCAGCCAGAAGCTGGGCTCATGGCTGGCGAGCACATCTGCTTTGGCAGGAGCCTCTCCTGCCTCCGTGGCAGCACTACCAAGTGACGGCAGCAGGCACTGCAGGGCTGGGATGAGCGGGAGCGGCATGGCACCTGGCCCCAGCTCGGGCTTCTCTCCGGCTGCCTGCCTCTTCTCACACTGCTACATCCCTTGGGGCTGTAGCTTGGGGATCGCGCTGAAACCAGCAGTCTGACATCCCCCAGTGGGTCCCAGATTGCAAGAGGGCACAGGCCAGGCTGAGGGTACCCTACTAGTGCACTGTGCACTGGGCCTCAAGGTATTTCCAACTTGGTCTCCTCTGGAGATCCTGTCGGAGCTTGAATTAGGCTTGTTAGAACTGATACTGAGTAGATTTTAGTATAGGGCAGAGATCAGCCAACAATAATTCATGGGCCAAATTTGGTGGGCTACCTGATTTGTAAATAAAACTGAAACACAGGAATTAAACTGGAATGTGTTGTTTTCCTCTGGGCAGTATGCAAAGATGATATTCCAGGTTATTGTCCAGGTAGATTCGAAGAATGAAGCCACGGAAAAAGGTGGAAATTTATTGAGAAACAAGCACAGAGGGGGAGAGAGATCCACCAAGTCCCTCTTTCTTAAGGCTTATAAAGGCTGCAGTTCTTTGTTTCCTGATATCCCCTCTGATTGGTCACTATAGCGGTTTCAGAGCTCACACCCCAAGTGGTGTTCTCTCTTTTTCTCCCTTTTATTTTTCTATTCCCTAATACCATCTTCTTTATTCTGTGAATGAGTAGATTCCTCTCCTTTATTCTGTAAATGTGTGTCTTCCTCTCCCTTTATTCTGTAAATGTATACCTTTTGGCAGCTCCCAGCTCCCTTATTCTGTAAATTTATGCCTTCTGGCAGCTCCCAGCTTTGCAGCCCCACGGGTCTCCCTCATGGGCCTCCTAATTCCTAAATCGTCCTAAACCTGCCTATTTTACCCCTAAAAACTCCTTTCAAAATCTTATTACATTCAGGCTTATTGGTTTGCATATTATGTATGACTTCTTTCGGACTATAGTGGAAAATTTCTTAGTTCCAAGAGAGTATACAGCATATAAGCTGATACTACTTACTATCGGCTCCTTACAGAAAAAGTTTCTCAATCCCTGGTTTAGGGCACAGTCTTTAGTCTCTTAAATCATATTCTTTCAAATGTTTTGGAAGGGAGAGAGGAAGGGGAGAGAAAGAGAGAAACACATTAATTGCTTGTGCTAACAGCTTTTATTCTGTCAGGACAGGTACTCCTACTGCTCCTCCCATAATAGCTCAAACAACTAATTTTTATTTGAAAAGTGTTCACTTATGGAGAGAAAAAAAGCTCAAAAATATACTATTAAAGTTAATATTAATAAAGAGTAGTAAATACTATTAATAAATATACTATGAAGTGATTCATATTGGCATTTATAGGAAAAAGTATAAAAATAATATTAAATAGATTAAAGTATATTAAATACTGAAGTCAAAAATTTTAAATTCAGTTGTTTGGCACTGGGAAAGTAAGTATAAAACAGTTCCTGTTTTTACATTACAATAATTTTCTTGGTGACATTGAAAAAGTGTGTTAAACATATTAGCAATGCAATTAATATTTTTGAAAATGTACATTTTGTTTTCTATGAAAAATAATGCTCTTTAAATCTCTCTTAAATTGCCTTACATTAGGAGAACTGTAGAAATATGTAGCAATATTTTTTATCATACCCATGTTTTTTTTTAATATTTTAGGCACTCTCGGGGTGTAAAGGATTTTAGTACCTGTAGCTTGGATGAGTTTAAATATTTTGCTTCAAATTCTAGTCTTGAATGTCTTCGTAACAGCCTTCCTATTAAGCCAGTTTACAAAAGAAAAGAGTATATTTGTGGCAATGGGATATTGGAAAAAGGTGAACAATGTGATTGTGGCCTTGCAACGGTGAGTAGAAAAATTTTCAAAAACGTTTTATTTTTTATATATGTATATAATAGGTGTAAAAGAAGACAAACACCTTATTGTTTAGAAAAATAAATTTAAAGAAGACTTTTGAAAAGAAGATGGCAGCCTGTAAGTTTCCTAATTTTTATTATTTTTGAAAATAGAGAGCAAATGTTCTTAAGGTAATGTTTATCTTCAAATATTGTCTTTTGACATTCTTTAGTGTATGAATCAGCCACACACTTAGAATTAGTGACCACAAGAGTATTGAGAGTTAAAGAAATATATTTAACAGCAAGCAGTAACAAAAGCAGACAAGAACATCTGAAGACTATAGACTATTATCAGCGGGATAACAAAATAATATTGTGAGAAAAAGATTTGTATTGACAGGTTATGCCAACTAAAAATATTTTAAAATTAAGTCTATTACATGTAGAAAATATAAAAATACACAACAAAGATTAAACTATAAGATGAAAGATGATAGAGGAGGTATTGGCAACAAAGTGAAGTAGACATGAAAATTCTCAGAGATAGAAATTATAAAATACAGACTATATTATATTTAAATATAATATGTTAAAAGTATACTTCTATGCACTGGGGATGGGAGGGTCCCTCAGCCTGGCCTGTGCCCTCTCGCAGTTCGGGACCCCTTGCTCCTTACCGCCTGCCTGCTTGCTGCTCCCTACCACTCATCTCGCTGCTCCTTAGTGCTGCCACAGAGGCTCCTGCCACCTCCGCTGCACTCATCAGCTGTGAGCCTGGCTTCTGGCTGAGCGACGCACCCCCTGTGGGAGCGTACTGACCACCAGGGGGCAGCTCCTGCATTGAGCGTCTGCCCCCTGGTGGTCAGTTCATAGTGACCACTCATTCCACTGTTTGGTCGATTTGTGTATTAGGGTTTTATTATAGAGGACAGGATATTGAATGAGAACTGTAAATGAAAAATAAAATTTAAAAAAGAACCAAATAAAATTTTAGATCTGAAAAATTTTTAATATATATATTTTTAATTCTCACCTGAGGAAGTTTTTAAAATTGATTTTTAGAGAGAGAAACATCCATGTGACAGAGAAATACCGGTAGTCTGCCTCTGCACCTGCTGACCCACCGGGATCTAACCTAAACCTAAGTATGTGCCCTAACCTAGAATCCAACAGGAAATCCTTTGGTGTACAGATTGAGACTCCAACCAATTGAGCCACCTGGCCAGGGCAGATCTGAAAAAAATTTTTTAAGTGTACCTCCAGGCCCTGGTCGGTGTGGATCAGTAGTTAGAGTGTCCTCTCACACGCCAAAGGGTCATGGGTTTGATTCCAGGTGAGGGCACATACACAGGTTGTGGGTTCCATCCCTGTCAGATTGCTTGGGCAACTGATTGATGTTTTTCTTTCTCTTTCCCTCTCTCCTCCTCTCTCTCTAGAATCAATGAAAAGAACATATCCTTAGAGGAGGAGTTAAAAAGAAAAAAAAATGCTGGTTTGGTTCAGTGGCTAATGCTTCTGCAGGCGGACTGAAGGGTACTGGGTGGGATTTCGATCAAGGGCATGTACCTGGTTTGCAGGCTCAATACAGGGCCCTGGTTGGGGATTCAGCAAGAGGCAACCAGTTGCTGTCTCTCACATTAGTTTCTGTCTCTCTCCCTCCCTTCCACTCTCTCTAAAAAAAACAACTCAATGCAAAAATGTCCTCAGGTGAGGATTATCCAAAACATACAAACAAACACCCATCCCCAGTGTGATTATTGAAGGAGTATATGAAGTATTTGTTGAATGAACGGGAAGGGATGGGACTTCGCTTTTTAACTGTTTTAGCAACTCTGCAAGCCAGAGGGTTTATTTTTTATTTTAATTTTTATTGATTGATTACTTTAGAGAGAGGAGAGGAGAGTGAGAGAAACACCAGTGTGTTGTTTCACTTATTATTCACTCTTTGGTTGCTTCTTGTCTGTGCTCTGACCAGGGATCCAACCCGCAACCTTGCTGTATCAGGAGGAGGTTCTAACCCACTGTGCTGAGGGCTGCCTGTCAGGGACCCTCAACAAAACCCCTTTGGCGTGCCTTGGCCCCTGCTGTGGGCTGGAGATCCTTTGCTACACCAAAGATTTGGGTTCCATTCTATCAGGGTACCCACTTAGGTTTCGGGTTTGATCCTCAGTCGGGGCTGACTGCTGCTCAGGAAGTGACGGAGGACTGTTGAGGTCTGTGTGCTCTCGTCATTCGGCGGGGAGCTGGGCTTCCATTGCCGACATGGCCGACTCTGATCCCTGCTACTCCTGCTCCTCCATCTAGGACAGCTTCAACTGTGGCAGCTGTGTAGCCTCCGCCAGCGTACATATCCTCATGGGTAGGTCGACCTTTCCATGGTTTGCCTGGCCCAGCTGCTGCGCAGTCGCTTCAGGAGGTGGATTTCCAGGTTCCCAGGGAGAGCGTCCTCTGTGCCGGACTCCCAGGGAGAGCGGGGTCCTGGAGGGAAAGCACTTAGCTCCGCCTCCCCTTGGGGCTCCCAGGCCAGAGTGCCCATCCTGTGCAGGGCTCAGAGGGGAGAGCCGCTGCAGGAAGGCCTCCTAGCTAGGTGCTGAGAAAACAAAACTGGAGCCCTTCCTCCTTGAACCCTGTCGTCTTCAGTATAGGAAGGGACAGATGAAAGCCTTAGCAGCCTCACTGGGGCATGCTGTGCATGTAGCATGCTGATTGGTCGTTAGGTGACAGTGTCCCGGACAATTTTCATATTCCTCTATTATTTGTATAGATAATATAAAACAACATATAACATATTATCTATAAATACGTATATATTACATGTATATTACTTAATGGCACTGAAATATATCTTAAAGAAGAAAGAAGCCAAAAAAGAGTTTATTCTTGAAAAAAAACCTGCAGCTCTAAGATATCCTATCTAATAAAAGAGAAACGTGGTAATTAGCCGTACCTCTGCTACCCTTCCCATTGGCTAATCAGGGCGATATGCAAATTAACTGCCAGCCAAGATGGCGGCTGGCAGCCAGGCACTGAATTGAACAGGAGGCTTGCTTGCTCCAGTGACAGAGGAAGCCCAACGTTCCCCGCCTGCTGCTGCCGGCATCTGAGCTTGCAGTTTGAAACACTGTTACAAATATAGAAGCTAAACAAAACCCCAGAAACCTGCTTTCAGCCAGCCGGGCCTCAGAGCTGAAGTTGAAACAGTGTTTCGATTATAGAACCCAAACAAACCAGATACCTGCTTTCAGCAGCCAAGGCCTCAGAGCTGGAGCCAAGCCTCAGAGCTAAAGCTGGCCCAGAATAAAAAAAAAAAGAAAAAAAGGAGCGGTTGGGAGCTTCAGTCACCAGCCAGCCTGAAAACGGCCCTCAGCCCCTCACCCACGCTGGCCAGGTACCCAAGCGGGACCCCCACCCTGATCCAGGACACCCTTCAGGGCAAACCAGCCGGCCCCCACCTGTGCACCAGACCTCTATCCTATATAGTAAAAGGGTAATATGCCTCCCAGCACCGGGATCAGCGGAGCCGCGAGGCCTCCCAGAACCAAGATCAGTGTGACAGGGGGCAGCGCCTAAACCCCCTGATCGCCCTGCGGCTCTGTGTGTGATAGGGGGCGGGGCCACAACCTCCCTATCCTACCTGCTCTGTTTGTGACAGGGGAAGGCGCCCCAAGCCCCTGATCAGCCCTGCTCTGTGCCTGATAGGGGGGAGCTCCTCAACCCCCTGATCGGCCCTGCTCTGTGCATATATTCTGAGCCATGCTGTAAGTACCATCACATTTATTTTATTTTGAGAATTAAATTAGAAATCAAGAATAATAAGGTATCTTGAAAAGCACCCCAGTATTTGGAAATGATTATATCATTTCTAAATGGTCCATGGCTCAAAGAAATCACAAAGGCAATTAGAATATATTTTTATTTCATTATTATTATTTTTAAATCCTCACCTGAGGTTATTTTTTTCCATTGATTTTTCAGACATATCGGAATGGAGAGAGGAAGGGAGAGAAAGAGAGATCAATGTGAGAGAGAGATATTGATTGGTTGCCTCCTGCACGTGCTCTGACAGGAGCTGGGGAACCTGCAGCCGAGGTATGTGCCCTTAACTGGGAATTGAACCTGTGACCCTAGAGTGTGCGAACTCATGCTCTAACCACTGAACAACCAACCAGGTCTAGAATATATTTTTAAAAGTGTGCAGATGAAAACATGAAAATATATGAGAATCAGCTACAACAGTGTTTTGAGAAAAATGTATATCTTTAAATATTTATATTAGAGGGAAAGAATAATAAATTATTTGGAATGTAACTCTAGGGAACTAAAATATAACTCTAAATTAAAACCAAAATAAATGGAAGGAACAAATGATAAAGATAAAAGCAGAAATTGATGAGGTAGAAACTAGAGAATGAAAATAAAAGCTGATGCTTTCCAAAAAAAGCAATATACTTGACTTGGTATACCTCTTATGAAGGTACTCATGAAGGAAAAATGAGAGAAAAAGCTAATTACTATTCTCAGGAATGGAAGGGGGCATATTACCACACACCCTATAAATGTAAAATTATGAAATATTAAAAACTTTATATAAATTAATTTGACAATTTAGATAAAACTGACAAGTTTCTTAAGACACAAATTATCACAACTGATAAGATAAAATTTGAATTGTTTATATTTAGTTAATAAATTAAATTTGTAATTAAACTATTTTTCACAGAGAAACTCCAAATCTATGTCTCTTCACTGCTGATTTTATCAAACATATAAGGAAAAAATAATGCCAATTATACATGAATCTTCTCATGCTTCTTGAAGAATGTAGCTTAAAAGGAGCCATTTCAAAATAGCCAGAATATTCTATTTTTCTTAAGAAGGTTTGCCCTTACAAAGTGGATTAAAAAAAATCAAAGGACAGCCCATATTTGATTAAAAGAAACAGTATTTAAAAAAGCTAACAAAATAATATTTAAAGTTGGAATACATGAGTCAATGTAAAATAACTTTAAAAAAATATAGCACTGTAGCCTATGGTCAAGTTGTTCATATGGAGTTTCCTCAAAAAACTAAAAATTAAACTCCCATTTGACCCAGTGATCCCACTTCTGGGAATATATCCCAAGAAACTAACTAGAAACACCAATCCGAAAGGATATATGCACCCTTATGTTCATAGCAGCACAATTTACAATAGCTAAGATATGAAACAGCCTAAGTGCCGAGCAGATGAGTGGATTAGAAAACAGTGGTACATCTACACAATGGAATACTATGCTGCTGTAAAAAAGAAGGAATTCTTCCCATTTGCAACAGCATGGATAAACCTGGAGAGCATTATGCTAAGTGAAATAAGTCAGAGAAACATAAATATCACATGATCTCACTCATTTGTGGAATATAATGAACAACATAAACTGATGAACAAAAACAGATCCAGAGACAGAGAAGCATCAATCAGACCGTCAAACCTCAGAGGGAAGGTAGGGGAGGGTGGGGTTAATGGGTAGAGATCAACCAAAGGACTTATATGCATGCATATAAGCCTAACCAATGGACACAGACAACAGGGGGGTGAGGGCATGACTGGGGGGTGGAGGAGCCAAGGGGGAATAAGGACACATATATAATGCCCTAATCAATAAAGAAAATAATAATAAAAAAAAGAAATGAAAAAAAGCTGTAGCACAAAAAAGAAAAAGAAAAATACTAATAACAAAAAAGGTAACACTAGGAGAGAAACATCTGATATTGGTAGACTACATAATTTAAAACAATCATGATACTGAAGACTAGAAAAGCTGACTGAAGCCACTGAATTTTATAAAATACTAGAGGCCTGGTGCACAAAATCCATGCATGGGGTGGGGAAGTCCCCTCAGCCCAGCCTGCACCCTCTCCAATCCAGGACCACTTCGGGGAGGTCTGACTGCTGGTTTAGGCCCGGTCCTGGGGATTGTGCCTAAACTGGCAGTCAGACATCCCTCTCACAATCCTGTACTGCTGGCTCCTAATTGCTCACCTGCCTGTATGCCTGGTTTTCCCTAACTTCCCCCCACTACTGGCCTGATTGCCCCTCACTACCTCTGTGTGCCAGACTGATTGCTCCTAACTGCCCCCCTGCAATGGCCTGGTCACCCCTAACTGCCCCCCACTGCTGGCCAGGTCGCTTCCACCTGTCTCCCCTCCCTCCCCCCTGCCAGCCTGGTCATCCCTCGCAGCCTGCTGTTCAGTCATTTGGTCATCCTTCACTAACCCCCCTACCGGCCTGGTAAGAGGCAGCCATCTTGTGAGGGTGTAAGGGTTAATTTGCGTATCACCTCTTTATTATATAGAATAAGTAACTATAGGGCCAGCATCTCAGTGACATCAGAGGTCTAAATAGATGAATCTGGCTTCTGGGACCACTTTTTTTTTAGGGTGGGTTTGGGGATTTTGCCATTTCAGAGAGAAGAATGTTACTTCTGACAGCTTCACATCCGAGAAGTTCTCTATGTGAACAGATCTGGCTAGTACAAGTTATTATCAAAGCAAGAATATAAGAAAATTTTTGAAGAGAATGGTAGTTAACAAGGCATCAAATAATTATTTCCTCTAAGGTGTTGGCTCCACAGTATGTTAATGTTGTTCAGATTACATGGAGCGTAGAGAAACAACGCATTTCTTTTACGAACTAGTGAATGAGATGTTGATTCCTATAAATTTCATTAAAGAATGGGATTACTAAAACTGTGAGTGAAGAAAAGCCTCCTACTTTGTAAAGAAATCCTGAGTTGCAGTTTTATTTGATGGTACCTAATTACACATGATTGAGTAATAGCATTTATTTACAGAATTGTACACATAAAAAATGCTGTGATGCTACATTATGTCGATTCAAAGGTAGGATAGTCTGTGGTTCCGGGGAATGCTGCACACAAAGCTGCAAGGTAAGAGGCAATATGTATTTTATAATAGCTCAGCATTAATTTCTTGAAATTCTTGTTTAAAGAAGATGGAAAATATATTTCACCTTTCTCATTTTATTATATCCAAGTAACATTGGACCCACTCTCCCACTTCAGTCTTTTCAGCAATCTATCATTTACAGGACTCTCATGTACATAATACCTGATGCTCCTTCTCTACTAACTTGACTTCCTATTTTTATACCTCATTACAAATCTTTCTTGTACCCATAGAGCTTTCTCAACGATGAACATACATCACCCCCACCTATGGGGTCAGAAAGTTCGATTAGTTCCTTTTGTTAGCTAAATTCTCTTCACTGTCTTCTGGTGAAGTCCTCTGTTCCTTTGCAATTCATTCAGTTATTGTTGCAACCATTCAATCCCTCTTTTTTATTGAAAGCCTTTAAAGAATTCCTGAGCAGTTGCCCCATGGTGGCACAATTCACTGGAATCTTAAGGAAAAGGGAAACAAACTCCTAAACAAGGTGTAAACATCTGTAAGATTAGAGAAAGAGTATTTAAAAGATTATTTTTATCTTTTAAAAATAATTTCCCCCAGCTTTATTGAGATATAAATGACACATACATAGTATAAATTTAAGGTTTACAGCATAATTATTTGGTAGAACTATATATTGCAAAATATTTACCATGTAAGATTAGTTGACACATCTATCACTTCACATAGTGAGAATATTTAAGAGTTACTATTTTAGCAACTTTCAAATATATAATATGTTATTGTTAATTATAGTCACCATGCTGTCCATGAAATCCCCAGACTTAGTCATTTTATAGTTGAAAATTTGACCTCTTGACCAATATCTTCCCATTTCTCCCACCTTGTAGCATCTGGCAAATACTATTCTATTTTCTGTTTTGGTGAATATATATATATATATTTCTTGTTTGACTTATTTCATTTAGAATGATACCCCCAAGTTTAATCTGGCAGAGTTTTCTTCTTTTTCTATGGTCGAATATTATTCCATTGTGTATATATGAAAGGGTGAGGGCTATGCCCTCCATCTTGCCCCATATCCTCCATGTTGGGGTAGGAGCCATGTGCTCAGACCCCCTTCCCGGAAGCCCAGGCCTCTGCTGGCCACGCCTGGGATTTCTTTAAACTAACCAAAGACAGTTGAGGGATGTGCGACCGCATCCTATGTAACAAGACCCGGCTTGCGCCTGGCCAATCGGCAGGGCCCACAGTCCCCTCACTCCACCTCCTATTAAAACCCTGGTTTTTCTCAAGGCGGTTACTCCCCCCTTCTGGCCGTTGGGTCAGAGGGGGCTGGGAGCCAGACCCGGGTCTGTACTACTAATAATAAAGGATCCTTTGCTTTTGCATCGAACATGGCTCCCTGTTGGTTTGTGGGCATCTTGAAATCTGGGCATAACATATACACTATATTTAAAATATACATTCATCCATTGATGAACACTTGTTATTTCCATGTCTGTTGTGTATAATGCTGCAATGAACATGAAGGTACATATATCTCTTCAAGATACTAATTTTATATTCTTCAGATGCATAGTCTTAAATTGGATTCCTTTTATTTTAAAATTTTTGAGGTTTCTTTTATCGTATGCATATTGCAACAATATTAGTTCTTCTTATCCGTGAACACAGAATATCTTTTCATTTACTTGTGTCTCTTTCAAATTTTTTCATCAATGTTTTCTGTGGACAAGACTTTTACCTCCTTTGTTAAATTTATTGCTAAGTATTTTGTTCTTTTTGGTACTATTGTAAATGGGCTTTACAAAATTTCTTCTACATATATTTTGTTGTAAATGTATAGAAATAAAATATTTTTGTACTCTGATTCCATAACCTATGGCTTTACTGACTTTATTTCTCAGTTCTGTTGTTTGATGGCTTCTTTAGGTTTTTCTGGGTATAAGATCATGTTATCTGCAAACAGACACAATTTTCTTCTTCCTTTATGATTTGGGTTCCTTTTCTTTACTCCCCCCTCCCTTTAGCGCTCTAGCTAGAGCTCCCAGTACTTTGTTGAATAGGAATGGAGAAAGAGGATGCCTTTGTCTTGTTCATGATCTTAAAAGGACACCCTTTAACCTTTTCCCTATTGAATATGATGTGAGCCATGTTAGGTTAGGTGGCTCAGGAGGCAGCGAAGGAAATAAAGAGAGTTGATCAGAAAAGGAAGGAAGGAAGGAAAGTTTATTTTGCGTCCACGTACCCCCAAGGACAGGGCACGTGGATTCACGCCAACAGGGAGGGGGGCGCTTTTTTTATACTGCGGTTGGGTGAGGGGCCGGGACTTGAGCTGAGGTATTCAGCTGAGGAAGTTTCAGCTGCAGGGGGTCAGCAAGGTATTCAGGAAGGAGTCAGTATCTGTGTGGGAGTCGTGGAGAAGCCAGTATCTGTGTCTGACATGCTGATCTGTTAGAAATTCCAGGGGAAGTACATTGTCTCATCACATGCCTGCATGTATCCGATCCTGGGCTCTCTCCGACCTAACAAGCCAAGGCTTGTCATATGTGGTCTTTATTATGCTGAGAAATGTTTTTTTTCTATACCCAAATTGTTGAGAGCTTTTATCATAAAAGGGTGTTGAATTTTGTCAAGTGTTTGTTTGTTTTTGCATCTCTCCAGAGGATAATATAATTATTACCCTTAATTCTATTAATGGGGTGTATCATTGAAATTCGCAAAAAACTGAAACATGTGGTTTTCCTCTGAGTAGGATGCAAAGGTGGCTTCCTTCCCGGGTTCTTGTCCAGGTAGATTTGAAGAATGAAGCCACAGACAAAAGGTGGTATAGGAAAAGGTGGAAATATATTGGGAAATAAACACAGACTCCCAGGTGGGGAGGGGGAGAGACCCTCTTTCTAAGGTTTATAAAGGTTGCAGTCCTGTGTGTCCTGATATCCCATCTGATTGGTCACTATAGCAGCTTCAAGACTCAAACATCATGTGGGGTCCCTCTTTTTTCTCCCCCTCTTGTGACAGAATTCTCTATTCCCTATGAAAATCTGTTTTCCTCTTTCTCCCTTTTGTTTTTCTACTCCCTGTGGCTTTCCCCTTATCTTCTGTGAATGAGTGTCTTTCTCTCCCCTTATTCTGTGAAGGTATGCCTTTTGGCAGCTCCCAGTCCCCCAGCTTTGCAGCCCTCTCTCATGAGCCCCCTTATTTCTAGACTTCCCTAAACCTGCCTATTTTACCCCTAAAAACTCCTTTCATCATGTTTCCTAATTTCCATGTGTTGCATTGTCCATGCATCCTAGGGATAAGTCCCACTTGATCATGGTTTAGGAGCCTTTAATGTGTGGTTGAACTTGGTGTGTTAGTGTTTTGTTGAAAACTTTTATATTTATATTCATTAGGATATTAGCCTATAGTTTTCATTTCTTGTTGTGTCCTTATCTGTCTTCGATATCTTGGTAATGCTGGCCTTGTAAAATGAGTTTGGGCTTTTTAAAAAAGTACTGAAAGAATTTGAGAAGTATTAGCATTATTCTTTAAATATTCCATAAACTTCGCCTCTGAAACCAACTGGTCCTGGGCTTTTCTTTGTTAAGAGGAGTGATAACAAATTCAGTCTCTTTAGTTGTGATTATTTTCTTCAAGCTTTCTGTTTCTTCATGATTCATTCTTGGTAGGTTGTCTGTTTCTAGGCAGCTGTTTCTTGTAGTTTACACAATTTTAACATATAATTATTCACAGTAGCTTTCTACATTCCTCGGTATTTCTATGTTATCAGTTTTAGTGTGTCGACTCTTTGAGTCCTGATTTTTTTTTTTTTTTTTTTTTTTAGTTAGCTTACTTAAAGGTTTGCCATTTTGTTTCACTGATTTTTTTAAAGTTACTTTTGAAACAAATAAATGAGTTTATCAAAGTCACAGGTTACACAATTACTAAACAAAAACCAATTGTGTACAATAGCTTCAATAGCTATGAACAATCTGAAAATGAAGTTAGAAAACCAATGCTATTCACAATAGCATAAAATACTTAGGAAAACAATACATGAAATGTAAAACTTACACTTAATAAAACATTATTGAAAAAATAATCTAAGCACTGAAGAGATCAGATATGTAATTGAAGAAGTTATTTTTTAAAACAGTTGTTTGCAATGTGGTTTTGAAATAAAATTCCTATGTATACTTACATTTTCTTTTTTTTTTTTAAATCTACAAACTTTTTTCTACATGTTTATGGTCTGTATGTTTTGTTTTGTAAATGGTTGCTGATACCTGGCATATGGAGAAACCAAAGGCTACATATCTGAGCATAGCCATAATGAATCGAAAGTAATTTTTATATTAATTCCTTAGATTTACTTTCTTGTTTACAATAATGGTAGCCTGATTATCTTTGAGTTTATCACATCTCTCTGAAATATTACCCACTCATTTGTGCATGATAAATTCAATCACCTAAGTTGCTATGCAGTGCTTAAGTAGTTGACAAGAAAAATTTCCTCATTGACCTTAGTTAGCAACTTAGAAAAAAATGGAAATTCAAAGTCTGACGAGAAAGAAAACTTGAGTATCACCGATACGTAATCTTTTCTTCTGTTTCTTTTTCCTTCTAGCTAAAACCAGGTGGTGAAATTTGTAGGAAACAATATGATGAAGATTGTGATTTTCTTGAGTATTGCAATGGGATTGACCCACATTGTGTGCCTGACACTTTTAAACGTGATGGGGAATATTGTAATGGAAATGAATCCTTCTGTTATAAAGGGCAATGTCGGATGTTTGATAAACAGTGTAGAGATTTAATTGGAGGAGGTAATGACCATATTTTCTTCTTAGTTCTGAACTCTACCAATTCTGTAGAACAAAAATGTAGATGTAATTTGTTAATAAGTGAATTCTTGTCTAGTGTATATTATTATTAAAGGAAATAAAATTTTCTTGATTCTTTAAAACAAACAAAAAACCCTGTGCAACTAGAGACCTGATGCACAAAATTTGTGCAAGAGTAGACCCTTGCAGCCCCAGCTGCCTCAGCCCTCGCAGCCCCGGCTTCACCCAGAAGGTCATCTGGACAGTCGTTCCACTATTCAGCTGTTTGGTTGATTTTCATATTATGCTTTTATTATTATAGATTCTATTGGCACATAAAAGAACCCTCAAGTAGAAATGAAGCTTCTCAGAACGGTATATAGAATTTGAGGTGGTGGAGGTTAGTTTAGACTCACATGAAACATAGGTTTTTACTGGAACAAAGCAGGGCTAGTCACTGGTTGTGTGGATTTCAAGACTGGCTCTGTTCAAAGGGGCTTCCTGAAGAGTGAGGGCTTCAGCTAGTTTAGTCCAATTTGATAGTTTCCTCTAAATGTGAGGATTACTAGCTTCATTGAAATACTATTCATTTTCCTCATCCATATACAGAAACATAAACACCTGCCTACCTTCATTGCAGTCCTGCCCTGGTAACAAAATGCGATGAGAAAGCACTATGAGTTATAAAATACAAGGGATTAACAAGCAAGATGAACAAGTATATATAAGTATACATAAATGCCTTTCTTCTGAGATCATTGCAGCCACATAGGAAACAAAACGAAAGAGAAACAACCCCTCCCCCCAAAAACAACCTCTCCCCAGTTGTTGACCCTACCAAGTGAAAAATGTATCCTCTTGAGCCCACTACTTTCTCAAAATCTCCTCCAAGAGCATGCCTAACCACAGCAGGTCACTGCAGTTGCTGATGTTTCCATCAAGGAACTTGCACCATCTGGGTTCTGGGAACCCCAGCTGTAAGAGTGTCAAATTTCTGTTCTAAAATGTCCCAAACTTCTAATCACTGTCTTTCTATATTCATTTGAATTTCGTGGTAACCTCAGTTCAAAGCCTGCCAAATGGAGGCAAGAATAGGAAAGTTGATACCATATATTCTTAAATCTCTCAGGCCCCAGGAGAATTAGGTGACAGAACCACAAAAGATATAATTTTGGGAGAAAAAGAAAATTCTAGCCAGGAGTAAGTCAGCCAGGGCAGTGGGCCTTTGGTGTGAAGAAAACAATGCAGAAATACCTGTTACTCTGAGCCTCAAAAGTTGAGCTGAAAAAGGCCACTGTAGAGGATGTTAGGTTGTTCACAGTGGTGGGTTACTGACATGGCTTCCCATGCCCATTAAGAGAACTGTGGATGGATTGGAAGAATTGTTCAAATGGCACAGGCTTTATAAAACAAACAATGACCCATCCCAATCTAACATTTACTGTTTTGTCCATGATGAATTTTTCTTATAATCAACTTTGATTTTTTTAATATTCTTTTTTTAAAAAAATATATTTTATTGATTTTTCACAGAGAGGAAGGGAGAGAGACAGAGAGTTAGAAACATCGAAGAGAGAGAAACATCGATCAGCTGCCTCCTGCACATCCCCCACTGGGGATGTGCCCGCAACCCACGTACATGCCCTTGACTGGAATCGAACCCGGGACCCCTCAGTCCGCAAGCCAACGCTCTATCCACTGAGCCAAACCGGTTTCGGCGATTTTTTTTAATATTCTTGATTGATTAAAGTATTATATATGTCTCCTTTTTCCCCCATTGACCTCTACCCTGCCACTCCCACCCCCCAACACATGCCCTCACCTCCCTAGTGTCTATGTCTATTGGTTAGGCTTATATGCATGCATACAAGTCCTTTGGTTGAGCTCTTACCCATCCCCCCTCCCCATCCCCCCCTACACACACACACACACACACACACACACACACTCCCCTGCCTTCCCTCTGAGGTTTGACGGTCTGTTCGATACTTCTCTTTTTCTGGATCTATTTTTGTTCATCAGTTTATGTTGTTCATTATATTCCACAAATGAGTGACATCATGTGATATTTATCTTTCTCCAACTGGCTTATTTCTCTTAGCATAATGCTCTCCAGTTCTATACATTCTGTTGGGAATGGTAAGAGTTCCTTCTTTTTTACGGCAGGGTAGTATTCCATCGTGTAGATGTACCACAGTTTTATAATCCACTTATTGATGGGCACTTAGGCTGTTTCCAAATATTAGCTATGGTAAATTGTGCTGCTATGAACATAGGGGTGCATATATCCTTTCTGATTGGTGTTTCTGATTTCTTGGGATATATTCCTAGAAGTGGGATCACTGGGTCAAATGGGAGTTCCCATTTTTAATTTTTTTGAGGGAACTCCATACTGTTTTCCACAGTGGCTGCACCAGTCTGCATTCCCACCAGCAGTGCAAGAGGGTTCCTTTTTCTCTACATCCTCACCAGCACTTGTTGTTTGTTGATGTGTTGATGATAGTTATTCTGACAGGTGTGAGGTGATATCTCATTGTCATTTTGATTTGCATGTCTCAGATGATTAGTGACTTTGAGCATGTTTTCATATGTCTCTTGGCCTTCTGTATGTCCTCTTTCGAAAAGTGTCCATTTAGGTCCTTTGTCCATTTTTGGGGTGGATTGTTTATCTTCTTTTGTTAGGTTGTAGGAGTGCCCTATAAATGCTGGAGATTAAACCCCTATTGGAGATAGCATTGGCAAATATGTTCACCCATGCAGTGGGCTTTCCTGTAGTTTTGTCAATGGTTTCTTTTGCTGTGCAGAAGCATTTTATTTTGATGTAGTCCAATTTATATATTCTTTTCTTAGTTTCCATTGTCTTAGGAGCTGTGTCAGTAAAGATATTGCTATGACATATATCTTATATTTTGCTGCCTGTGGATTCCTCTAAGATTTTGATGGTTTCCATTCTTATGTTTAAGTCCTTTATCCATTTTGAGTTTATTTTTGTGTATGGTGTAACTTGGAGGTCTAGATTCATTTATTTTTTTCATGTATCTGTCCAATTTTCCCAACACCATTTATTGAAGAGACTGTCTTGACTCCATTGTATGCGCTTGCTTCCTTTGAAAAATATTAATTAAACATCATGGCTTGGGTCGATTTCTGGGTTCTCTTTTCTGTTCCATTGGTCTATATATCTGTTCTTGTGCCAGTTTTGAGGACAGTGGCTTTGTAATATAGCTTGATATCCGGTATTGAGATCCCGCCTACTTTGTTCTTCTTTCTCAGCATTGCTGTGGCTAGTTTTTCTTCCATATGAATTTTGGAGAGTTTGTTCTAGGTCTGTGAAATATTCCTTTGGTATCTTAATGGGGATTGCATTAAATCTATAGATTGTTTTGGGTAGTATGGACATTTTAATGATGTTGATTCTACCAATCCATGAACATGGTATATTCTTCCATTTATTTATATCTTCCTCTATCTCTTTTTTCAATATCCTATAGTTTTCTGAGTTCAGGTCTTTTACCTACTTAGATAAGTGTATTCCTAAGTATCATATTTTTTGTTGTTGCAATGGTTGTAAATGGGATTGTTTTTTTAAGTGTCTCTTTCTGTAGGTTCACTATTGGTATATAAAAAAACCCCCATAGATTTCTGGGTGTTAATTTTGTATCCTGCTACATTGCTGAATTCATTTATGAATTTTAATAGTTTTTTTTGATGGAGTCTTTAAGTCAAATAGTTTATTGATGATGGACAATATCATGTCATCTGCTAATAATGACAGTTTTACCTCTTCCTTTCCAATTTTGATGCCTTTTATTTCTTCTTCTCGTCTGATTGCTATGGCTAACACTTTCAGTACTAGGTGAAACAGGAGTGGTGAGAGTGGGCATCCCCGTCTTGTTCCTGTTCTTAGGGAGAATGGTTTTAGTTTTTCCCCACTGAGTATGATGTTGGCTGTGGGTTTGTCATATATGCCTTTTATTATGTTGAGGTATGATCCCTCTATTCCCACTTTGCTGAGGGTTTTTATCAAGAAAGGATGTTGGATTTTATTAAATGCTTTTTCTGCATCAATTGATAGGACTGTGATTTTTACCTCTCAATTTATTTATGTGATGTAGTACATTTATTGATTTGCAGATATTGTACCATCTTTGCATCTCCAGAATAAATACCACTTGGTCATAGTGTATGATCTTTCTAATGTAATGCTGGAATTTTGTTGAGGATTTTAGCATCTATGTTCATCAGGGATATTGGCCTGTAATACTCCTTTTTAGTATCTTTATCTGGTTTTGGGATTAGGGTAATGCTGGCTTCATAGAAAGAGCTTGGAAGTGTTCCTTCCTCTTGAATTTTTTGGAATAGTCTGAGGAGGATAGGTTTTTATTCTTCTTTGAATGTTTTTTAAAACTCCCCTGTGAAGCCATCTGGCCCAGGGCTTTGTTTGTTGGACATTTTTTTTTTTGATAATTGCTTTAATTTCCTCCATAGTTATTGGCCCATTCAATTTTTTTAATTCTTCCTGATTGAGTTTTGAAAGGTTGTATTTTTCTAGGTATGTCCATTTCTTCTAGGTTTTCCAGTTTGTTAGAATAGAGTTGTTCTATATATATATATATATATATATTACAATCCTTTGTATTTCTGTGGGTCTGTTCTTATTCTACCTCTTTCATTTCTGATTTTTTAAATTTGGGTCCTCTCTCTTTGCTTCTTGGTGAGCCTGGCTAGAAGATCATCAATCTTTTTTATCCTTTCAAAGAACCAGCTCTTGGGTTTTTTTTTTATCTTTTGTATTGTTTTTTTGGTCTCTATGTCATTTATTTCTGCTCTGATCTTTATTATCTCCTTCCTTCTGCTCACTCTAAGCTTTTCTTGCTGCTCTCTTTCTAATTATTTAAATTATAGAGTTAGATAATTTATTACCATTTTTTCGAGATGCTATGAACTTCCTTCTTAGGAATGCTTTCACTGTGTCCCATAGATTTTTCATTGTTGTGTTTTCATTGTCATTTGTTTCCAGAATGTTTTTAATTTCTTCTTTGATCTCTTTGGTAACCCAACTATTGTTTAATAGCATGCTATTTAGCCTATAAGCATGATTTGTTTTTATTGTGATTGATTTCTAATATTATGCCATTGTGGTCTGAGAAGATGCTTGATATGATTTCAGTCTTCTTGAATTTAAAGAGATGTTGCCTGTGACCCAATATATGGTCTATCTTTTACAATGTCCCATGTGCACTTGATAAGAATGTATATTCCATAGCTTTGGGATGAAATGTTCTGAAGATATCAATTAAATCCATCTGATCTAGTGAGTCATTTAGAATTGCTGTTTCTTTGCTGATTTTTTATCTAGAGGATTTATTCAGTGATGTCAATGGGGTGTTAATGTCCCCTACTATGATTTATTGCTGTTGATCTCTCCCTTGATATCCTGTAAAAGTTTTTTTTAAATGTATTTGGGTGCCTCTGCATTGGATGCATGTATGTTTACCAGAGTTATATCCTCTTGTTGTATCAATCCCTTTAGTATTATGAAGTGGCCTTCCTTATCTCTTGTTATGGCCTTCACTTTGAGGTCTATTTTGTCAGATATAAGTATTGCTACCCCACCTTTTTTTTTCATTTCCATTTGCCTGGAAGATATTTTTCCATCCCTTCATTTTTAGTCTGAATGAGTCCCTTGTTCTGAGGTGGGTCTCTTGTAGACAGCATATATATGGGTCATGTTTTTTTTTTTTGTTTTTTTTTTGTTTTTTTTTTTGTTTTTTTTTTTAAATATATTTTATTGATTTTTTACAGAGAGGAAGGGAGAGAGATAGAGAGTTAGAAACATCGATGAGAGAGAAACATCGATCAGCTGCCTCCTGCACATCTCCTACTGGGGATGTGCCTGCAACCCAGGTACATGCCCTTGACCGGAATCGAACCCGGGACCCCTCAGTCCGCAGGCCAACGCTCTATCCACCGAGCCAAACCGGTTTCGGCTGGGTCATGTTTTCTTATCCATTTAGCCACTCGATGTCTTTTGATTGGAGCATTTAGTCCATTTATGTTTAAGGTTATTATTGATAGATACTTGTTTGTAGCCATTTTTTTTGTGTGTGCCTGTGTTCCTTTTCCCCTTTCTATTCCTTCTTTCTACAACAGTCCCTTTAGCATTTCTGGCAGTGCTAAACTCCCTTAGCCTTTTTTTGATAGTGATAAACTCCCTTAGCCTTTTTTTGTCTTTGAAGCTCTTGATTCCCCTTCAATTTTGAATGATAGCCTTACTGGATAGAGTATTCTTGGATTCATTTCCTTGGTTTGCATCACTTTGTATACTTCATTCCAGTCCCTTCTGACCTGATGTGTTTCTGTTGATAAATCATTTGATAATCTAATGGGATCCCCTGTAGGTAACTTTCTGTCTCTTGCAGCCTTTAAGATCCTCTCTTTGTCATTAATGTTTGCCACTGTTATTACGAGGTGCCTTGCTGTGGGTCTCTATGGGTTCATCTTGTTTGGGACTCTCTGTGCATGTGTGATGTTTTTATTACCTCAAATCCTGGAAGTTTTCTGTCATTATTTCTTCAAATAGGTTTTCTAAACCTTGTTTCTCCTTTCATCCTTCTGGCACCCCTATTATACATATGTTATTTCATTTCTTGTTGTCCCAAAGGTCCAGTAGGTCCTCTTCCTGCTTTTTAATGTTTTTATCCAATTGCTGTTCAGATTGGGTGTGTTTTTCCTGCCCTTTCTTCTAATTTGCGAATTCGTTTCTCCACTTCTAGTCTACTGTTGAAACCTCTGTTATGTTTTTATTGTAGCTATATCACTCTTTATTTCCTCATGATTCATACATAAGTTGTTGATTTTCTCATCCAGCCAGTTTAGAAATTATATGATCCTTACTCTGAATTGTTTCTTGACATATTGCATGCCTCTGTTTCATTTAGTACCTTTTCTGGTGACTCCTTTTCCCCTTTCCTTTGGGGATTGTGTCTTTGTCTCCCCATTTTTGCTCTCACAGGAGGATGTAGGTGCTGAGTCATGTGGGGCCTGGCTGCAGCGGTGGGCTCAGTATTAGGGTCATGCTCTCTGAAACTTCCTGGTGGGCCCAGGTGCCAGGACACAGGAGGCCTGTGGTTAAAGCAGCAGGCTTGGCATGTGGGTTGCACAATCCCAGACTTGCTAGTGGGCCCAATCACCAGGTCATGCAGTGCCTGGTGATTAAAGCAATGGCTTGCCAGACGGGTTGTACAGTTGCAGGGCCTGGGGCCAAAGTGGCTTATGGTAGGGGAACATGCTCTAGAACTCACAGGAGCCTGCAGCTGCGGGGGATGGAGTCCCAGTGTCTGTGGGTTTGCAGATGAGGTTGCACGTCTTTTGTCAGAGTGGCTGTAGGTTCTGGGGTGATGTCTGAGGCCAACTGGGTATTGGTGAGAGTGGGCTTATAGTCACAGCAGCTCTCCCCTTCAAGATAGCATGGTTTCTATGTCAGAGCTGGCCACCTCAGGAGTGACTGCAGAGGTTCAGGGCCTCCCCACCTGAAGAGCCCAGTCCACCAGCCCCTGAAAGTCCTGCAGGATCTAACTGTCCCTCACTCAAACACACATACGCACCACACATCCATCCACTCCTCTTTTGCTCCCTCACTCACTCACACTCTCTTCCTTACTACTGTCTTTCCAGCTACCATTTGGCTGTCCTCTGATTTTTTAAAAATGCACTAAGGTGTTATTTAATTATTGAGTTTTTGTTCCTATACTCCATTAAAATTTCCACTACCACAGTCTTGGTCCTGTATAGAATTTGAGGAGAATTGTTAAATTTAAATTGGATTTAATCAAAGCAATATTTTTATTTGAGCAAAGCAAACAGAAACTTGATTTCTTACTGGGTATGTTCAGGAGAATGTCTTGCCCTGGCTGGTGGTGCTCGGTGGTTAGAGTGTCAACCTGCACACCAAAGGGAAGAGATTTCGATTTCAAGTCTAGGACATACACCTGGGTTGTAGGTTTGATCCCCACTCTGGTCGGGGCAAGTATGGGAAACAACCAATCAATGCATCTTTCTCATATTAATGTTTCTCTCTCTCTCTCTCTCCCTTCCCCCTTCCCTCCCTCCCTTTTACGCTCAGTAAAAAATCAATGGAAAAAAATAACCTCTGGTGAGGATGAACAAAAACAAACAAACAAACAAACAAAAGAGTAGGTCTTTTCATAAGAGAAAAGGCTGATTATGGTAGATTCTGCTCTCTATTTTGGCTGTTTACTAGCAATATATATATAATAGATACATTTATATAATAACATGATCAACCCAACCCATCTCTACCTCTAAATCACCCAGTCTAAGTGATGAATCAGTTATTGCATACATTTGAATTATTCTCATTTTTAAAATTAGACATAACTAAATATATAAAAGGGCTGAAGTGGATAAACATTTATGTCCTTCCTATTTTTAAAATTCAACAATTCTTATTTAGTGATTGCTAGGATGCTTGGGAACTAGATTTCACAGAGATGAGAAATCTAGTATGGAATAGGAACAGTTAAGTGATCTCTGGGCTTGTTATCAGTATTTCATTATGGATACTATTTCTCTCCCATTTTGTTTAGAATAAGAGAAAACTCTATTTTCACATTGGATAGGGAATGAAGGGATACAAGTGATCAATTTAGCAAAAATAAGGTTGCTCATTTTAACAATATAGAACCATTTGAATCATGTTGCTGTTTACTTTATCTGTTTCATACAGAAGAAAGTCTAGCAGGCTTAAAATGACAGGGTCTCTTTTTAATCCTAGTTCTACCTCCTGCTACTATTTAACGCGAGGTAAATTATAAACCTCTGTAGGGAATCACATTATAATGTCCAGAGTGAGTTTATTATTTCTTCAATGATAATTGTAATTATGTATTATAACTTATTTTTTTTCTTTCAGCTGCTAGAGGTGCTCAATTTGCTTGTTATGATGAGATAAATTCAAGAGGAGATAGATATGGAAACTGTGGAAAATTTTATTGTTCTTTTCCGTATGTATTAGGCAATTCTAATTTTGTTTGTAATGTAGCTTATATGTTCCTAAGATGCTGGGGTCCAGCCCCAGCGGGTCCAGGGGTTCCCAAAGGTGTGGACGGAGTCGGCGAAGAATGTTTTACACGGAGACAGTTTTCAGAACTCTCTAGCTTTCCTTAGTCTCCGTGGATCTTCCTGTGCCTGGCTGAGGCCACAGAGAGAGATCCCAAGGCAAGCTGAGCCTTTATTTTATAGTGAGAGGTAAACAAGGTAGTGGTTTCCATAGTTACACAGTTCTTGTGAGTTTCACTTGTTTTGGCCACTTCCTGCACTTCCCTCAGCCCATTAGCTTCACAGATAAGATCTAGAGAGCCTCATAAGGTCAAGCCTAATTATGCTTAGAGGACTGTGCCCTCTAAGCTGGGAATTGTTTGTGACTTTGCCCACAGGTCAGTCTGAGGCTTAACCCTATATCAGCTCCCCACACTAAGATCCTAGAATATATTATTATGTACAGGCTAAAGTGGTATTTTATACCAGGTTTTCTTTGTTTCAATATCTGAGAACAATGTTATTACCTATTGCCTACAAATAACGTGTGCCTATAGTGTTACAACAACAATGACCATAAAATAGGCTCTGTTTATTGTTGTGATGAGCTAGGCATTGTGTTAGGTAGTTTATATACATTATATAATAAATATATTTAATACATCACACATTTATAGTAAGAGCTATTCTATTTTACTAATGAAAAAAATTGAAGACCAGCAACCATTGGTTTAAATATCAGAAGCCAATATAGGAGAGATCAGGGTCATCAAATTGCAAAAATCATTAATCTTTTCCCTTGCCACATTGTCTCACAAAACAAAAAGGCACACATCATACATAACTCAGTGGACTCAGAAAATTACTGAGAAAACTCTTGAAACCTGGATTTAAGTCAGTGAAATACCTTTTTAACTTAGCCATATCAGCAATCTATGTTAATATGAGAATTTTTTTTTCTGCCTTATACTTCTAGTAACCTCTTGTGTGGAAAATTAGTTTGTGCCTGGCCACATAAAGCAATAGTATCAAAAGCAAATTTATCTGTGATTTACACACACATACGAAATGAAATATGTGTGTCTACATTTCTAAAATCGGACAGGATACCTGCCAATGACAAAACAACAGTAAATACAGCTGAAGATAGAGACATAACATTTACAGAAGATGGCACTTCGTGTGGTCCTGATATGGTAATTAGAACTATAAAATTATAAGTGTTTTCAACATCTTTTATGGTTATACTCATTTTGACAATATACCAACCAAAGAACTTTAAAATAACCTGATGGAGGCATCATTTACATAAAATTCACCTATGATAAGGGTGTAATGCATTGCTTTTGATTAATTTAGAGTTGTACAACCATCAGCACATCCAGTTTTAGACCATACCATCACATCTCCCCTCTTGCCCACTTGCCCACCCCTAGCCCTAAGCTACACAGCCAGTTTCCTCTATTAACCTTAGCACTAGTATGATACATTTGTCATAATTAATAAACTAATGTTGATGCATTATTATTAACCAAGTCTAGTAGTACATTCAGATTTCCTTAGCTTTTACTTAATGACGTTTTCTAGGATTCAGCCCAGAGTACCACTTTGCATTTATTTGCTGTGTGTATTTAGGCTCCTCTAAACAGTACAGTTTCTTAAATGTCCATCTCCCCCTCCCCCCTTTCTTGGGAAGAAGATCATATCATATCAAATATACATGCTTGTTGATATTAATTTTGATCACATGGGTGTGGTAATATTTGACAAATTTATCACTGTAAATTATTTTTTCTTTCTATATTGTACTTCATTGAAAGAAATTACTATGCATAGCCCACACCTAAGGAGTAATAAGTTGTGTTCCACCTTCTTGGAAATTCAGTATCATTCAGTATCATTAAATCAATTTTGAATTCGGCATAGTTTTGTCTATTTTTCTCTATTTATTCAATCATGTATTTGTAGCAGTATGGAATCCATGGATATTTATATTATAGTTTTGGTTATTATCCAGTATGACTTTATTTTATTATTCAAATTGTTCTAACTCTGGCTATTGGGAGTTCTTTCAACTTGTTTTTATGTCGCTTTGACATACTATTATCATTGTGTGTGCTTTTCTTTTGGAGTGCTTCCTTACTTTCTGGAATGACAAACTGTTCTAGGTCCATTTTGTATATTTTGTGTCTTAGTTCCTAGAATTTGCATTCTCCCAGGAGTCCTGGTTTATTTTAACTAGAAATGACAGTTAGAAACCAAGATCTAGGGCTAATTGTGCTTTTGCTACTGGAGTTTCACTGGTTTGGCCCTATCAGTAGACAGAACTAGGAAATATGTATCTGGCTGGTGTGGCTCAGTTGGCTGAGCATCATCTCATGCACCAAGAGGTCACTGATTTGATTCCTGGTCAGGGCACATGCTCCAGTTGCAGGCTCAATTCCCCAGTGGGGGGTGTATAGGAGGCAGCTGATTGATGTTTCTCTCTAATCAATGTTTCTATTTCTCTCTCCCCCTCCTTTCTTCTCTCTCTCAAATTAATAAAAACAATATTTAAAAATATTTTTTCCAAATGTTTTTAATTTCTTGCTCTCTCTTCTCCTTTTGGCACACCCATGATGTGAGTGTTTGAATGTTTGAAGTTGTCTCAGAGGCTTTTTGCACTATCTTCATTCTTTTTTAATTCTTTTTTCTTTTTTCCATTTGATTATATACTTTTTGCTTACTTGTATTTCAAATTGCTGATTTGATTGTAAATCATTCTTCATTTCAGTTAGTGTATCCTTCATTTACAACCGGTTCTTTTTTATGGTTTCTGTCTTTTTCATACTACTGAAGTTTTCACTAAGTTCCTTGAGCATCCGTGTAACCATTGTTTTGAACTGTGTCTGGTAGTTTGCTTGTCTCCATTTCATTTAGTTCTTTTTCTGGAGATGTCTCCTGTTCTTTCATATTGGATCTTGTTTTTTGTTTCTGCATTTTGGAGGCTTGCCTGTCTTGTTTTTATGTATTAGCTAGAGCTGCTACATCTTCTGGACTAGCTGGAGTGGCCTTGTTTAGTAGGTGCCTGTAGGCTTCAGTGGCACAGCTTTCCCAGTCACCTGAGCTGGGTGTTCCAGGCACCCTGATGTGGACTGTGAGAACTGTACTTTTGTATTTGAGCTTTGATTACTGTTGGCATGTCACTGGAAGGAATTGACCTCTCAGGGTAATTGGCTGAGAAGACCAGCTGTGAATACAGAAGACCAGCTGCTGTACAGGAGCTGACCCTACAAAGCAGAACTTATTTTAGAGGGGCTTTGGTCATCATCTTGAGCGTGTTGTTTGTGGAGGTGGGAGGCTCTTAATCTAGTGTAGTCTGAAGCTGTTAACTTGGTACACTGGCTCTTAGGACTTCTGGGAGGCCCAAGGTCAAGGTCAGCCACTGTTTGTGATCTGCCTGAGGTACCTGGCATGAGCTACAGAGTGATCTGTAGATGGCTGTTACTTGTGCTGGGGTTGAAGGTGCCCAGGAGAGGCCAAGCTGCAAATCAAGGCTGGTTGCTGCCAGTGTTGAGCCTGGGACCATTTAGCAAGAGGTACAGGGTACACAGAGGCTAGATGCTACTTGTTTGAGAGATTTGAGGAAAATCTGAAGCATGAGCTGCAGTAGTTCATTTGTATGGAAAAGCCACTGGAAACAGCTGAGGGGGACCAGCAAGTTTGGTGGGCCAGGGTGTCAGGTAATCACCAGGGCAGGGTAAACAGAGTGAGGCAGTTTGATGGAAACTCAAATATGGTGCCCACCTGCTTGCTTGGGCATGGGGGACTGTCTCAGTAAAGAAACAATGGCTTTCACTAGCACTTTTTTCTAGCAATAAGCTGATACCCCCCAGCTTTTGCCCTGATGCCAGACTATTCAGTTCCTGCCTGTGTGTCTCTGATTCCTTTCAAGCTGCTATCCTAGCTGTAGCTCAGAGGGAGTGGCCATGTTCAGGCCTTTAAGGGGAACTGCCTGGGACTCCAGCAGCACTCCATCTCACTTAACCACAATCTCCACTGGTTTGGATAGTAAGAAGCTATGTGGACTTCTCCTTTTGGCACTGGAACCCTGGGCTTGAAGGCCTGGTGTGGGGCTAGGACCCCTTGTTTCTCATGAGTAACCTCCACAGGAAAAGCATCTCTTCCAATTTTTATTTGCCACACATAGGTGTGGAAACAGCCAATTCCAGGTCTCTGCCCCTCCTACCAATCTCAATATGGTCTCTTCTTTAAATCTCTAGTTGTAGGACTTCAATTCTGCTATATTTCAGGTGGTTCTGAATGATGGTTGTTATGTAGTTGTAATTTTATGTGGTTGTGGGAGTATCCTCATACTAATGATTTTAAGTCCTCAATCTCCCATCAGATAGTACTCAAACCTGACTGCTCACAACAATTGCCTGGACTCTGTCCCAGGTATCTATACTAATAATAGAGGAATATGCAAATTGGCTGGGATGCCATCACATAACGATCAATCAGGATGGGGGTAGGGCCACAGCGGAGAGCTCTCAGCATGCCTGCACCAAGGGGTCTGAAGGGCATGGAGAGAAAGTGAGAGCAGATAGGCAGTTAGGGGGATCAGGCCAGGAGGGAAGCACAGATAGGCAGTTAGGGTGATCAGGCCAGAGGGGAACACAGATAGGCAGTTAGGGGAATCAGGCAAGGAGGGGAGAACAGATAGGGGAATCAGGCCAGCAGGGGAGAGAAGTTAGGCAGTTAGGGGGATTAGGCCAGGAGGGGAGAGCAGTTAGGGAGATCAGGCTGGCAGGGGAGAGCAGTTAGGGCCATTAGGCTGGCAGGGGAGCAGTTAGGAGCCAGTGGTTCCGGATTGTGAGAGGGATCCCGGATTGGAGAGGGTGCAGGCCAGGCTTAGGGGACTTGTTTCCTCTCCCCCCCCGCCCCATGCATGAATTTCATGCACCAACTGGGCCTCTAGTTTTGATATAATGGTCTCAGGTGGAGCCCAGGCATAGGCCTTTAAAAAATGTTCTTCAGTGAATTCTTGAACTTAAAGAACTAGTCAAATAATTTTTTCAGGAATATATCTTTCTAAGAGGACTTCTGGAGTTAGATGGTAAGAAAATAAAATTTCCAACTTCTTACATATGATTACAACTTTATAATCTGAAGGTACATAGCTTATTTCACATTTATTTCAATGAACTTACAATTACTTTATTGTTTGGATTTTTATGTCAATCCTTGGTAGTATGAATTCCTGAATTTTCTAGTTTTTCATCTGTATTATAAATGTACACAATCGATTTTTTTTACTTTATTTTTCATTTCCTTTTGTATTGTTTTAGTATTGTATCAACTTTACCTGTAGAGAGATTAGATACATGGTTGATTATTCTGCATGCAACAGTACTAGAGACTGTAATGACAATGGAGTAAGTAATTTCAATTTTCATTTTAAGCTACATGTTTTGAAAATTTAATAAACAGTTTAGAGATTTACAAAATCATTTGAATAATTTTCTAAATCATTTTTATACTACACAGTGCCATTTAATGATCTGTAATTTATGGCTTTAACATTATTTTACTAAGAAATCTTGCCAAACTATTAAAGAAGATAAAGTAGAAACATTTAAGATAATTCTGGATGTATAAAATGTTTGGTAAATATGTGTGGTGGATGTGCTGTAAGCACTATGTGTTACAAGATAACCAAAGTCATATTATTTTTACAGAGAGAAGGCAGAAACTGGTAAAAACAAAAAGGGTTATATGAATTTTCTTGCTAGTCTTGCTAGTTAATTTAGGGTCTGGGCTGTTCTGTGAAGCTAGAAAGTAAATGATAATTAATGGCATGTTACTGGTAATTGCCAATATTTGTGTTTGGCTACATGAAGAGTTGAAAGAATTAAAAAAAATTAACTTGGTAACAGAAGCTAGATGTACTTTTTAAGGTATAGATACTTTCAAGAGAAAATTTGTTGAATTGTTTATTTAAGATCAATTTTCTAGAATGGATAGCTTCTTTGGCATAAATTATCTGTTGAATAAGTATAGAATATTCATTTGTCTCTATTGTAAAACATCTTTGCACATAAAAAATTGTTCTATTTTCTGATTATTCTAGATTTGCAACAATTTCCAGCATTGCCATTGTGACAAAGGGTTTGCTCCTCCTTATTGCAAACCAGAAAAAAATGCATTTGGAAGTCAGGATGATGGGCATATATATGCTGATGGTTAGTGTCTTTATCTAATGAATATACATATATGCAAACCCCTTGGACATGGACAATTGTGTGAAGACCAATCAAGGGGGAGGTGTGGGTGAATGAAGGTGAGCAAAGGGAGAAGGGAAGGAGGACACCTATATTTATGTCAATATTAAAATTTTTTAATAAAAAATAGAAAAATAATATGAAGCAGAATGAATTAAAGTGTAGATTATAAACTAGATTACCAAAGAATTGAAGCAAAAAAAAAGTTTTATTTTTTTTCACTTTTCTGATTTTCATTCCCTTTATTTTTATTTTATTTTATTTTATGGTTTAAGGTATTACAAATAGTAGTACATATGTCTCCTTTTTTTCCCATTGACCTTCCCCCAACTCCCCTACCCTCCAGCACATTCCCTCACCCCCCACCCCCAGTGTCTTGCGTCCATTTGTTATGCTTATATGCATGCATACAAGTCCTTTGGTTGATCTCTTACCTCCCCACTCACAACCCTCCTCAGCCTTCCCGCTGTAGTTTGACAGTCTGTCTGATGCTTCTATTACTCTGGTTCTGTTTTTGTTTATCAGTTTATGTTGTTCATTATATTCCACAAATGAGTGAGATCGTGTGATATTTATCTTTCTCCAACTGGCTTATTTTGCTTAGCATAATGCTCTCCAGTTCCAACCATGCTCTTGCAAATGGTAATTTTCCTTCTTTTTTTACAGCAGCATAGTATTCCATTGTGTAGATGTACCACAGTTTTATAATCCACTCATCTTCTGATGGGCACATAGGCTGTTTCCAAATCTTAGCTATGGTAAATTGTGCTGCTATGAACATAGGGGTACATATATATCCTTTCTGATTGGTGTTTCTGGTTTCTTGGGATATATTCTATAAGATGGATTACTGGGTCAAATGGAAGTTTCATTTTTTTAAAAAAATATATTTTATTGATTTTACAGAGAGGAAGGGAGAGAGATAGAGAGAGTTAGAAACATTGATGAGAGAGAAACATCGATCAGCTGCCTCCTGCACATCTCCTACTGGGGATGTGCCCACAACCCAGGTACATGCCCTTGACCGGAATCGAACCTGGGACCTTTCAGTCCGCAGGCCGACGCTCTATCCACTGAGCCAAACCGGTTTCGGCAGGAAGTTTCATTTTTAATTTTTTGAGGAAACTCCATACAGTCTTTCACAGAGGCTGTACCAGTCTGCATTCCCACCAGCAGTGCACAAGTGTTCCTTTTTTACAGCATCCTCTTCAGCACTTGTCGTTTGTTGATTTGTTGATAATAGCCATTCTGACAGGTGTGAGATGGTACTGCATTGTTGTTTTGATTTGCATCTTGGATGATTAGTGACTTTGAGCATGTTTTTATATGTCTCTTGGCTTTCTGAATGTCCTCTTCTGAAAGGTGTCTATTTAGCTCCTTTGCCCACTTTTTAAAAAGATATATATATTTTATCAATTTTTTACAGAGGAAGGGAGAGGGATAGAGAGTTAGAAACATTGATGAGAGAGAAATATCGATCAGCTGCCTCCTGCACACCCCCCACTGGGGATGTGCCTGCAACCAAGATACATGCCCTTGACCAGAATCGAGCCTGAAACCCTTCAGTCCACAGGCCGATGCTCTATCCACTGAGCCAAACCAGTTAGGGCCTTAGCCCACTTTTGGAATGGATTGTTTATGTTCCTTTTGTTAAGTTGTAGGAATGCCCTATAAATTTTGGAGATTAAACCCCTATCGGAGATAGCACTGGCAAATATGTTCTCCCATGCAGTGGGCTTTCTTGTTGTTTTGTTGATGGTTTCTTTTGCTATGCAGAGTCTTTTTATTTTGATGTAGACCCATTTGTTTATTTTCTCTTTAGTTTCCATTGCCCAGAGCTGTATTGGTAAAGATATTGCTGTGACAAATATCTGCTATTCTACTGCCAATGGCTTCTGCTAAGATTTTTATGGTTTCTCGTCTTAGTTTAAATCCTTTAGCCATTTTGAGTTTCAATTTGTTTGAATTTGATTTTTGTCTTTCAATTTGTTTATGTGATGTATCATGTTTATTGATTTGAGGATATTGTATCAGGGCATCCCTGTCATTTTTTGCATGTATCTGTCCAATTTTCCCAACACCATTTATTGGAGAGACAGTCTTGATTCCATTGTATGCTCTTGCTTCCTTTGTCAAATATTAATTCAGCATAATGGCTTGGGTCGATTTCTTGGTTCTCTCTTCTGTTCCGTTTGTCTATATATCTGTTCTTGTGCCAGTACCAGGCAGTTGTGAGGACAGTGGCCTTGTAATATAGCTTGATATCTGATATTGTGATCCCTCCAACTTTTTTTCTACTTCCTCAAGATCGCTGTAGCTATTCAGGGTCTTTTTGTTCCAGATGAATTTTTGGAGAGTTTGTTCTGGATCTTGGAAGTATGCCATTGGTATTTTAATGGGAATTACATTAAATCTATAAATTGCTTTGGGTGGGATGGATATTTTAATGATGTTGATTCTAATCCATGAACACGGAATATTCTTCCAATTGTTTATGTCTTCATGTATCTCTGTTTTCAGCATCCTATAACTTTCTGAGGACAGGGCCTTTACCTCCTTAGTTAAATTTATTCCTAGGTACCTTAATTTTTGTGTTGCAATGGTAAATGGGATTTTTTTTTGTTTGTTTCTCTTTCTGTGATTTCATTATTGTTGTATAAAAAGCCATAGATTTCTGGGTGTTAAGTTTGTATCCTGCTACATTGCCGAATTCATTTATTAAGTCTAGTAGTTTTATGATGGAGTCTTTAGCGTTTTCTAAGTACAATATCATGTCATCATTTCAATTATGACAATGTTACTTCTTCTTTTCCAATTTGGATGGCTTTTATTTCTTCGTCTTGTCTGATCACTATGGCTAGCACTTCCACTACTATGGTGAAAGTGGGCATCCCTGTCTTGTTCCTGTTCTTAGGGGAAATGGTTTTAGTTTTTGCCCATTGAGTATGATGTTTGCTGTAGGTTTGTCATATATGGCTTTTATTATGTTAAATTATGTTCCCTCTATTCCCACTTTGCTGAGAGTTTTTATCTGGAAAGGGTGTTGGATTTTGTCAAATGCTTTTTATGCATCAATTGATATGATTATGTGATTTTTGTCTTTCAATTTGTTTATATGATGTATCATGTTTATTGATTTGTGGATATTGTACCAGCCTTGCATCCCTGGGATAAATCTTACTTGGTCATGGTGTATGATCTTTCTGTTGTAATGCTGAATCCAATTTGCTAGGATTTTGTTGAAGATTTTAGCATCTATGTTCATCCGGGATGTAATTCTCGTTCTTTATATTGTCTTTATCTGTTTTGGGATTAGGGTGATCATGACTTCATAGAAAGAGCTAGGAAGTGCCTTCCTCTTGAATTTTTTTGGAATAGTCTGAGAAGGATATGTTTTAGTTCTTTTTTGAATGTTTGTTAAAACTCTCCTGTGAAGCTGTCTGGCCCTGGGCTTTTTTCTTGCTGGGAGCTTTTTGATGACTTGCTTCAATTTCCTCTTTAGTTATCAGCCTGTGAGATTTTTTTATTCTTCTCGATTGAGTTTTAGAAGGTCATATTTTTCTAGGAATATGTTCATTTCCTCTAGGTTGTAATGTTTGTTGGAATAGAAATGTTCATAGTATTTTTTTTTTTTTTACAATCCTTTGTATTTCTGTGGGGTTTATTGTTATTTTGCCTCTTTTGTTTCTGACTTTGTTTATTTGGGTCCTTTCTGTTTGCTTCTTGGTGAGCCTAGCTATTGGTCATCAATCTTGTTTGTGCTTTCAAAGAACCAGCTCTTGCGTTCATTGATCTTTTGTATTGTTCTGTTTTGTTTTGTTTTTTTTTGGTCTCTATGTCATTTATTTCTGCTCCGATCTTTATTATCGTCTTCCTTCTGCTCACTCTGGGCTTTTCTTGTTGTTCTCTTTCTAATTATTTAAGTTGTAGAGTTACATAATTTGTTACAATTTTTCTTGTGTGTTTTTTTTTTTTTTTTTTGAGGTAGGCCTGTAATGCTATGAACCTCCCTCTCACGACTGCTTTCACTGTGTCCCATGGGTTTTGGATTGTTGTATTATCATTTTCATTCATTTCCAGGATGTTTTAAATTTCTTCTTTGATCTCTTTGGTAATCCAATCATTGTTTAATAGCATGCTATTTAGCCTCCAAGTGTTTGAATTTTTTAAAATTGTTTTTATTGTAGTTGATTTCTAATATTAAGCTATTGTAGTCTGAGAAGATACTTGATATGATTTCAATCTTCTTGAATTTGGAGAGACTTCACCTGTGATCCAATATGTGGTCTATATTTGAAAATGTTCCATGTGCACTTGAGAAGAAGGTATATTCTGTGGCTTTAGGATGAAATGTTCTGAAGATGTCAATTAAGTCCATCTGATAGTGAGTCATTTAGGATAGCTGGTTCTCTGCTGATTTTTTGTCTATAGGATTTATCCAGTGATGTCAGTGGGGTATTAAATTCCTACTATTTTCATGTTGCTGTTGATCTCTCCCTTGATATCTTCCAGATGTTTTTTTTATATATATAATTGGGTGCTCCTGCATTGGGTGCATATATGTTTACCAGGGTTATATCCTCTTGTTTTGTTGATCTCTGTAGTATTATGAAGTGGCCTTCCATATTTCTTGTTATGACCTTCACTTTTAGGTCTATTTTGTCAGATATAAGTATTGCTACCCCAGCTTTTTTTTCATTTCTATTTGCCTGAAAGATATTTTTCCATCCTTTCACTTTCATTCTGTGTGTTCTGAGGTGGGTCTCTTTTATACAAAAAATACATGGGTCATGTTTTCTTATCCATTCAGTTACTCACTGTCTTTTGATTGGAGCATCTAGTCCAGTTACATTTAAAGCTATTATTGATAGGTACTTATTTGTAGCCATTTTTTTTTTGCCTGTGTTCATTCTTTTCCCTTTTTATTTTTTTCTTCTTTTTACAAATATCCCTTGAGCATTTCCTGGAGTGGTAGTGATAAAATCCCTTTACTTTTCTTTGTCTGTGAAGCTCCTGCTTTCCCCTTTAATTTTGATGATAGCCTTGCAGGATGAAGTATTCTTAGATTCAGTCCCTTACTTTGTATCACTTTGTATACTTCCTTCCATTCCTTTCTGGCCTGATATGTTTCTGTTGAGATATCATTTGATAATATAATGGGAGATCCGTTGTAGACACTTTCTGTGTCTCTCTTACAGCCTTTAAGATTCTCTCTCTGTCGTTAACATTTGCCACTGTAATTACGATGTGTCTTGGTGTGGATCTTTTTGGGTTAATCTGGTTTGGAACTCTTTGTGCTCGTGTGACTTTTTTGTTCCCCAAACCAGGGAAGTTTTCTGACATTATGTCTTTGAGTAGGTTTTCTAGCCCTTGCTCTTCTTCTTGTCATTCTTGCACCCCTATTTTATGTATGTTGCTTCGTTTCATGTTGTCCCAAAGCTCCCTCAGTCTCTCCTCCTGTCTTTTGATGTTTTTTCTCCTATTGCAGTTCAGTTTTGGTGTGTTTTGCTTCCTGTCTTCTAATTCACTAATTTGGTCCTCCGCTTCTCCCAGTCTACTGTTGAAAGCTTCCACAGTGCTGTTGTTTTTTTGTATCTATATCACTCTTTATTTTTTCTTGGTTCTAACATAGGCTGTTGATTTTCTCATCCATCTGGTTTTTGAACTGTATGACCCTTATTCTGAATTCTTTTTCTGACATATTCTATGCCTACATTTCCTTTAGTTCTTTTTCTGGCAATTCCTCCTTTTCTTTCCTTTGGTGGTTGTTCTTCTGACTCCCCATTTTTGCTCTCACTGAAGGATCTAAGTGTTGAATTGTATAGGGCCTGAGGCTATAGCGGAGGGCCTGGTGTTGGGTCTCACAGTTGCTGGTGGTGGCTGCTCCTCTCACGGTGAAGGGGGGCAGCTGCTACTCTGGCAGGTGTGCGGTCACCAGCTGCTTTCCGGGGTTGTGGGGCAGCTGCTGGCTCCCTGTGTGGTCTCCAGCAATGGCTGCTGGCTCCCTTGATATGTTCGCGGGTGGAGTCTGTTGGCTCCCCACGCATGCATGCAGTCTCATGCAGTGGCTGCTGGCTCCCCTCACATGTACGGTCGCAGTCAGTGGCTGCTGGCTTCCCTCACATGTGTGATTGCAGGTGGTGGCTGTTGGCTCCCCACACGGTTGCAGGTGGCGTCTTCTGACTCTTTATGTGCGTGTGTGGTTGCGGGCAGTGGCTGCTGACTCCCTGTGAGGTAGCAGACAGCGGCTGCTGCCTCCCTGCATGTGCATAGTTGCCAGCAGTGGCTGCTGGCTCCCCTGGCACACGTGGTTATGGGTAGTGACTGCTAGCTCTCACCTTCAAGATGGTGCAGCTGCTATGACAGAGACGGTGCTCCAGGAGAGGTTACAGCAGAAGAGGCTGCCTGGCCATGTGAGCCCAGTCTACCATCCCCTGAAAGTCCTGCAAGGTCTAGCTGTTCCTCCCTCAGACACACATGTCCACATACTCCCCTTCCATTCCCTCACTCACTCACACTCACCCTCACTACCATCCTCCCAACCACCATCTTGGAACCACGAAGCCCCAATCTATTTTTAAAATACATTTTTTTTACTCTTGATAGTGTTACAGATATCTCCCATTTTCCTCCCCGTTTCTCCCTTTTTAAAACCTCCCCCCCCTTTTTTTGATTATCTTATATATTCCTAGTTTAAAATAGTGTTAATACTCATTGTTATATTAATGCCATTAGAATCTTTCAGGATGTCTTTTATTTCTTTCTTCTGAATTATAAGGGTTCCAATTTAAAATTGGAAATTTCCCCTTCAGAATCTCTATTCCCCTACCCTAGGTTTGCTGAACATTGTTTTAAGATCAAGAAGGACTGTGCTGAAACCGGTTTGGCTCGGTGGATGGAGCGTCGGCCTGCGGACTGGGGGGTCCCGGGTTCGATTCCGGTCAAGGGCATGTGCCTGGGTTGCGGGCACATCCCCAGTGGGAGATGTGCAGGAGGCAGCTGGTTGATGTTTCTCTCTCATCGATGTTTCTAACTCTCTGTCTCTCTCCCTTCCTCGCTGTAAAAAATCAATAAAATATATTTAAAAAAAAAAAAAAAAAGATCAAGAAGGACTGGATGAGGCTGAGTACAACTGGGGGATACTCCCTGTTCCAGAATGTATGGGAGCCCACCAAAAACAACCTGATTGTAGAAGAGGGATGTCCCCCTTACTCTATTTTCTTTGGGGGCAAATACATAATGAATCTCCTGGGCAGGCTAATCTGCAGCTTAGATATTAGGGAGTAGTCATACCTATGGTGACCCACTTTTAGAGAGCTAACACAAAGCTATCCCAGATTATATATGAGACCAAAATAAAAGCATGAAAATTAACATATAACATATAAATATACACATATATTATTTTCTCATAAATATGTGAATAGTTAAGTGCTAGAATGATTCCCCAAAGTATCTTTGGAATTAAGTAGAAGAAGATTTGAGGCAGATTATTGGGGACTATTTTTTACCAGTGAAAAATGGAGACTCAGGGTAATTAATTAAATAAATAACACCAAACTAATAGGAGAGCTAATAGAAAATATGCTTTCTTGGCTGTTAGTAGTAGAGTTTGTTAAAACTAGACAGTAGTATAAGGGAAAGAAGTAAGAGCAATATTTCTGGTTCTTGGAAATTTTACTCATGCTTTTGAGGCCACCTGGGAATATATTAGTCTTTTCAAATAACTCATGTAGTGTCATTGATCACCCAAAGATTATACAAGTAGCTGAGAATCAATCTGCAGCACATAGTCAGAGAGGTTGATCTTTCCATCTGATTTAGTGGCTTTCTGGTTACAAATGTAATGTAATCCTTTTCCTAATAATACTGGGAACCTCAATCACATACACAAAGCAGACAAACAGAAAGTGTTGAACTTCCTACCTTGAACTCACTTGAAAAATATTATGAGAAAAAGTCAGAAGCTTCGGGGCAGTTATAATAGGAGTTTGTTGAGATTCAATAATCATAGATAAATGTAGCTAGAGAGTGGCTCCTCTGCCTGTCTTCTCCTGTTTTCCAACTGGAAAAGAAGCGAGAATACTATTCCGTATACATTAAAAGTAGGCAGACTAACAAACCATGGAGAAAGTGAACTTGACACAGTATAAATCCAGAAAGGAGGCTAATATATACAAAGAGATGGAACCTGAGGAGCCACATTCTCAGTTGAGAATGAATAAGAACTGATGAGAAAAATGTAGATATTAGCATTAGTTAGTCAAAAGTGGGTTAATGCCAGGCTTAGCCATGCATTGTATAAAATAATCCTAGAGCCGTTTTAATTTTTTATTGCTGCATATTTGATTAAACAACTTAAATAAGTTATTTAGTGACTATTAATTTTTAATTTTTAGAAAAAAATTGTTCTATATAATAAAAGAGAAACATGTAAATTGACCATCCCTCTGCTACGCTCACCAACCAATCAGGAGGGAGTATGCAAATTAACCTGACAAAGATGGTGGGTTAATTTGCATACACAGGCACTGGGCAGAAAGCAGACTGGGAGAGCAGGAGGCTTGGGGGGACATAGCTCCCTCGGTCGCTCCCAGCAACTTAGTGTCTAGGAAAAATTAAAGGGAAGATATCCTAAAACTTCCAGGAAATCTCCACCAATGAAGCAAAGAAAAAAAATGCCTCTATTATTCTGTGAGCTACAAACAAAACTGGATTGGGGGGTCTCAGACAATTCATTCATATGATTGCAAAGACAGACAGAAACTCCTGGATTGGAGAGGGCTCCCCTGAGGGCTCCCAGATTGGAGAGGGTGCAGGTTGGGCTGAGGGACCCACCCCCAGTGCATGAATCTTCATGCACCGGGCCCCTAATAGTAATATAAGAGAAATTAAATGCCTAGGTTTCTTTCACACATTTAGGTATGATTCCAATTATCTCTGTGATATGCATGTTTGAATTTTGGAGAGCTATATCAGAAAAGAATTGAAGAATGTTTCCAAGTATTAAACATATGCTTCAGGAAAAACATTACCTTCAGTCAAAAATATGGTAGAAGATGGAAAATGCAAAATCATCAGTAAAGCACTAGTAACAATTCACTTTGTACATTAGTTGGTTTTGATTTTATAATATTCCTAATATATATGAATGAGATGTTTAGTGTTTGGGAATAGTGCTGGTAATGATAGCCACTCCATCTTTTCATTTGGGTAATAAAAAATTTCTGACATAATTTAAAATGGCCATTTTCTTTTCTAGGTAAATATTCATTGGCCCAAAGATCTGCTTCTTCAAAACGCAGAATTCAACTCATTTTCTACATTTCTTTACCTATGTTTGTCATTATTGCTGCTGTTTTAATAAAGCAGGATAAAATAAGAGATCTATGCTACAGAGATGAAACCAGAAGTGAAAGGTATATATATCTCTATACTAATAAAAGGGTAATATGCTAATTAGACTGGATGTCTTTCGGACGAACTTCTGGACATCCTTCCTGACAAAGCTGGGCCTGGGTGAAGCAGCCCCCGGTGCCGGGAGCCTGCGGTTGCGGCCAGACTAGGTGAAGCCACCCCTGGTCCTGGGCACCTGCGGCTGGCCTGGGCAAAGTCGACCTGAGTCCCAGGTACCTGCAGCCAGCCAGAGGGAGGGAAGCCTGGGTCCTGGGTGCCTGTGGCCAGCTGGAGGAGGGAAACCTGGGTCCTGGGTGTGGTGGCTGAGCCAGAGACAACTGGGTCAATCAGGCCGGCAGGGGAACAGTTAGAGGTGATCTGGCAGGCAGGCAGAGGTGGTTAGGGGTGATCAGGCAGGCAGGCAAGCGGTTAGGAGCCAGTGGTCCCCGATTCCAAGAGGGATGTATGGGGATTGGGCCTAAACTGGCAATCGGACATCCCCCAAAGGGTTCCAGATTGGAGAAGGTGTAGGCCGGGCTGAGTGTACTAAGTGACTCCCTTCCTGAGTGTACAAATTTCGTGCACCAGGCCTCTAAAATATATATATATATCTCCTATCTAATAAAGGAGGAATATGCAAATTGACCATCACACCATCACAAGATGGCTGCACCCACAGCGGAGGCAGGGATTCCGTAACATAAGATGGCTGAGCCCACAGCAGTTGCTGAGTTCCTGTAATGAGCCTTAATGAGTAATCAGCAGGGACCTGAAGCTGTGTGGTGCTGGGCTGGGGCAGGGGACCTGAGCCTGCAACCCCCTGCCTGGTGGGGCTTGACAGGGGACCTCATGCTGCGCCGCCCCCCCACCCCAGCGCCAGGCTGGGAGACCTCAGGGTGCACCCCCCGCCCAGCAGGGCTTGACAGAGGACCTCAGGCTGTGTCCCCCGCCTGGCAGGGCTTGACGGGGGACCTCAGGACGTGCCCCCCGCCCCAGCACTGGGCCAGGGTACCTGAGGCCATGCCCCATGCCCAGTGGGGCTTGACGGGGGACCTCAGGCTGTACCCCCTGCCCCGGTGCCGGGCTGGGGGACCTAAGGCCACACTCCCCACTCTGGCGCTGGGCTGGAGTACCTGAGGCCATGACCCCTGCTCCGGTGCCAGGCCAGAGGACCTGAGGCCACGACCCCTGCCATGTGGGACTTGACGGGGGAACTTAGGCCTCACTGCCCACCTGTGGAGTTTGACGGGGGACCTCAGACTGTGCCCCCCGCCCGCAGGGCTTGATGGGGGGACCTTAAGGCATTCCCCCTGCCCCGACCCAGGCTGGAGGACCTCAGGCCACACCTCTCACCGGGCTGGGCTTGACGGGGACCTCAAGGCATGCCCCCTGCCTTGGCCCAGGCCAAGGGAACTCAGGCCACGCCCCCTGCTCCAGGGCTGGGCTGGGGGACCCGAGGCTGTGCCCCCCCATTCCAGCACCAGGCCAGGCTACCTGAGGCCACACCCCCCCACCCAGTGGGGCTTGATGGGGTTGGGGCTGGTGGGTCTGGTTCTAGCTCAGTGGGGGTGGGGCTGGCCAGGTCTGGGTCTTGCGCAATTTTGTGGTGCATGTGGGTGGGCGGGGACTTGACACTGGTTCCTGTGGCGTGCCCTAGACTCTGACAAGAGGAAGATTTTCATATACATTTTACTAATTTTCTTTCATTCTGACATTTCTATTATAGAGAAAGGGCAAATAGCAATATTAAAATATTTTCTCTAATTAATTCTCTTTTAATGGACACGAATTTCATGCACCAGGTCACTAGTATGTATGTAATTCATTAAATAAGCCAAAAAAATAAGTATTCAGATTTCATCAGTTATAATGTAAGACTATAAGTAAAGAAATATGTGGAGAGGCCCAGGGATAAAACCAGTTTGGTATCCTCTATATGTTTTCTGGTTTTATTCATTTTACCACTAGGCTTGATGAGAATAGGTGGCACTTTCAGAAAATTAATGTTTCAGATAAGGACTCTCACACCAGTGGGAAACACCTTTATTAGAGCACCTCTTAGAGATAATATCTATGAACCTGAATGTAAAGGCTATGATATTTTCAAGTTCTTAGAATTATTCTCCATCCCCAGCCAGAGTGGCTCAGTGGTTGAGCATCAACCCATAAACCAAGAGGTCACTGGTTTGATTCCTGGTCAGGGCACATACCCCAGTTGTAGGCCCCCAGTGGGGCATGTGCAGGAGGGAGCTGCTGATGTTTCTCTCTCATCAACGTTTTTATCTTTCTACTTGTCTCCCTTCCTTTCTCTGTAAAAATATCCATAAAGACATATTTAAAAATTAATCTCCATAACTCTATAAGTGGGAGATCATAATGGTTTTCCAATGTATTGTAAACTTTAGATATACCAAATTAGTAAGTGAAATCACCACATTATCTGTAATCAGTTACATAAATATTTATGAACTTAGAACACTTCCACTGCACAGCTCTGCTAGCTGTGTGGGTTACCCTAATATTCGAACATCATTATTGAGGCCGTTGTTAATACTTTGCTGTATTTTCCTACAGAAGTACTTACCTCTCGTTCTGCATTCCAAAAATTGATAGGAAGAGCATACATAAAGTATGTGTTATGAGAGGAAGAATGAAATATGTACAAATATATAGAAAATTTAACTGAAATCTTTGACTACTACTTAATGTTTTTTTGGCTTAATTTGACCTGAAGAGTTAGGGATAACATAGAATTAGAGGGAGGGGCTGTCTGTACAAATGTGGCTTCTCACATAAACTCTTAAAAAATATGTAAGATGAGGATAAGAGGATTTAATCAACAAAGCAAGGTGGCTGGTGGCATTTGTTCTAATATTGAGATAGCATCTGTTTTTTTGTATTATTTTATTTTGTTACAAGAAGATATTTCATTTATTGAATCACTCTTTCTTTGAAAACATTTATTTAAATAGTCACTCAATTAAGATTTAAAAATTTTCTCCACTTTAAAATAAGTTTTATTATGTTTATAGGTCTGTGTCAGTAGAAGACAGCAGTAACAGCAAATTATCCTCAACTGTAAGGTGAGTGTAGAACTGTGTGATTAATCATTTTGCATTATATGTTTTGAACCATAATAGAATAACATTTTTAAAAATTTAAGATGTTTTGTTTCCCAAAGGGCTTCCTTTTCAAAGGTAAGACACAAAGTGGGAAAACACATTTTTAATATATATTTCCAATGAAGACTCATATTCAGATTCTGTAAAGAATTTGTACGAAACAATAACAAAAGGTGGGAGAACCTACTAGTCAAAATATCTGAAGAGTCGCTTCATAAAAAACATGTAGTATATGTTATAAGAATGAAATATGTACAAATATATAGAAAATGTGACTGAAATTTTGACTAATACTTAATAGTTTTTATATCAAAGGGTATCAAAACATGAAAAAATGATCAACATCAGTACTCCTCAGAAAAAGACAAAATAAAAATGAAGGTCCCCTACATTCCTATAAGAATGGATCACATTAAAAGAGGTGACATTTAGGGTTGGTGAGAATATCAAACAATTAGGACTCACACAGTGCAGGTGGGAATATATATATATATATATATATATATATAATTGGCACAGTATACTTTTTGTTACAGTTCAGCAGTTTATCATCTTCTGAAGCTATTAGGCTTCAATCATATTTGTAACTTATGTTTTCATTTTTAAAACTATCATACATATCATATTTACATTTTATATTTACTTTATAATTAATTTAACATTTATTTTCGAGACTTAATGATAAAGGAAATTCCCCATGAATTTTGAATCTTATTATCTAAAATATTTCTCTTTCCTTTTCCATTTAAGGTGAAGCTGACAGTATTTACCTCTTCCTTTTTAATCTTTTAACTTTAAAACGTATCCTCTTCCAACATCTATGTATATGTAGGTTTCTGTATATTTTGAGGGCAAAGAATTGAGGGGATGGAGGTGTAAGGTAGGGCAGGCAGGTAGGGAGCAGTTACCAGGTTTTACTTTGCTTTCTCCCCTTCCTGTGCTTACACAGAAAGCTTTTCCAGTGCCTGGCAGTTTAAAAAATATATTATTATTATTTTATAATTATATTAAAAATAAACTCAATGAAAATATATTTTGGATACATGGGTACATATAATTGAGAAAAAGATTCTGAAATGCATATAAAAGGAAAGTAGGAATATCCAGGTAAATTTTGGTTTTAGAACTAAACTAACAGTGAATTACAATATAGGTAATTTTATTTTCAAACTTCATATTTCTGATTATTAATATATTATCAAATATTTATTAAAATATCAATGTTACCTTGGTAGATATATAAATTATACATTTTCATAATCAACACACAAAGACGATTTTCATTAATAATATAGATGCATGTCTGCTTAAATGTTTTCCTAAGTAAACAAAAAAGTACTTTTTTAAACTTAGAGACTATTATGGACATTTCCTATCTTAAAATTAGGCCTATGTAATTATTTTCTGACATTTGGTATTCAATTTAAAAATGAAAAAGAATTTATTTTAAAATTGATTATTATAAATATTTAGAGTACTTCCAGTTTTTCATTATTACAAATTCCCTGTAAATAATATCCTTAAATGGATACACATTTTGGAGCAATTGTCTGATTATAGTCTCAGGTTAAATCCCTAGAAGAGAGATTGATCAAAGCATAAATAAAGTATGTACACTCTTATTGTTTTTTGATATCTATTGCCAAATTACCTAATTGTAATGATCACCACCAATCTGTATGTGTCCAGTTGTAACTTCATAAATTATTTACTTTTAGTCAATTGGACATGTAAGTGGTATATTTTCTGAGAGAGAGCATATCTTAAAATTTTACTATTTTTTACTGTCCTATTGGATTTTTTGCTATTTTTTTTCACTATGTCATTTAGTAATGAGCTATGTCTATAAAGAGTATGACATAGAAATAAAAAGTACAAAATATTACCATATGGAACTAGAGGCAATTTTGAGACGACCTTTAGTATTAGGAATGCTAATTATATTTTTACCTTCTGCCTCTTGGCTGATTTTTCTGTTATGTAAGTTAGGGTTTTAGATCTAGCATACTGTTAATAAATAACATTTTTTAAACATTATTTATCGTGGTTCTAAAAATATTTTGTCATTTTTGCTTTTGTACTTAAATTTACAATAAACATTTTGACTTTATTTCATGCTTAATTGGTTTCATTTTTCATAATTCTACAGAGTGATTTTAGATTTTAATGACATTAGATCCTCATCATTCAGAGTCCTTGGAATGCCAAATATTGCCTTGGCTTTCCTCTTCTAATTCATTCAGTAAATTGTATGTGTATCAAAGTGTGTGAATCATTCTACTGAACATGGGTAAATAGAGTATTTATAAAACCACTTCTATTATAAAATTCAGAGTATTTGCAGTTAAGGCAACAGATCCTTGTTTTTTGTTTTTTTTTTCTAGATTTAGTTTTCATTTCCTTGATCCTTACAATTACCCACATCTTTTAAATTACTTGCGTTAGAAATATGTTAGCTCAGAAAAAGAAAGAAGCAACTCCGGTATTTTGTTTTGTTTTCTTTTACAGCAACAGTCTCTAACAACTTTGGCCTGAAGAGAGGATAAACCCAAATAAATCATCAGAAACTGGCCTAAACCAAGAAGAGATAAAAACATAATTTATTCCTCACCTCTGTTGTCACTACTGAAGGTTTAAATTATGAAATAATAAATAATCTGCATCTGAGTCACCTGAATTATGTCTGGTGTTTATGTATTTACAGCATCAATTTTCACCCTATCTACTCCAACTTGAATCCTGAAGAGGCTCTGAATCAGGGGGAAGCAACCTAGGATCCTTGTCCCATGAAGCCAAGAGGGCCTACTTTTCTGTTTTCCATCAGACAAAATAGTCCTTCACAACAGTGTCCCAATCAGGCAGCCAAACACCATCTGGAAAATACATATCTTTCTCACAAAGTAGTAGCAGTCTCTGTGCCCACTGTTATTATCTGCCTCTAAACTCACCACCTTACATCGGAGCGGTATCTGAACTCTCTGGCTTAGCAGCTTCTGTCTCTCCTGCCCAGCACACTCTAGCTGGTTAACATGGTAGCTATATCTAAGCTCTCTGGGAGCTCTTAGCCTTACATCTTGGCAGTACCAGCTCTCAGCTCCATCTGAGCTCTCTATCCTTTTCCCTTCCTAGCTGCTCTCTGGCCAACTAGCTGGTCAGTAACCTGTATATCACTCCAGAGACAAAGAAGGCTGGTTGCCAACAGTGACAATCATTTGGGTTATAGAAGGGTACAGCACACTGTGAGATTGTTGTGGCCTTGCAGTTGCTTATGGTATCTTAGCCTAGGGGCAGAGTGGCCTTGGACATTCGGTATACTATCACCAAGGCCTACACACTCTAGCCTTGATTATCCGGGGACTCTGGCATGCTTCCCATATTGGTTATATCTTTATAGTGAAGTTACTATGTTATGGTGTGCAACCCATGTCTCTTTCCATCTCTGCCTCTAAAAATATCAAGTGACAATTTGAAATTAGCCTTCACTGAAACTGATAAACCCATAAGTCTCCCTCCCTGCCCCTCTCCACCCCCACCCCGAGAGAGATAGTTGTGTAATATCATTGAGCATACAACTGTCCTTGGGGTATCTTTTTTTTTCTTTTCTATTTTCCTTTAAATAACTTATTTGAGACACATTTCTATCATGGCTGTAATTTACAAATCACCCTGGACAAGAATACTCAATTGCCTCGATGTTTGACCTGGGTTGGCAGAGCCTATGAGCCATGCCTGTAAGAAGCAAAGAAGGTATATTTCAGATCTGCTTTCTGTTACAGAGAGTAGAGAAGCTGCTAAGAAGTACTATTGTTGCACGACCAAAAGTGGTAAGGTTGCCCAGTCTGTTGTTACTAGTAGAGATAACTTTATCCTATCTTTAGGGCTCTCCGAATACTGATGAGTTGGGCGATCTGAAGAGAGGATCATCATATGAGGCCAATATTTATCAGTTGTTGAAATGACCAAATGAGGAAAGCCTAAACTAAGTAAAATATCAAGTGGCTCTGGGCCAGGGTGAGTTTGGGACTTCTTATAAGGCAGCATTTCTACTTTCACTGTCTCTCCACGCTGAAATTGTAGAAAGAAGTGAGGAGCAAAGAACAATTCAAACGTGGAGTTGAAATGTCTTGCCCCCAAACCATTTTGCTTTTAAATTTGAAGAGGAAAATGAGTGCTGAAAAATGAGGGGCTGTTAAAATAAAAATTTTGCATACAGTAAGGAAACTTCTGTTACTCATACTTCCATACAAATTGTGTAAAAGGCCAGTGAAAATTCGGAAACCATATAGTTGTGTAATACTCTGAAGATTGTCCTTCCTAATTGAGAAACATAGGGTTTGGTAATTTTGTATCAGTTAAAATCTGGGCTGTTGTGCAGATATAGCCCAATATGAGATCTTTAATAATAGCTATAAGCTTTCAGAAATAAAAATATCCTCGTTGCTTAACTGCAGACAAGCTTTGATCCCTGGCTGTTTTCTGAAATTATTTTGGCAAAACAAACACTTACCTCTGCTGTGTTAAATTCCAGTAATTACCTTCAGTCGTTTTTTTTTTCCTTAGCTGACATTTGATTATTCCTCATTTGAAACTGGAACTGTTTTTCCATGTCTGAAACATTTCCATCTCTTCTTAATCCTAGTTGTTTATCTGCCTCTGAGAATTCTTCCTCAGTTTGCTTTGTTACCATCCACTTACTTGACTTTAAGTGATGGTGTTATTGACTTCCATCTGTTTTCATTGAACACCAGCTTGTCATAACTAATTGTTGCATCATTACTACCTGGGGAGGTTTTCTTTTTCTTTTTCATTTTTTTTTTTTGGAGGTTTTCTAAAATACTCATTCTGAAGCACTAACCCTAGAGATTCAGATTTGGTAGGATATTTCTCTGATACTGCTGGTCATTCTCTTGATACAAAATACTTCTCAGTGCTGTTCACTTACATGCACATATATACAGAATAATGCTTTTTTCTTTTTCTTTTTTTTTTGTTTGTTTTCAGGTCAATGTTTTATCTAGTTCATATGCCTACCTAAATTCCTAGTAGGCTCATGATGGACTGGACACAGATTACCAAAATAATTCCTGGTTGTTGTAACTGTTCCTGAGTGTAATATGCAAGGTCATTTTTAAAAAAAATTTCTTGGAAAAGGGAGAGCCCTACTGAAACAGGTGGAGCTCAGGTCGTGCAGTGTACTCACATGTGGATCACCGAATGAAAGCAGACAGAGCTTGCTTACATCTTCAGAAGTACAATGAGAAGTCAAGACAAGTTCCCAAGGTATAAGCTTGCCATAGTTCCCATGGTGGGAGACCTTTTAATACATCCTTTGAGAGGATTGTGGTCACTGATATGGCTAATGCTCCCCTCTGCACCATCCCCCACAAGTCCCTGTGGAATCAGTTTGCCAGTTTCCAAGTTGAATGCCAAACTAATCTCTGAGGCACACTGATGTCGGAAAAGTGCTCTTGCTGCGCTGACAAGGCCTATAGCCATTTCTAAAAGTTGGACACCCTGGAAGCAGATAAGTGTGTGCAAGTAGAGGGACATGTGGCAGCCAGGAATGTACTCTGGATAGCTCCTAGAATAAGGACCATGAATGATGAAGAGCTGCTGCTCTCTGAAATGCATCTGTTCAATTTTGTCGAGGCTACACCTCCCATGGTCTGCTCCCAACCAATGATGGAACATATTCTTAACTCATTATCTCTCACTCTCTGTTTGAATCTGCTTCCTATAACATTGGTGACCTCCTCTCATCCCAGTTGTTTAACATCTTAACAATTTCACCCTCCTCCATATCAAATGATTCAACAAACCTATTTTTCTCCCTAAAAAGCTCTCAGATATCTTTACTACTTTATTCCCCTCCCACTCTTTATTCCTGAGGATGTAGACAGTACTGGCCCAGCCCATGGAAAATTCCCCTTTAATGAAGTTATTGCTTCCGGTCCTCATCATTTTAATGCCCTCACGCTATTACAAGTTATCATTCTAACACACAAATCTATCATTCATTTGCACGTAAATCTTTATAAAATTTTAAAATTACTTAAGAAAAAAGTTATAAAATGCATTAACATCAGCACAAGTCATTCACAAAACCCAAAATGTCACAGCTACTCTTTAGCTTCACTTGATATCTGTATAGAAAACAAAATTATCTTGGTTGTGGTCCCAGAGAACTTTGAACATCCCTCTAACAAGGGTTTTTTTTTGCTTCTATCTGTGGCATCTCTTGTGCATATCTAGTTTTCTGTTAGTCTCTGATGGACTTGGAAATAGGGAGAGAGTCACACGTATTTTGATATCAGCTTAGTTCCATGCTTGTAGTAAACATGTAAAAAATAATTGCTGATATGAACACAAATGATTTGAATGCCTATAATTCTTGCATATTAAAAACTGAGCAGTTATTACCAGTCATGAAAATTAAGTCATTAATTTAAATAATGAATACATATTTCACCTTTTGGTTACTTGACTGAGCAACATAAATTTTTAGAACCATTGAACAACCTTTTAATACTCATCATGCCTTCAGCGACATTTAGAAGACTTCAAAGATTTGATAAGGTTTTAGACAATCAGAAAAGCAGTTTATTTTAAGAGCAACATAATATTGATATACTAAATCTATTAATAGTCATAATTTTGTAAAATATACAAATACTAATTTTAAAATATATAAAAGAATTCAAAAAACTGTGGTACATCTACACGATGGAATACTATGCTGCTGTAGAAAAGAAGGAATTCTTACCATTTGCAGCAGCATGGATGGAACTGGAGAGCATTATGCTAAGTGAAATAAGCCAGTCAATAAAGGAAAAATACCACATGATCTCACTCATTTATGGATAATAAAGACCATTATAAACTTATGAACAAAAATAGATACAGAGGCAGAGCAGCCTCGAACAGACTGTCAAACTACAGTGGGAAGGCCGGGGAGGGTTGGGGGGCAAGAGGGGAGGGTAAGAGATCAACCGAAGGACTTGTATTCATGCATATAAGCATAACCAATGGACACAAGACACTGGGGGGTAGGGGAGGCCAGGGGATTGTCAAGGGCGGGGGAAAAAGGAGACATATGTAATACTCTTTGTAATACCTTAAGCAATAAAACAATTAAAAAAAAAGAATTCAAATAAATGAGTATGGTATACAGCATGCATCACAACAAAACTAAATAATTAGGCTGTGAATATGTTAGTGAAATATTGTATACAGAACTGGCTATTTAGAAGTAGAATTTTCTATGCTATATTTGGTACTTGCATATAGTTTTTTTTTGATAAATCATGCTAAAATGATTTAAGAAAAGCATGAAAAATATGTTTTCATTGTTTTATTTTGTTTCATTTTACATATTGGGAAAACTCAATCACTTTATTGTGTTTATAAATATTGCAAGTAAGGAATGAAAGCACATGTATTCCATAGAGGAACAAGTTAGGAACTGTTCGGCTAGAAATCCTTGCAAAAGTTAAAAATTGGCTGCATATTAAGCCATCAAAGGAAAGCTCTTTCCAAGTTAATTCCATGCCTTTCCACAGGTGAACTTCACACTTGATGGGGGGAAAAGCTTACTTTTAACTTTTATGTAGTCTGCTTAGCTGCAGAAACTAAATTATACACAAGAAATAAATAATGAGAATATAAAGTTGTTTTTACAGGATCACTTCATACTTGTTTTTTTTTTCCTGCCTAATACTTTAATTGTAACTTCATACTGGGGGATTAGAACGAATATATACACACATTTCATATTTAGTTTTTAAATTTAGTTTGTTTAACCAAAGATTTTCTAAGAAATGAACTTACTGCCAATTGAAGAATTGAATATATATATTACAATATACCTTTATGTTCATGGGTATGTCTGTATTTGTTTAGACCTGAGACATCTGGCACTAGATATGATTAAAAAAGGCAATTGTCTGCTACTAAACATATTGGGAATTTCTATTGTCTTTTTCCTTTAATGCAGTAATTTAGTCTTTTTACCAGAAAGCTATGACGTGAACTCTTCATATTGCCAAGAACTTCACCAACAATAGCTGCTTCCAGAGAAGAAAGTGGCTTTATAACCGAATGTGACCCCCAAAGGCCTTTAAAATGTTAGCCTGGGAGAAATGAGGCACCTGGAAGGAGGCAGGACTCCCTGGCTGAGTCCTCAGTGGTGGGCGGGGCCGAGCAGTCTCACATTCCATCCTCCTGGCCCAGAACTCAGCCCCCTGCGCATGCGCGAGATGCCTCAGTTATGCCACCAACTGCCTGCACTGTGGCGAGGGTCACCTGGCTCGCAATGCTGTTTCTCTTGCTGATCCTCTCAGGCCTCGGCAGGTTGACCTTCGCAGACCATTGTAAGTGGGGAACCTGCGCCATAGGAGGGCCGCCCAGCACAGTGTCCCCGGGAGAAGCCAGTGTCTCCCTTCTTGCTCCAGATCCCAGGGCCAGGCTGGGGGGTCCCCAGTCATGCTGTCAGAGCCACCTAGTTTCAGGGTCCTGCTGAGCCTGGTGGCTGGAGAGCTCAGAGCAGGCCTGGGGCAGTTGGCCCTCACTTACCTGAGTCTGCAGGGGCAGGAGAGAGCGCCCTGCTGCTGGGGCGGTGGGTCCCAGAGAGCCTGGGTGGGGTCCTGAGACCAGCACTTCCTCCCCCAGTCAGGGTTGAGGTCAGCGAGTCCCAGGCTCTTTGGACAGTGGTAGGGCAACACTCTCACATGAGAGGGGCCTCTTCCTGGAGTCGCACAATGTGTGTGTGTGTGTGTGTGTGTGTGTGTGTGTGTGTGTGTGTTGGGGCTTGGAAGTTCAGAGTGACATGGTAGGAGAGGAAACATAAATGAAGATGAAAGATGCTACACCCTGAGAAAGTTCACACGTTTTCTTCTTTTTCTCCTCCTCTTCCTCCTCCTCCTCCTCCTCCTCCTCCTCCTCCTCCTCCTCCTCCTCCTCCTAATAGTATAAGCTATGTTATTTTTATTTATTTTTTAAGTTCTTTATTGTTTAAAGTATTACATATGTCTCCTTTTGTTTTCTAACTGCAGACTCTGAAACATCACATCTGCAAATTACAGTGCCACGGAAGCTCGGAACCACCACCAACGATATCGATGTTTCAGAAACACAAGTAATTAAGAAATCACTTTAAGTGTTTTATTTTTACTGGACTGCAGAACCTAAGTTAATTCATGAATATCCCTTTGTAAAATTTTGTGTTCTAATAGATGTGTTTAAGTGACATTTTATCTGAATGACAGCAAGTATTTTGATTATTTTAATTTCTTAAGTGATATATGAAAATTGTGAAATTATAAAGGTACTCAGTGATATGTTAGGAATCCAAGGATTGGAACCTCAGTAGCACGGCTAAAGAGGAATATTAAATTGCCAACTGAAAAACTATTAGATACTGAGGCAGGTTTTATAGAATGATGATCTGACTGTTTCACATTATGGCACCAAATTTAAAAAAATCCAGACTTTATGAGTTTATAAAAGCTATTACTTTAAAAACATAAGTATCCCAAGAGGTTAAAATTTTAGGAGAGTATAACATATACCGGGATAATGGGAACAAAAAGAAAACTTGAGTGTCCACAATAATAACAGAAAAAGAAAGAAGTACATTTAATGCACTCAAACATCCTTAATACACACACAACATTATGAGGGATAAGCTTTATTAAAATATTCAGTTCACCAGGCACATATAACAATTATAAATTTGTACAACTTTAACAGGTGCCCTCAGCACATATAAAATCAGATCTTATAGCACTAGGGGGAGACATTTTCAAATTCATTTTCATAGTGAGTCCAAAAAAATATGGTTTTCTCTAAAAATAATCCGTGTTGTTGCAAATGGTAAGTTTTCATTCTTCTTATATGGTCGAGTAATATTCCATTGCATATAGTTTGTACCACATCTTCTTTATCCATTTGTCTATTGGTGGCAACTTAGGTTGCTGCCATATCTTGGCTATTGTGAATAATGCTGCAAAGACAAATACCATATGATTTCACTTATATGTGGAATCTAAAGAACAAAGTAAATTAAGAGTCAAAACACAGACTCATAGATACAGAGAACAAACTGATGGTTGCCAGATATAAGGGGGGTTGAGGGGAGGCTGGGTGATAATGGTGAAGGTATTAAGAAATACAAATTGGTTCTTACAATTAGTCATGGGCATGTAAAGTACAGCGTAAGGAATATAGTCAATAATATCATAGTAAATATGTATGCTGCCAAGTGGGGACCAGACTTATCCAGGGGATAAGCATATAAATTTGCAACCACCATGGTGTACACCTGGAGCTAATATACTGAATATCAATTGTAATTGAAAAATTAAGAGAAAAAAATGTTTTGTTCAAATGGTGGTGGACAAATCATAAAGATATAAAGAATACTTGAAAAACAAAAATAAACATTTTATTCAATGGATATATATTAATTGAATGATACCATGGAATAAATGCACAGGTTTTCCCTTTCTGCTATTTGTTAGGACTCACTAGACCCCACAGTGTATCACACATGAGCCTTTTAAGGGCAAAGCATCTGGTGCAGCAGGAGAAAGAGAATTCAGGCAAATATCAGGATCCAAGAAACATCCACAGTCAGCTCCTCATGAACCCAGTCTCTGCTCCTGAAACATGCTGAGTCTCTGGTTTGGAATAACAAGACCTGGGGGAGGAACTTTTGCCTTGAGAGACTACTCCTTACAAAGCTTCAGCCACTAGGAAGCCATGCCAGCCCTGTCTAGATAGGTTGGGCAACACTGAGGAAGCTAACTTTAGCCAGGGAAGTTTTGTTCCCTACGTGTGCATTACAAATCTCACAGTCCTTTTGACTAAGAGTCAGACACATTCAGGCTGGAGGCATCCCCAGAAATAAAGGCAGAACTTTGCTGATCCTGCTGTAAATCAGCTCTGTCTCCACAGTAATTAAGGCTTCTTAAGAATATACAGGTGAGTCAACAAAATTGACAAGAGCACGTTAAAGAATTAAAAATCAAACACAGTATAAAACTCCTTATATGGTCACAATTTAAAATTTATCAAAAAGACTGAAATATGTATTTGGTAATTTAAAAATACACCTGTACATCATTCATGAGTTGAAGATGAAGTTTGTTCTCTGTATCTATGCGTATAAAATGGATATTAAATAATAACTAATGATCAATAACAAAAAAATTGCAAACCAAAGTTTGAGTCATGCTCATAAGATGGTAGAGGGGAATAATTTATAATTACAAATACTTAAATAAGCAAAAAAAGGTCTGGAAATTCAAATTTAAAAATAATTATAACCTTAAAAAAGTTAAAGATGTGACTGAAATTAAGAAGTAGAATTAATGAAAAAGAAAGTTAAGCTAAAATTTTCTGGATCCATAGTGTCAAAGGTTGATTTCTGGGGAGAAAAGGATATATTTTGCTAAGGTAGACTAAGGAAAATGGAAAGGAGAAGAAAAATATGTAACATTAGGAATGAGAAATATATGAAGGTGTAAATAAAATCTAAAAAAATATATGCATATTAAGTGTTATTTAAATGAAATAGTTAAATTCATGAAAATATAACAAAATTGACCTAAGATGAAACAAACAGCACTGCTGCTCTTTTCCTATTAAGAAAGTAAAACATTTTTTAAATCCTGTGACACCACCCCTCCCACCATTGCAAGCTAAACTGATTCTATGATAGGATAAAGAAGATGTGGTACATACATCCTCCTCAACCACAGAAAAAGATGAAATATTGCCATTTGGAACACATTGGATGCATGCCATGCTAAGCAAAATACGTCAGAAAAAGTTAAGAGCCATCTGATTTTACTCATATGTGCTATATAAAACCCAAAGCAACAAATGAAAAAACAAAAACAAACAAACAAAAACTCAAAGACACGGACAACAGAGGCAAAGGAGGTGGTTGGAGTAGTAAAGGGTAGTCAAGAGTAGTCAAGAGTCCAGTTTACAGTGAGGGAAGATGATGTGACTTTGGGTGGTGGGCACACAATGCAATATGAAGTTCACGTGTCCCCTTTTTTTACCCTTAGCCACTTCCAGCCTGCCCTTGCCCTCACCCCCTTCCCTCTGGCCATTTCCACACTTTTGTCTTTTGTCTGTGTCTAGGGGTTAGGCATATATGTTCTCAGGCTAATCCTTTCATCTTCTTTCATCTAGTTCCCCCTCCCCATCCCTCTCTTACAGCTGTCAGTCTATTCCCTGTATCCATGCCTCTGTTTCTGTTTTATTCCTCCATTTATTTTGTTCGTTAGATTCCACATATTAGTGAGGTCATATGGTATTTGTCTTTCACTGACGGGCTTACTTCACTTAGCACAATAATCTCCAGGTCCATCCATGCTGTTGCAAAAGGTAAGATTTCCTTCTTTTTTTTTTTTTTTTACAGTCACATAGTATTCCATTGTGTAAATGTAACACAGCTTTTTATCCATTCATCTACTGATGGACACTTGGGCTATTTTCAGACTTTGGCTATTGTAAATAACACATCTCTGAACATAGGGGTGCATATATTCTTTTGAATTGGTGTTTTCAGATTCTTAGCATATATTTCCAGAAGTGGGATCACAGGGTCAGAAGAGAGTTCCACTTATAATTTTTGGAGGAAAGTCCATACTGGTTTCCACAGTGGCTGCCTTCTGATCAAGAGTGCTCAAGGGCAGCCGTGGGCAAACTACAGCCCTCGGGCCGGATCCGGCCCGTTTGAAATGAATAAAACTTAAAAAAAAAAAAAAGACCGTACCCTTTTATGTAATGACTAGAGGCCTGGTGCACAAAAATTTGTGCACTCGGTGGGGGGGGGGGGGGGGGTCCCCCAGCCCGGCCTGTGCCCTCTCCCAGTCTGGGACCCCTCGGGAGATAACGACCTGCTGGCTTAGGCCTGCTTCCGGGTGGCAGAGGGCAGGCCCAATCCCTAGGTGCAGCCCCTGGTCAGGCTCAGAGCAGGGCTGATTGGGGAGTTGGGGTGCTGCCCCGTCATGCACAGAGCAGGGTGGATCGGGAGGTTGCGATGCCACCCTCAGTCATGCTCAGAGTAGGGCCGATTGGGGGCTTGAGGCACCGCCCCCTGTCACACTCAAGGCAGGGTCGATGGGGAGGTTGCGGCGCCACCCCCTGTCATGCACAGAGCAGGGCCAATCAGGGGGTTGGGGCGCTGCCCCCTGTCACACACAGAGCAGGGCCCATCAGGGGGGTTGGGGCTCCATACCCTGTCATGCACAGAGCAGGGCCAATCAGGGGGTTGAGGAGCTCCCCGCTGTCACTCACAGAGTAGGGCCGATAGGGGAGTTGGGGCACCTCCCCCTGTCACACACAGAGCAGGGCGGATCAGGGGCTTGGGGCGCTGCACCCTGTCACACTCAGGGCAGGGCCAATGGGGAGGTTATGGCTCTACCCTGTCACACACAGAGCAAGGCCCGTGGAGCGGGGTTGGGGTGCCACCCTCTATCACCCACAGAGCAGGGCCGATCAGAGGGTTGGGGCGCCTCCACTGTCACACTCGGGGCAGGGCCGATGGAGAGGTTATGGCTCTACCCTGTCACACACAGAGCAGGGCCCGTGGGGGGCGGGGGTGTGGGGCGCTGCACCCTGTCACACACAGAGTAGGGCCGATCAGGGGATTGGGGAGCTCCCCCCTATCAGGCACAGAGCAGGGCTGATCAGGAGGTTGGGGCACCTTCCCCTGTCAGGAACAGAGCAGGGCAGATAAGGAGGTTGTGGCCCCGCCCCCTGTCACACACAGAGCCGCAGGGCGATTGGGGGTTTGGGCGCTGCCCCCTGTCATGCTGATCCCGGTGCCGGGAGGCATATTACCCTTTTACTATATAGGATAGAGGCCTGGTGCACGGGTGGGAGCCGGCTGGTTTGCCCTGAAGGGTGTCCTGGATCAGGGTGGGGGTCCCCACTGGGGTGCCTGGCCAGTCTGGGTGAGGGGCTGAGGGCTGTTTTCTGGAAGTGAGTGACTGAAGCTTCCAACCGCTCCTTGTTTTCTTTTTTTTTTTTTATTCTGGGCCAGCTTTAGCTCTGAGGCCTCGCTGCTGAAAACATCGACACAATGTTGCTAAAGCCCGGCTGAATGAAAGGCGGTTTCTGGGGTTTTGTTTATCCTCTTATTTGCAACATAGTACATAGTTGCTTAGAGTTGTAGCTCAGAGGCCGGCAGCGCAGATGGGGAACGTTGGAGTCCTCCTTCACTGCAGCAAGCAAGCTCATGTTGGCTTCCAGCTGCCTGGCTGCCGGCAGCCATCTTGGCTGACAGTTAATTTGCATATACTCACTGATTAGCCAATGAAAAGGGTAGTGGTCGTACGCTAATTACCATGTTTCTCTTTTATTAGTGTAGATGTTTACTTTGAATTTATATTAGTTCACACAAACACTCCATCCGTGCTTTTGTTCCGGCCCTCTGGTCCAGTTTAAGAACCCATTGTGGCCCTCGAGTCAAAAAGTTTGCCCACCCCTGCTCTAGGGTAATCTTTTCTCCACATCCTGGCCAAGCCTTGTTATTTGTTGATGGATTGATTGTAGGCAGTCATTCGGGCAGGTGTGAGATTTCCACTAGCAGTGTATGAGTTTCTGTTAGTCCACACCCTCACTAACAATTGGCATTCTCAATCTTTGTTGTTTGCAATTTTGTTAATTTTATTCCCTTTTCGCTATCCTTTTTAGTTTTTGGCATCCCACAAGCAGTGATGATGAGTGATATGTAGAATGTTAATAGGCCAATTTGATATGAATTGCAAATATCATTTAGTATTGTCTAGGAATCCATTCTGATTTTGAGTAGCAGGTAGTAGTTCATCTAGTTTATCGATGCTTTTGTGTTTGTTTTTACTGTAGGAAGAAATTATCAATATTTTAAAATTAAGTATGATGTTGGCTGTTCATTTCATGAAAGACCTTTATTAGCTTTTTGGAAGGTTTTCAAATTGTCCATAGAACTATCTATCTAGAGATAGCATATATATCGATGTGTCTATGTATGTATACATTTCCTGTCAGTGTAAGGAAGTAACCTTTTATTCCTAGGACAAAGGCCATTTTGTCATGATATAGTTTGTTGTTGCATTTAATTTGTAAATATTTTTTAAGGCTTTGAAATTATGATCGTTGAAGTGTTTTGCTTCCTCAGAGTATAGTTATCTTGTTGCAATATCTGGATTATACTGTCTCATATAATTAGTTGGGAAGTGTTCTGTCTTTATATTCCATGAATTTTTGAAGATTAGTATTTTTCCTTATTCAAATGTTTAGTGCAGTTCACCATTGAATGAATATCTCTGGATTTGGAGATTCCTTTGTGAGAAGATTTGTAATTACAAAATTAAATTCTTGATAGAGTGGTTTTAAGCCTATTAATTTTTATTATCTCTGTGTGTCCTTTTGTTTCCATTATATTTTTCAGTTGTTACCATGTTTTCTTTTTCACTGTTTAATCTATTTTAATTGGATTTTAGCTTTTTTTTTTTTTTTTTCAATTAAAGAGCCTGTTTCCTATTAGTGGGGAGAGGGAAATGTTTAGTAGTCAATCTCTATGCTTGGTATGCTCATTGTGACAGGGGTTTCACTACTTATATGTAATTCAGTGGCCCACGCCAGAAAATATGTGCATGTATACACACAAACATGACTGTAGGGTGTGTGTACATGTGTGTGGATGTGCATAAATATGCATGTGTGTTTATATTAAAACCATAGTTTATATTGATATATCCAATTTCAGTAGAAAACCACAGGTAAAAAAAATGAGAGGGGGGTGGGCAGGACATAATATATGCCAAAGATAAACAGCAAGAGAGTTGGCTTATACCTAAATATGTACATTCCATTAAAAGTAATTGGTGTAAACTTTGCAACTAAGTCAGAGATTATCATTTAATGAAAACATTAAATGCTCTCTATAAGAAATACTCTTTAAATAAATAAGACAAATAGATTAAAATAAAAGAATATACAATTTTTAAATTGAAACCCAAATCAGATAGTAAATGTGAGTTCATAGAGTGATATGAGAGAAGCAGCCTGCAGAACAAGATAAATAATTCCATGTCTTAATGATAAATATATTACTCTAACAAGAAGTCATAATAATCTTAAAAATATTTGAAGAATATTTATAAAAATATTTGAAGAAATACAATATGTCATTATATATTACGAGAGGCCCTGTGCATGTAATTCATCCCTAGGCCTGGCCGGCGATCGAAATGTGAGTGTCTGGCATGGAAGGGCAGGTCCAAGCTGACCTCTGGGCCCTGGGCAGCACCTGGGCCCCCGGGCCTCCGCATGCCCCCATCTGCTTGAGTCATGGCGCCTGAGTAATGGAGCCTGAGTCCCCCCATGAAGATGCAGTGAGCGTTGCCAGACGCCACGGGCTGGGGTTCAGCTTGGGCCTCTGGGCTGCCCAGCGGCCCTGCAGGGAAGCCGAGCGGGCAGCGTTCTCTCTCCCAGCCAGCCTCGCAGACCGGCTCCTGCGTGAACCCACAGGGAGCCCGACCGGCCCCTGCTGTCCCAGCGGCTGCACCCAGAAGAGGCCATGTGGGTGCAAGTGGGCTCCTTGCGGTTGCCCAGCATCTGAGTGCAGGGGCTTCCCTGGCACTCAAGCGCTGGCATCCCGGGCCCCTGCTCGTACCCACCCTGGCCTGGCGCCATCCGCTCACCTGCTCCACCATCCTGCTGTGGTCCCGCTCTTGTCAGTGCCCATGGGCGGGGGGACGCAGCGCCTCCACTGTCCCCTGCTGCTAGCACCACATCACCAACACCTGCCATGTTCCCCGCCGCCCCCTGGTGGTCAGCACACGTCATAGCGAGTGGTTGAACTCCTAGTAGAACTTCCCGTTGAGGGGACAATTTACATATTAGGCTTTTATTATATAGGATTTTATAATCATGAAAATATTTGTATTAATAATTTAATAAGTTACCCACAAAATCCTGCTAGTCAAAAGGTTTTAAGGCTTTAAACAATATTCAAGGAAAGATAAATATCTTTTTCAGATAATAGAACATAAATTAACAAATCCTTCAGATTTTTAGTATCATTTTAAGAGATCAATGTAACGGTTATATAGAAGATAAATAAAGTGTGAGAAAAGAAAGTTATAGGTCCTTTCAAAAGTGAAAGTAGCAAATAATTGTAAAACATTATGACCAAGTAGCTTTACTCTCTGCAGGAGAGTAATCCTAGAAAAATTTATTCAAATAACTCATCACACTAACATTTTAAAAAGTCGATGACTGTATTCAAAAAGAGCATTTTATAAAATTATTCACACATTTACACACACACTCGCCAAATACTCACAAAATATTTTACTTTAGAAGAGAAAGATTCAATGTGATTTACATGAATCTAAGTAAAATAGCAGCACCAACAACAGGAAACTGTCATGTTTAATGTTATAAACAGTATAGAATTTCATTTTAGGGCCAGAGTAAGATGGAGTGCCTATATTTCCATTTTATTCAATAACTTATAATATAAAATTAAGGAACAGAAATGTAGAACAAGTAGGGTTTAGAATGTAAAACAGGACCAGCTATTGCATGCACCAGGCTTCTGCCTTGAATAACTGGGTAACTGTTTACTTGGTGATGCCATTATCTGATTTCTACAATATAGAAGACAAATTATACAGATTTATTTTCAAATAATAGAATGTAGATAGGATACTAAATGAAGTAGTACTCAAATCTATTCTTTTTCTACATAATTTGTATATATACAAGTAAAGTCACAAAACACATCATGAAATGTATTCAACCTGTAAATTGAAACTTGGTTTTATCTTTCAGAATGTATCTCTAGCAAAAAAAAGTGAGTCAGAGAAAGACAAGTATCATGTGATCTCACTCATATGTGGAATCTAATGAACAAAATAAACTCTTGAACAAAATAGATCCCCAAACACAGAAGCATGGAACAGATTTTCAAATCTCAGAGGGAAGGAGCTGGTGGGTGGGTGGGAAGAGATCAGCAAAGAACTTGTATGCATATATGCATAACCCACGGACACAGAATATAGGGTAGTGAAGGCCTGGGTTAGGGGCTGATGGGAACAGGCTATAAGGGGTCAATGGGAGACCTGTGTAATACTTTCAACAATAAAGATAAAAAAATGCACGTCTAAATTTTAGATGAATATGTAAAATTAAAAAATACATATTCCATCAAAATAAATCAAAAGATAAAACTGAAAACATCAAAAGTAAGTTGGTGCAACTATATTAGTATCAAAGTAGAATTTAAGAAACACTTTTAGAAATAAAAGCTATTGATAATGTGATTAATTTATCCTGAAGATATCAACATACTAAATCTGTTTGCACCGAAAAACAAAGCTCCGAAAATATGCAGGGCCAAAAACTCAGATTAAAAGAAGAAAGAAACAATGTCACAATAATCTTGGAAATGCACACACATCTTTTTTAATAGACTACAGAAGGTTGAACACTATAAGTTGAAAATGACATTATCCTAAAATTGCACCCAATGACAAAATTCACGTTCTTTGCAAACATGGAACCTTTACCAGAATTAACTACGTGCTACCCCATAAGAAATGGATATGTTTTATGCTGATGCTCTGGGTTCTCTGAGTTGTAATCTCTGAGGGGATTTGTGTAAATTAGGGTTTGCTCTTGTGATGAGCACTGTGGAAGGGGAGGGAAAAACCCAGGGGTGGGGAGAGCATCAACTGAGTCTCAATAAGAGGGAAGCTGGCATGACCCATGGAAAGATCTGGAGTTGGGGTGAGGGGGCTTCTTATTAAACGTGGACTGTCCCTGAACGTTGTGAGGCAAATCCTGGAGAGAACAGCAAGGTGAAAGGCTGTGTGCAGGCAGTGTTTCTGGCAGTTATGGCTACTCCCTTTCACCTTAAAAGGGGAGCTGCATTATAGTCCTCGGATTTTCCATGTATCTGTGCTAGAAGCTGGAAAGTAGAAAAAAAGATAATAAAATTCAAGTTTCTTCAAGGTTCTTCAGCATTTCTAAATATAACCATTTTAAATTACATTTGATTATGATATGTAATAAATGCCAATGACTAATGCTCTTAATTTGAAATAGATTTAGACTCCTTGAATTTCTGTCATACATTCTGCGATTAAAGAAAGATAGCAATATACTTTTATATGTGTATATAATTTTGACACACGCATGATACAATTTTGGTTTACATGAATGAGTACATTTTTAAAAAGTATGGCTTTTGACTTGAAGAATTTCACCTTTTTAATGATTACTTTCTCTCTGAATACTCTGTTGTAGGTCATTTATGCCATCCAGATTAACAGGAAAACATACTCTCTCCATCTTAAAAAACAGTAAGTGAACATTCTTTTTTCATATAGTTGTTTTTAGTGTCTTAAATTTGTATAGTCACTATCCTAAATTGAGACTAAACAAAAACATGAATATTTCATTTGTTTAACATGTTATATCTTCTTCATGAATCATGTTAGACTAGAATTTCAGCCTTGATTTTGAGATTTGAAATTTAATTTTAAGCCAAATTCTAACTTAATGATGTAAATATTAAGGTATGTTAGATATATTAAGATTACTCTGTGTAACTCCTTAAAATGCAACCACAATTGCAACAATTAAGGGTATAATTTTATTTGACTATGTTTAGCTTTTTTTGTCTTCATGTTACTTCACATATTTATATGATTTTAAGACTTTTACTTGATATTCTACAATACCTATTTTTCACTTTGCAATAGCATGTATTTTTAATGTCTTAAATATTCTATTATCTATCTTCACTCTAGGAAATCAATATTAATAATTTTGTGTGTACTTTTCTCAATTTTCTATTTAAATTTCATTCTTCTATTAGACAAAACCTATCCCCATGTTTTTTATGAAAGTGGAAATAGGGTATTGCAACTGGCAAGTCTTATAAAAATGATGCTTATTTTCCTGCTCTTTGTATATTTTGTAACTCATTCTTTAATAGATAACATTAGAAAATATGTAATATTGATAGGTAATGAGGTAATTTCCAGGGATTGTTGCTAATGAGTCCTTCAATAAGCATTCTTGTATGTATATTTTTATTTAAATAGAATTTGTTTGGTAGCCTTGATATTAAGAAATAGGTTTTTGAAACAAGGAATGTGAATAATAATGACAATAATGATGATAATAAAAACAACAAAAGTAACTGGCATTTATTGAACACATACCATTTGCTGGGCATATTTCTAAGCAATTTGCATGTAGTAACTGATTTAATATTCACATTTTCTAGTATATTAAGATTTTTAGAGACATTGCCAGTGTCTTTCTGAAAAGATGGTAGCAACTTAGATTTCCAAAAGCTTGCATGATGTACTAAAATATTTGATTTCATCTTAACATCAGTTTGTATTTCCCTAAATAATTACTCTGAACATTTATCTATATGTGGCTTGCATATTCATATAATTTTCTCATTATATATTTTTAAATTTACTTTACTTAGTAGAGCAGTTTTAGGTTTATAGCAAAGTTGACTGGAATGCACAGATATTTCACATGCCCTCTGCCCCACGTTAACAACAACCTCCATCAAAATGATATATTTTTATAATTGACTAGAGGCCCAGTGCATGAAATTCAGCAGGGTCTGCTGGAGGGAGGGGCCACAGGAAGTTGGCCGGCTGGCTCTGCTCCCTGGTCGAACTCCCGGTTGAACTCCCAGTTGAGGGGACAATTTGCATATTAGGCTTTTATTATATAGGATTATCCTGGCTTGACATATCATTATCACCCGAAGTCCATAGTTTATATTAGATCAATATTTTTTATGCTGTTTTTTTCTTTTGAATGATAAAAAAATGTATAATTCTGAGAATAATTTAAATAATTAATGACAAACATGTAGGAAGGCTGAACTTTTGTAGCATGTTCATATTGGGTTTGTCTACAGAGATTCTTTAGGTTAGCTTAGGAAACGTGAGTGGTAACACTAGTATCCTATTTCTTAAGAAAGGCTTTGAGAACTATTGCATGCTTCTACAATTATTTTTCTCTCTCTGCTAAAAGGAAGATGTGTTCCAAGGAGAGCCATGCCTTTTGCTGGATTCCAAAGTGAAGGTAGCATGTGGCTGAACCTGAAGTAAATGTGCAAAAAACATCCATTGCTGTTTTAAGGCAATGAGAACACAGGGGCTGTGTTTATCACAGCATCCTATCTAATAATAGACAAACACGGTAATTAACCATACCTCCGACATGCTTCCCATTGGCTAATCAGGGAGATATGCAAATTAACTGCCAACCAAGATGGCGGCCAGCAGCCATACAGCTGAATCGAACAGGAGGCTTGCTTGCTCCAGTGATGGAGGAAGCCAAGGTTCCCCACCTGCCGCTGCTGGGCTCTGAGCTGCACTCTAAGAAACAATGTTGCAATTATAGAAGCTAAACAAACCCCAGAAACCTGCTTTCAGCCAGCTGGGCCTCAGAGCTGGAGCTGCAACAGTGTTTCAATTATAGAAGCCAAACAAACCCAGATACCTGCTTTCAGCAGCCGAGGTCTCAGAGCTGGAGCCGAGCCTCAGAGGTAAAGCCGGCTCTCAGTTCCAGTGACAGCCATAGAAGGTAAATAAATCCCAGAATAAAAAATAAAAAAGGAGAGGTTGGGAGCTTCAGTCACCCGCAAGCCTGAAAATAGCCCTCAGCCCCTCACCCAGACTGGCCAGGTGCCCCAGTGGGGACTCCCACCCTGAAGGGGGTGTGACCAGCTGCAAACAGCCATCATCCCCTCATCCAGGCTGGCCAGGCACCCAAGCGGGATGCGCACCCTGATCCAGGACACTCTTCAGGGCAAACTAGCGGGCCCCCACCCATGCACCAGGCCTCTATCCTATATAGTAAAAGGGTAATATGCAAACTGACCCTAACAGCAGAAGGACTGGGAATGACTGGTCACTATGACACACACTCACCACTAGGAGGCAGACGCTCAATGCAGGAGCTGCCCTCTGGTGGTCAGGGCACTCTCACATGGAAGGAGCTCTGCTCAGCCACAAGCCAGGCTGATGGCTGCCAGTACAGCGGTGGTGGTGGGAGCCTCTCCTGCCTCCTCAGCAGCGTTAAGGATGTCTGACTGCGGTTTAGACCTGCTCCCCACTGGCAAGTGGACATCCCCCAAGGGCTGCCAGGCTGCCAGAGGGATGTCTGATTGCCATTTTAGGCCCAATTCCCTGGGGAGCGGGCCTAAGCCAGCAGGTGGTCATCCCCTGAGGGGTCCCAGACTGCGAGAGGGCACAGGCCGGGCTGAGGGACCCCCTTTCCCCCCCGAGTGCACAAATTTTTGTGCACCGGGCCTCTAGTCTATATATATAAGAGCCTAAGCGACCGTTATGACCAAACAATTGAAATAACAAGAACGACTAGAAGACTGGTTGACCAGTGGCTATGATGCGCACTGACCAGCAGGTTTCAGATGCTCAACGCAGGAGCTGCCCCCTGGTGGTCAGTGTGCTCACACAGCCAACCTGCCATGGCCCTTCTCCCTGGCTGGCCAACCTACTGCGGCCTGGCTCCTCGGCCAACCAACAACCCACAGCCCCTCCTCCCAGCTGGCCAACCTCCCGTGGCCCCTGCCACTGGCTGGCCAACCTTCTGCAGACCGTCCCCCTGGATGACCAACCTCTTGAGGTCCCTCCCCTTTGCTGGCTGTCCCCCCAATAGGCCCTGATCTGGAGGCCAGCTGGCCAACCTCCTGGGGTTTCTCTCCATGGCCGGCCGGCCCCCCCAATAGACCTTGGTCACCGGCCAGGCCTAGGGACCCCATCTGTGCACAAATTCGTGCATTGGGCCTCTAGTCCTATATAATCCTATAAAATAAAAGACTAATATGCTAAGTGTCCAGTCATCTGGTCGTCCATTCAACCAATAAAAGAGTAATATGCTAATGATATGCTAAGGCCACTCAACTGCTTGCTATGACATGCACTGACCACAGTGGGTAGACGCTCTGACTGGTAGGTTAGGTTGCTGCTGGAGTCTGGCTGATCGGGACTGAATGAGACAGGCCGGACATGACCTGGAGCTCTCCCGCAGTCCCTCCCTGGCTGGCCAACCTCCTGTGTCCCTCCCCAGCCCCGATTATGCACCAGTGGGGTCCCTCGGCCTGGTCTGCACCCTCTAGCAATTTGAGACCCCTCAGTGGATGTTGGAGAGCTGGTTTGGCCCAAACCCCCAAACACAGGAGCTGCCCCCTGATAGTCAGTGCACCCCCACAGGGGGAGCGCCACTCAGCCAGAAGCTGGGCTCATGGCTGGGGAGCGCAGCGGCCGTGGCAGGAGCCTCTTCTGCCTCTGTGCCAGTGATAAGGATGTCTGACTGCTGGCTTAGGGGACCAGGCCTAAGCCGGCAGGTGGACATCCCCTGAGGGCTCCTGGACTGTGATAGGGCACAGGCCAAGCTGAAGGACTCCCCCCACCCAAGTGCACTGATTTCATGCACTGGGCCTCTAGTAAATTTATAAAAACTAATGATAAATGCATATTTTTTTGTCATTATCAGTGGATGGATACCTTTTAGTAAATATTAACTGGCATACTTATGTTATTAGATTTATTGATGGTTAAATTTAAAAGTAAACTTTGTGGTGGGAACCTAGTAGCTTTGGTTTTTACTTCAGGTGAAGTTGTGTTATTGCAGCTTCCATACTGGTGTATGGTTATACTGGTTATTCTTTTCTTTTATACACACATTATGCTATTAGAAAGCAATTTCGATCATGGAAAGATGAGTCCATTTAATTTTTTGGATATTTGAGCTTGTATAATTGACAGTAAATTTTGTTTGATTTCATGATTCTGTAACTTAATTTTATCAATGAAATTAATACCATGAAATGTCATTATCTTGGTTGAATTAGGTCATTTTTACATCCTCATTTCCTGGTATATTCATACAATAAGTCAGGAAAGTTGTATCCAGATTCTTCATTTGAAAAGGTAAGTTTTGCTTTTATACTGTGTAGATTATATGTTTTACATGGTTAATATGCCATCGGTGGGGAGAAAAATACTGTTTTATACTCCACAGTATTATTGGGCAAACAGATAAAAAAATCCAAGTATAATGTGGCAGTTACAATAAAATCATATGGAATAGAACAACTACTTTTTATTTATTTTTATTTTTTTATTTTTTATTTTTTGGAAATTGTGAAGTTTCTATTTATTTAAAGGCATTTTAGGTAAAAGGCATCATGCACACACATATATGCAGGATTAATTCGAACCACAGAAGATTCATGGTGCAGAAGTACACAGGCTCTAGCAATATATTTCATTCGAGAAAAGTTTTCCTATGTAGCTTCCCCCTTGCTATTTCTACCCTAGAAGGAATAAATAAAAGGTAGAATTATTATTATGATGGTATCAAATTCTATCCCCTGTGGTCACAGTTATAGTACCTGTTCTTTTTTTTTTATTTATTTTTATTTTTATTTTTTTTATTTTTGGCTAAAAGTATTACAAAGGGTATTACATAAGTGTCCTTTTTTCCCCCCCGCCCTTGAAAAACCCCTGCCCTCCCTTACCCCCCAGTGTCTTATGTCCATTAGTTATGCTTATATGGATGCATACAAGTCCTTCGGTTGATCTCTTACTCCCCTTCCTCCTGTCCCCCAACCCTCCCTGGCCTTCCCACTGCAGTTTGACAATCAGTTTGAGGCAGCTCTGCAACTACTTTTTAAATTTAAAATTTAGGAGTTGCTTATTCAAGATGGTCATTTAATATCTGGAAGTATTAGTAGGAGTTTGAGAAGAAACAAACAAACAAACAAACAAAAAATAGATGAAGGTGCTAAAAAAAAGCTAAAAACCCCCAAACACATTGAGTAGTTTTAATTGATATATCCTCGGATCTGAGCGGGGAGGTAATGATGGAAATTGTAGATTGACCACTGAGAAACTGAGGACACAAAAACATATTAGGTACAGAAACTGAATATGTTCAGCGTGAAACATAGGAATTTCAATTATAACCCAAGATGCAGGTAGGAGTGAAAAAATTTTCAAAGCATGTGAGAAAGTTAGCTTTAGTCTGAAAGGTTTTCATTTTGCCAGAACATATGATTGGGAAGAAACCAATGTTTGACAAATGATTGGCCAAATTCAATTTCTGTATTGAAATTGAGAGATTAAAATATATGCATTGTGGTGGGAGCCAGGTGGAGGGGGGGGGGACAGGGAGAAAATGGGGGACATCTGTAATACTCTCAACAATAAAAATAAATTAAAAACAAAATAAGTAAACAAAAAATGGTATCTGGTATAGCATGTTATACTCACCATCTACAGGTAGAAAGCACAACATGAGGTATTATACATGAGGTACCTGTTTTTAGATATTTGACAATAGGCAGGTCAGGAATTTTCTCTGTGAGAAAAAAGGCACCTAGAAAGTGAGTTTCACATTCAACTTGACTCTCTGACTGTGAATACTGTCATAAGCGCTGCATAGGGAGGTGGAACCAAGCAGACACTGAGATTAGAGTTCAGGGATGCTGCAGCCGTTAGGAACTGGAAGGAGAAAGGGCTAGAGGTGACTGTTTTGGTGGGAGTGTAGTTGCCTTGTGTGCTTGCTTGAGGATTAGGCAGCATATGTGCTGGGTAAGACTCTACTGAAGGGTACAGAGTAAAATGGAAATAATACTATAGGCCAGTGGTTTTTAACCTTGTTTATCTCATGGCTCACATTAACTAATTACCGAAATTTTTCAGCTCACCAAAAATATATATTATTTTTGGCTGATCTGACAAAAAATAGGTATAGTTTTGATTCATTTACACTGGATGGCTATTGTTGTGTTGGCTGCTGTCATTATTTTTATTTCACAATCTAATGGAAAAGAGAACTGTGCTCCTGACTAACAGTCAGGTATGGCATGTTTTAAAAATTCTTGCAGCACGCTGGTTACAAATCGTTACTCTGGGTCAAACAATACTGAGAGATAATGGATTGTCCAGCCCAGTTAGCTTAGTGTGAGTAGGCATTCAGCTGAGACCAAAAGGGATCTAGAGTAATATCACCCCCATTCTTCACCCCATAGCCCGAAGCCCAGCAATGAGAGGAGTAAGGAGGGTTACCATTAAATTAATTGCCTTCCTCTACAAAATGCAACCTCTATAAAGGGTTCCAACATTGTAGAGGAAGATAATAGTTGACTTGAGGGCAGAAATCAAAGAGTAGGAAAATTTAAAGGCCAGAAATTAGTTCCTTAAAACAACTAAAAATTAATAATCCTAGTAAGACTTCTGCAGAATAATAAGTAAATCCATCAGTATTAGGGATGAAAGTAGATTTTATTAGTCATAGAGAAAAATATTTGGGAGTATTGTAAATGCTTTACAGCAATAATTCTGTTAATTTAGATAAAATGTAAATTTTTATTTCTCTGGAGTACAAACCCATGTATATGATTGGCAGGCTATATGGAAGGTATAGGTTTATATTTTAAAAGAAATTACCAAAATATTTGTCAGAGTGCTGTACTATCTTACACTTCCAGTGGCAATGTATGAGAGATGAGTGTCTGCATTCTGGCCACTGTTTGATCACTATTCAAGATTTTAAAAAAATATCCCTTCTGATAGATGTGTAGTGATATCTCCTGTGATTCTGATTTGCATTTCCCAGTGACTAATGATGTTGGACATATTTTCATGTGCTAATTAGTGAAATGTCCATGAAATGAGTTTTACCAATTTTCTAGTTTGATTGGTTGGTTTTTTATTGTTAATTTTTGAGCAATTTATAGATTCTAAATACAGGTATGTATTATGCAAATATGTATTATGCTAGATATGCAGTATGCAGATATTTTCTCCTATATTGTAATTTTTCTTTTCTTTTTTTTAATCTTTAATTTCTTTATTGGTTAAGGTATTGTTGGTTAAGGTATTACAAATGTGTCCTCATTTCCCCATGAACCCCCAACTTTCCCCCCCACACACACACTCATGCTCTCATCCCCCTGTTGTCCGTGTCCATTGGTTTGGCTTATATGCATGCATACAAGTCCTTTAGTTGATCTTTTCCCCTTACCCCCCCCCCCCCCCCCACTACTTTCCCTCTGGGGATTGATAATCTGATCGCTGCTTCTCTGTCTTTGGATCTGTCCCTGTTCATCAGTCTATGTTCTCTATATTCCACAAATGAGTGAGATCATGTGGTATTTGTCTTTCTCTGACTGGCTAATTTTGCTAAGCATAATGCTCTCCAGTTCCATCCATGCTGTTGCAAATGGCAAGAGTTCCTTCTTTTTTACCGCCGCATAGTATTCCATTGTGTAGATGTACCACAGTTTTTAATCCACTCATCTGCTGATGGGCACTTAGGCTGTTTCCAAATCTTAGCTATGGTAAATTGAGCTGCTATGAACATAGGGGTGCATATATCTTTTCTGATTGGTGTATCTGGCTTCTTGGGATGTAATTTTTCTTTTCATCCTTTTTATAAGGTCTCTCATTGATCAGACATTTTTGCATTGTTCTCTTGGGCTCAGTGAGCATGTTCAGGAGAGTTCATTTTAATTCTCTGTCAGATAAATCATTTAACTTAGTTTCATTAGGGTCAGTTTTGGAGATTTATCTTATTCCTTTGTGTGAGACATCTTTTCCTGATTGTTTTATTAATTCACTGTTTTGGTGTCTGCTTCTTAGAAGGCTCTCTCAGCCTTCACTTTGGGGGAGTACAGAAGAGGATCCCACAGAACATCCTGGAAAGAGATTTGGGGGCCTTCACTAGCACTTTGCCATCTTTTGGGCAAAGCAGGCATCTATTTATTCCTGCCTTCTCTGTGCTGCTCAGCAGAAAGGACCAGTGGCATTTACCATCCCGAGCTGCTGCCTCTGTTCTTTCCCTGACAACCAGAGTGTGCGGGACTCATCAGGGCTCCAGGATTGGTGAGACAGATGCTAGTTCCTTGAGCAATTGTGGTGAATGGAGGCACTGCATGCGTGGATCAACTCTTTCCTACCCCAGGAGGAAGCACAGAGCTGGGATTTTCCATCCATACACTCTGGGCAGAGTTGGGGTGGGGATGAATCAACAGTGGCTGGTAGCCATCGCCTCTATTGCCTGGGTGGCTAGACTGTGTTGAACCCATCAGATCTCCAGGACTCCTGTCACAGATACTAGTTCTTTGGGTCAGCCCCTCAGAAACATTAGGGCCCTGGCCTTGTGAGCAAACTGCTTCCCACCCATCAGTAGGACGGTAACTAGAGGATGTCTTTCTGATCATATGGCCGGGTTCTGGGGCAGAGTTTTGGTGAAAAGGTCTCGCAACACTCCCTACTGGCTTTGGTAACTGATTTTTCACTCTTTTACGTTGTGCAAGAGGCTTTCTATTTGTTTCTGGTTTCTCACAAAGGGAAACTGTGAAGTGTTGCTGAATTGGTGTGTTTGTTGGGGGATGGAGGAGCCAGGGCTCCTTACTCCACCATCGAATTTAATTTCGATGTTCATTGTAACACATTTTCATAGCTTTTTAAGAATGTTTGTGTGATAGTTTCAATACGTGCCTCATGTCAATATTAGTGTCAGTGGTTGTGTTTTCCCGTTTTTTGCTGTGATTTCCTTGCTTGTTGATATAGGGTGTAATTTCCAGTTGCATTCCTTTTTTGTTTTCTTATTTCTTTTTTTAAATTATCCAAAGTTTTACATATGTCTCCTTTTCCCCTGATTCACCTCCCCCTGCAGCCATGCTGCGCTCCCCCCCTCCCCCACAGCAAACTCCCACTGCCCCAGTGTCTGTATCCATTGGTTATGCTAATATGCACGCATACAAGTCCTTTCCTTGCTTTCTGCAAGTTTAAATAATCTAAATTTGAAAGCAGTCACCCAGGTTAAGTGTAGATTTAGTGTGTTCTATTGTTCCAATGGCAATTAGCCTTCTTGGGTCCTTTGATGTTATATTATTGTGCTCTGCTGGAGCTCCTGCTGGAGCTCTGCCTGTGCAGCCTATAGGGGTCAAAGGCACTTTGCTGTGACAACCTGTATTGCCAGGTGGGGTTGGATGGTGAAGAACCCATGGGAGGGAGAGCATTTCCTCTGACTGTTCTCCAGCCACAGGATGCCAGTTGTTTCTGCATTAACTTTGCTAGTGTCTCCTGGTTCAGGAAGATCCTAAGTGGGAAAATCTCTCACGAGGGATCATTTTCTCTAACTGGGTGCAGGGCCAGGAGTTTAGAGTCTGAATTGCCCCTTGCTGCTGTGTAGAGTTTGGGAAACCTTATACTTCATGAAGGGCTTGTAGCTACAATGGCTGCTGGCACCAGTGCTGGTGGAGGTAGCTGCAGCTGTTGCTTGGCATGGAGCAGGGTGTGTTCAGCTGCTGGCAGTGGGTGGGAGATGGTGGTTCAGGTTAGTGTTGAGGAAAATCAAATGGTTACTGATGGAGATGTATGAATGGGAACTTAAAATACATAAGCAGATACATAGGAGAGAATGGGATGCTTCTAAAGTTTTAATAGCACAGGATTAACAAAGGAATAGGACTGATTCTAGACATCACCAGGCTTTTAAGGGAAGAGAAGGGAGTATTTACCGAAAGAGAATATTGGGGGAAAACCTGAGAAGACTGTTGCTATGAAAGTCCTTGGGGATGAGAGTTTAAACTAAGGATTATCAATAAGGTGAAAAATTAATGACAAAAATTTGAAGAAATGTCAATTAATGTACTTTTGGTTAATTTAGAAGTCAAATGAATGTTGTCAATTACATGAAATTAGCAGTTACAGACCATGCATATAAGAAATGCAGCTGAGATAGGAAAGATAAGAAAGCTTCTGTCAAGGATGTATTTATTTATATTTTTACTTATTTAGACTGGTTTTGTTATAAGTATTTGTGTTCGCATTCTTATTGCAAAACATGCTTTATTTCTTGGGTACATGCTTAGCAATGAAATCTTTGGATCAATATGTTTATTTTACATTTAACTTTATGAGGAACCTCCACATTGTAAAGTATAACTACTATGCTGTACAGATATTAATACAAAATAATAATAGTGTAAACTGTAATTGGAAAATAAAATTTAAATTAAAAATAAATAAATAAAATAAAATATATGTTTTGTGAATCATTTCATCTAATCCATTGCTTGTCTTTTTATTTCCTCAATAATATCTTTTAAAAAGTTAATAGACCTTATTTCTTTTCAGCATATTTAGCTTTATGTTAGATAAAATGGAAAGTAGAGAAAGCTTCCCTGCACACCTCAACTTCTTAGTTACCCTATTACTAACATCTTGTATTAGTATGCTTTTTGGGTTACAATTTATGAGCCAATACTGATATATTACTATTAATTAAATCTTACAGATTGCATTAGGATTTATTCTTTTTTTTTCTGTTTCTGTTCTGCTTGTTTCATTTATTTTATTTTTTAGATTTGATGGTTGATAGGTATGTATTTATTGCCATATTAATGTTCAGATTTTTATCTTTTTTTCTTATTATTATTCTTAAAGAAAAAGTATTACATTAAAGTATACATTTCATTTGATACTGGTTTGGTGGTGGCAAACTCCTTTAGGTGTTTCTAGCCTGGGAAGCTCTTTATACATGTTTCGATTCTAAAAGGTTCTGTCAAAATTATAGAATTTGGAATTATAGCAAAAATAGGCAGAAGAGTGTTAAGAAGAAGAAACTGCAAGTAGACCAAAAGGAAATAGGATATCTGGTGAATAGCATTGGTTAATTCAGAAATATGCACATTTTATATTATCTAGGACAGGGGTCCTCAAACTATGGCCCGCGGGCCACATGCGGCCCGCCGAAAACATTTATCCAGCCCGCCGGATATTTTTGCTGCTGCTGTGTGCATAGGAATTTGTTCATAGTTGTTTTTTTTTAAACTATAGTCCGGCCCTCCAATGGTCTTAGGGACAGTGACTTGGCCCCCTGTTTAAAAAGTTTGAGGACCCCTTATCTAGGAAGTAAGTTTAAAATCCAAAACTTTAGCCCTAGCCCGGTTTTGCTCAGTGGAAAGAGCATCGACTAGCAGACTGAAGGATCCCAGGTTTGATTCCGGTTAAGGGCACCTACTTAGGTTTGGTCCTGGTCAGGGCACATGTGGGAGGCAACCAATTAATGTTTCTCTCTCACATAGATGCTTCTCTCTCTTTCTCTCTCGCTCTCCCTTCAAATCTCTCTAAAAATAAATGAATAAATATCCTCATGTGAGGATTAAAAAACAATAAGGGAATAAAACTCTCCACCAAATTTTATTTACAAATCAATGTACCTTTATGTACTCCTGTTTAGGGGCATTGCTTTTATCAAGGATATGCTGCAGAGATTCCATTTTCAGTGGTGACACTTAGCACCTGTTCTGGACTCAGGTAATGGCAAATTCCAGAGATGTGCATGATTGACCATCTTGTATAACACTTTAATTTTTCCAAATTCCTTGAGTGATAGAGTGAAAGCAAAGAAAATACGGGCTTTTGTTGTGTTTCTTCTCATGTGTTTTCTTTTCCTCATCCTCCTCTTATATTTTTTTATATTTTGTTGTCTCTATCTTAGGCTTATAGTCATAAAATTTATTCAGGAAAAATCTACTAGTATAAAGAATACTCATATTTATTAGCCATACTAGAACTTAGTGACTTATAAAAGCCATAATAGACAGGATATATAAATTGGGTTGAAAGTGAATTTGAGTAAAATGGGATGACTATTTGACTAAATTAGACCATAAAGATCACTGTCAAATTTCTATAAAATGTTTTTATTTAGTATTGATATGCATTTCTCAGTGGGAAATCTATATTAATTACTATTATACTTTTTTATGTCAGGGGATTATTGCAGTTTGAGAATATCAGTTATGGAATTGAACCATTGGAATCCTCAGCTAAGTATGAGCATATGCTTTATCAAATAAAGAATAAAGCTGATTTTCTCCCCTTACAAGACAATTATCCTATGATCCATTTGGGAGATGAGGCCTACAGGATTCTGGGGAAGTCAGAAGTAAGCAAACATTGTTTGGAATCTTCATTTTTGCTACTTTTGATAAACATATTCACATTGAAATTTGTTATACTTGGAGAACAAATTTAAATTGATATTAAATATATTAAAACCTCATGTAAAATATTTATTTTTAACGTTATATGAATATTTATTAACATATTAATAGGAATATGTTTATTCATATAAAAATTAGAAATGCAATAGATTAACTCACATACTGCAAACATGAACATCCTTATATTTCCCTAATTGCAAATATTTTTATGCATGAATATATATATATACTTGGATTTTTACTGAATTTGCATCCTATTAACATAATGATACTCAGATTTTCTAATTATAATTTTATCAATATTTTCTTTGCCAATACATATTTTTCTTTGTAAAATAGTATTATTTTGATAGAAAATGTAAAAGTAGAAAAAAGTCAAGATGCTTTTCCATATCATTTTCTAGAGATAATGTTCTTAAAATTTTGAAATTTTTGGTCCAATTCTTTGACTATATCTACTTACAAACGTAGATTTATAAATGTATAGATTATTTTAAATAAAAAATGATTTAACCATATATGTTTCTTCTTGCTTTTAAAAGAAAATTTTTTTTGCTCTTAAGAGGACAATGCATTTTCCCACTTATTAAATTATTTTACATGTATAATTTTAAATGAAATAATATTGGTTAATAATGATTAAAATATTAAATATGCTGGTATGTATAAATAGGAAAGAATGTACTATAATGCTATTGCCTAGAGGTAAAAGTTGTTGTGCAATCCACTGCATTTATTTTGATGTATACTCTGTTACACTTTTTTATATATTTACTAGAGGCCCAGTGCATGAAATTCGTGCATGGGGGCGGGGGGATCCCCTCAGCCCTGCCTGTACCCTCTCCAATCCGGAAGCTCTTGGGGGATGTCCAACTGCAGATTTAGGCCTGATCCCACAGGTTTCTGGCCTAAACCAGCAGTCAGTCAGACATCCCTCTCACAATCTGGGACCATTAGCCCCTAACTGCTCACCTGCCTGCCTCCTAATCACCCCTAACTGCTTGGCCTTGTTGCCCCACGCAGCCTGCTGCTCAGTTGTTTGGTTGTCCCTCACTAGCCCCCCTCCCGGCCTGGTCGCCCCACGCAGCCTGTTTGGTCATCTGTTCAGTTGTTTTGGTTGTGACAGTCGCTTAGGCTTTTATATATATAGATGTATAGACTTAAAATATTGCTCCTGCTACTGTTAATATTTACCATATTTTCTAATGTACTGGAACAGGGTAATTGGAAGTAATTAGAAAGTTTCAGATATAAAACGAAGTGCAATCATAAAATAAAATACAGACAAAAATTTCAGAAACTAGAAGAAACCAGGGTTATCACTGCAGGAATGGGGATATGTAGGTGCTGACATGTGTTTTTGAATTTTGTTCTTTCACTGGGGAACTCGATAGTTGCTTTTCATTCTGAATTTGATAGGATTAAATCTATAGGTTTAATTAAGCATATTTTCACATGCACGAGTGCTATAAGTAGCACATACAAAGTGAACATTTCCAATATAACAGAGTTTTTAACAGAAACAAAAATAATATAAAAGCCATATTTTAGGCACATTTTACATTTATGAAAGTGAACACAAATTTATAGACAAGGTGATCACTTTCATGATAACAACAACTGAAAAATGGAATAGAAATCAAACAAAATGCAAGAAAGGGATTATCTGTTAAAAGCATGTTAGACACCTGTATTCACCCAAGCCCTTTCCTTAGAGCCCAATAAAGTGAAAATGGTTATTTTTTTTAATGGCATATACGTATAAGCACAAACAGCACAGAAGAGTAGTAATAACATGGGAAGTTGAAGAACAGAGGTAGCTAACTGATTTAGGCTCCAAAAAGCTAAATCTTAAACTGGCAATTCGGATAAGCTATAGAAAACTTGATATGTACTGCAGTCCTACACAAACATTTCTATAACATATCCAGATTCCTTAGGAAGTGACTTTAAAGTCAGACCAATGAAGAGACTTGTTTGAAAATAAGTATTTAGAAATCCTGTGATCTTCCCCTAATCAATTGTCTCTGTGGTAGACTGATAGATAATTGAAGGCTGTTTCTTTTGGGACACCAGGCACAAATGTGCTATTGTATGTCACAATGGAGGAGAAATACTAGTTTGAAAGTAGTGTGACTAAGTTAAACTTAGAGTCCTTGATATTGGGAACCAGGCTTAAACATTCCTGGAATGTATCGAAGATTCCTTTCCAGTAGTGAATCACATCAGCCAAAAGAATCAAAACTGACCACATTGAAAGCAGGGTTTTTCCAAACTACAACCGAGACAAATCATCCTCTATGAAGACAACAGCTCTTAAACACCATATGTGGTCACAGATGTTGGAATAAGCTGTTACATGCTCAATTCCTAATACGAAGGGGCAGCAGACATATGATGGAAGAATTTAATATGAATAATAGAGACATGAAAAAAAGAAAAAATTAAAAGTTGAGACACCAAAAATACATCAGAATAATACAGAGAATAATAAAATACAGAGCATAATAAAAATTACAGAGTAATAAAATAGAAAAGGTTCTTAGACTTTAGAGAGGTAAGATAAAATATTTCATCTACAAAATAAAGAACAGAGTAAAAAATGATATTCAGCAGATAACAGTTCTTAGAAATTAAAAGCATAATAATAAAAATGTACAATCAACCTAAAGTTCATAAAATAAAATTCCAGTGAGAACACAAAAAGTAAAGTATAAAGATAAGTAAATGATCTGGAAATTTGGCAGATAAGAAATTAAATTAAAATATAAATTTGGGTGCTACAGTAGGAGTTCCAATCATATTGGAGAAAATTGAGTTGAATAAATCAGAAAATAATCTAAGAAAAATATTCAGAATTATTTGAGTTTCTTTACTGATATAAAGAATCTGTTTTCTAATACATTAATAAGATACAGAATGGCATGAATTTCATAGCAGCCATATTGGAGGCTAAAAGGCAATACTCACCCAACCCAGTGATCCCACTTTGAGGAATATATCCTAAGAAACCCAAAATACCAATCAGAAAGAACGTATGCACCACTATCTTCATAGCAGCATAATTTACAATAACCAAGATCTGGAAACAGTCTAAGTGTCCATCTGTAGATGAGTGGATCAAAAGCTGTGGTTCATTTACATCATGGAACACTATGCAGTAGTAAAAAAGAAGGATTTCTTACCCCTTGAGACAGCACGGAGGGACCTTAAGAGTATTATGCTAAGCAAAATAAGCCAGTCAGACAACAATAACAGGTATCACATGATCTCACTCATATGTGGAACCTAAAGAACAAAATAAACTGATGAACAAAATAGATCCAGAGACATAGATACATGGAATAGAGTGTAGAATCTCAGAGGAAAGGTGGGGGTGGGAAGAGATTAACCAAAGAATTTATATGCATATATGTATAACCCATGGATACAGACAATAGTGTGGTTAAGGCCTGAGGTGGACAGTGGGTGTGGGCTAGAAGAAGTCAATGGGGAAAAAAGGAGACATCTGTAATACTTTCAACAATAAGGATAATTTTTTAAAAAAATGAAGCAAAGTAATTTACAGTCTATAATTCTGTACCCAGCCAGAACTACATAATTATAATTTTTTTATTGTAACTATTCTTTCCTCCTTATTGTGGAATGTCCTTCCTAGTGTGTAAAACAAACCACTGATAAACATAAATATTCTTATCTCATAATGAGATTTTACAAAGAATAATTGCTAAATACAGTGAACTTTTAACCAAGTGAAAAGGAAGAACAACTAAGTACCTACCCTCACACACTGTGTTGTTCATGAAAATCTTTGTTAGGTCAAATACCACTAAATTTTTAAGCAAACAATGTCCAACTCTCAGTGGTGTAACATAAGGCTCATGTCTTGTTCGTGCAGAGACCAAGGTGGATGAAATTCTGGTTGATTCCTTTCCTGGCTTTGACTCAAGGTTCCTAAGAGTCCCCCACTAGACTACATAAATCTAGTCAGAAGTAAAGTGAAAATAGAATGTCTCCACATTATACAAATGAGCTAGGACAGCTGCTTCTCATTGATCTCTTCTCTTGGAGAGGGAGCAAATATCATTTGTGGATAATTGGCCATTTCTTATACTATAACCCAAAGTATAATATGTCATTAATCTCCTCCCTTTGCTCAAGAAATGTTTGACTGCCTAGCAAGTGGTGTTCAATGGTTGAGCACTGACCCATGAACCAGGAGGTAAAGGTTTGATTCCTGGTCAGGGCACATGCCAGGGTTGCAGGCTCAATCCCCAGGAGGGGTCATGCAGAAGGCAGCAGATCAATGATACTCTCAATGATACTCTCTCATCATTGATGATTCTATCTCCCTTTCTCTGAAATAATTTATCTATATAAAAGCCTAAATGACCATCGCAACTGAACGGATGACCAAACAGGCTACGTGGGGTGACCTGGCCTGGCAGGGGTTAGTGAGGGGTGACCAAAAGACCGAGCAGCAGGCTGCGTGGGGTGACCAGGCTGGCAGGTAGGGCAGTTGGGGTCAACCAGGCCAGTGATGGGGAGTAGTTGGGGGTGATCAGGCTGGCAGTCAGAGGCAGGTAGGGTTGATCAGGCTGTCAGGAGGGGCAGTTAGAGGCAATAAGGCTGGCAGAGGGGGCAGTAGGGGCAATCAGACCGGCAGGCAGAGGTAGTTAGTAGTGATCAGGCTGGCAGGCAGGTGAGTGGTTATGAGCCAGCAGTCCCAGATTGTGAGAGGGTTGTCCAACTGCTGGGTTAGGCCTGATCCTCAGGAGTCCTGGATTGGAGAGGGTGCAGGCTGGGCTGAGGGGATCATCCCCATTCCATGCATGAATTTTGTGCACCGGGCCACTAGCATATATGTGTATATATATAAAAGTTTGACTTGCCCTAGCCAGTTTGGCTAAGTTGATAGAGTGTAGGCCTGTGGACCGAAGGGTCCCAGGTTCAATTCCTGTCAAGGGCACATACCTAGGTTGCAGGCTCCTCCCCAGCCTGGGTCCTGGTCAGGGCACTTGCAGGAGACAACCAATTGATGTGTTTCTCTCACATTGATGTTTCTCTCTGTCTTTCCCTCTCTCTTCCACTCTCTCTAAAATCAATGGAAAAATATTCTCGAGTGAGGATTAAAAAAAGAAAAGTTTGGTTGAAGGAACTCCATGTATTAAACAATAACCAGAAAAAAATAAACGTGGCTCGTATGAATGAATACAAATATAAACAATATAGGAAAAACAAAATTTAAAGTGAATTAAAGCCAATGTCTATATTATTTTATATTCACACACTGACTCATAGGTGCCACATGTTCTTTTAAGTACTTTATGTACAACCTATCTTTCAACAGTTCTAGAATTATACCATGACCAAATGTAGGCAAGAATGTATCACACACTATATTGTTCATGAACTGGTACTTAATTCTTGGTGAAAATGCAGAATGATGAAATGACTTTAGTAAACAATCTGGCACTTTTATACCACTTTGTAGACCCACAATTACTATACAACTCAAGTATTCCATTTCTAAGTACCAAGAAAAATGAAAGAAAAAAATTGCACAAAGACCTGTACATTACTATTTATAGCAGCTTTATCTATAAAAGCGAAAATGCCTACATCAGTCAAATGATCAACAGGTAAATGTATAAACATGTTGCAATGCATATCTTCAATGGCAAACTACTTAGAAAAAAACTAATGAATTATTAATAATCACAACAGGGATGAATGCTTAATGAAAGAAACCAGATAGAAATGAGTACATTCCATATGATTCCATTAATATGAAATTCTAGAATAGATCATTGTAACCTATATTGAAAAACAGCATATCATTGGTTTCCTTGAGCTGTGTGGCTATTGACTTGGAAGAGGGTAATGACAACATTCTTTGTCTTACTTATGGAAATGGTTACATGGCTGTATATATTAACACCAACACATAAACCTGTATACTTAAAATGGATGCACTTTATTGTGTGTAAACCCCAATAAAGTTAATATAAAAATTAAAAATATACAAATGATGCTAAAATAGAGGCAATGTTTGGGGGAAAGTTGATGGGAGTTTGTTAGCTTGAAGGTTGGAGCAGAATCCTAGAAGAGGTTTTTGAGAGAAAGGAAATATGGCTTCTCCCTCATTGTAGCAACAATTTTTTTTAAAAGATTCTAATTATCAAAAATATAAAGTAAAAGCTTCTGATTGGTTCTTAAAATATTTGTTTGGAATATCACCTGCTTATTTACTTAGTTGGCACCTGTCCTTTTATTTTCCTGTTATCTGTATCTTTATGTATCAATATTTATTTATACCTCTCTGTGTGTACATATCTAATGTACATAATTACAAACCACATAAGAATTTAAAAAATGTTTTATTTATCTCATGTCCTCTGTTTCACAGAAAAAGTCAGATGCTGTACTATTGAAAAGAACTCTGAAAATACAAATCATTATGGATAAAGCCTTGGTATGCATTATTGATACATTTCCTCATATCTTTGTTTTGTGTTTAAATACAAAAGGAATAAGAAACATCCTTTCTTTTTTGCAGCACAGAGGTATTTTAAAGTGATCAAAATATGTATCTCAGTACAACAGGGCATAGCAAAATGTCAGTTGCCTCTTCATTGAAATAGATATCAATACCAATATTTATGGAATTCTAGTAAGAATGTATAACTTTTTGTGTGGAAGGCTTCCAATACACGATAATCCATCTATATATATAAAAGCCTAAACGACCATTATGACCAAATGACCAGAATGACCGGAACGATCGGTCGACCAGTCACTATGATGCACACTGACCATGAGGGGGCAGACACTCAAAGTAGAAGCTGCTGCCTGATGGTCAGTGCACTCCTGCAGCCAACCTCCTACAGCCGGCCAACCTCCTTTGGTCCCTCCCCTTGGCCAGCTAGCCTGCAGTCCCTCTTCCTGTCCTTCCCCCTGGCTGGCAGGCCCTGATTGGCCCGGTCTCGATTGGGACTGGGTGAGATGGCCCCAATTGGCCCTGATAGCTGGCCAGGCCTAGGGACTCCACCCATGCACAAATTCGTGCACTAGGCCTCTAGTTGGAATACAACTAGCTGCAGATATTTCTGAATTTACCCCCAATTGTGGTGAAATTTTCTTTCTTAAATTTATTTCCATTTTAAAACAAGGCATTTCATTTTACCCATTTGGTGATCCCTGCTATTGAGTATTTTCTTTTATAAGATTATTTTATGCTTTATAAACACTTTGGTTCCCTGGTAGAAGTTCTGCATGTTAATAATGGGAAGAATTATTCATAAGAATATTCATTTAGTTATGGAAATTTTTAACAAAGCCATATAGATTAGAAGTTAAAATGTCTAATTTGTCCATTATCACTGATATTTTTTCCATCAGGTCTCTCAATGAGTGCCATAATGTTCTATATTTTTTCAAAATAGGAAATATTCTGGTCTCTAAATAATTTTTATTAAAAACAATAACAGGAATGAATAGATGAACAAAATAATGAAGAAAAAAACAATTTTCTTTTCCAGGAGATAAAGTATTTGCATGTTTTCCTCTTTTTAATAATACACACACATATATGTATATATTCATGTACTTTTGCTTTATATATGCTATTTTGTAAATGATTTTATGCTGTCTCATATTGTGTTATTTCAATATAATTTTAATATATTGTCTAATCAATACATTTAATATAATTCAATTGATTTTATGAGCTAATCCCCTTTGGGGGCATTTACATTTTTTATTGTTGTTGCTGCTACAATAATAATACTGTGGGAATAATACTGTGTGGCTTCTTCATTAGGATGTTGAACACATCCTAAAATCTCTACAATTTTCACTCACCTTTCCTAGTGTATGTCCTTATAATATTTTTTAATTCTTTGTTGCATATGTGTCTTTGTGCGCCCCTTAATTTATTGGTGTGATTACACATGATTTTCCTAATTTGGATTTTTAACCTTTGAGCTTTAACATTGGTTGAACCACTGCCTTTACTAAGTGTTTGCCCTTGTCTGAGAGAGTATTTTTCTTTCCTATATTTTCTTTCTGCTGCAAGACTAAATAAACAAACAATACATACATTGTAGATGAACCTCATGTATATGAAAGTTAGAGACCTACATTCAGGAGAGCTTCAGAGATAAAAAGTGAGATTGCAGTATATATGACCTTCTGAGCTAGGGATGAGGTAATGTGCTATGGGGCTTTTGAAGGGTCACTGCAGGATGATAATAAGAGCAGATGTTTAGTAAATAAAAGTTTTCCTTGCCATGCCAATGGGTTAAAAAGATTCTTGCTGTTAATGTCTAATATTTATGATCTTGTGTATTCTTCTTAAAAATGTCCCTATAACTTTTCTTGTAATAGTTGTTTAGAAGTGATGAACTTTGTCAGGAAAATCTTTATTTCTCCTTTGATTCTAAATAATACCATTACTGGGTAGTGCAATCTTAGTTGTAGGTCTTTGTATTTTGTAACTGAATGTTTTGTGCCAGTCTCTTTGGCCTGTAAAGTTTTTGTCGAGTAATCAGCTAATAGTCTGAAATACCGAATTTTCTCTCACTGCTTTAAAGATTCTCACTCTGACTTTAAGATTTAGCATTTTCATAATGATGTATATTGTATGGGCCTTTTTGGGGTTCATCTTATTTGGGACCTCTGTACTTCCTGGATTTGTATGTCTACTTTCTTTACCAGATAAGGGAAACTTTCTGTCATTTTTTTTTTCGAAAAGCTTTTCAATTATTGCTCTCACTCTTTTACCTCTGGTACCCCTATTATGTGAATGTTGGAATGCTTGATGTAGTTTCAGAGGGCCCTTAAACTATCCTTATTTTTAAAATTTTGTCTTTTCTTCCTTTTTTCTATTTTTTTGTTTGTTTGTTCTGATTGTGTGTTTTCTGTGACTTTGTCTTCCAGATCACTGCTTTGATCTTCTACTTCACCTTATCTTTTGTTACTTCCCTTTAATGTACTCTTCATTTTTTGTTATTATATTCTTCATTTCTCACTGGTCCTCTTTTATGTTTTCTATATTCATTTTTTGTTTCCAATAAATTTTTGACATTCTCACTGAGTTCATCTATTCTTCCTCTAAGGCATTGAGCATCCTTAATACCAGTGTTTTGTACTCTTCATGTGATGGATTGCTTTTCTCCATTTCGTTTAGTTCTTTCTCTGGAGTTTTGTTCTGTGTTTTTCTTTTGGGACATGTTTCTTGCCTCCTTGAATTATCTGACTTCCTGTGTTTGTTATATGTTTTAGGTGTATCAGCTATGTCTCGTGATTTTGGCAGATTGGCCTTATCTAGTAGGCGTCCTGTAATGCCCACTGACAAGTCTCCATTGTCACCTGAGGCAGATGCTCCAGGGTTTCATTTTTTTGGTTATGAGTGCCCTCTTGTTGAAGTTAATCCTCGGTTGCTGTTGGAATGTCAGTGGGTGGGATTGACCCTTAGGTTGACTGGCCTTGAGGAAAGGTTGTGACCCCAGCACATGAGCTGTTGTTCAGGGACTGTCCTTACAAAAAGGGATTTGATATAGCAGGGCTCTAGTGCCTGCTGTGTCTGCCCTTTGGGGCTGTCTTTTTGGAGCTGGTTTGGTGTTGCTCTGCTGTGGTCTAAAGCCAGCCATGAGTGTGTTCATTCTGGGGCCTCATGAGAGGGACTCTTGTGCAGGCTAAGGTCAGCCATTTCCTGTGCTTTGTTGGGGCCACCTGATAGGATCTACAAAGTGATCTGAAGTTGGTTGCTGCCTATGCTTGTAGGTACCTGGGTGTGGCCAGGCTGTGAACTGAAGATGTGATTGGGGCTCTTAGTAAGAGGCCTAGGGCATGTCCAACACCAGCTGCTGGCTGTTTGGGGGTTTTGAACGTTTGAAAGATTTTAAGAAAGTCTTCAGGAAAAGCCAAAGTAGGTGGCTTATGTGGAAAGACTGCTGGGAGAGATTCAGGCAGGGTGTGGTGTGTGAGTCTGTTGGGGCGGGTTTCAGGGAATCACTAGGGTGGGGCAAAGGGTGTTAGCCAATTTAATGGAGAGGTCAGATTTGGCACCTGGGTGGGTGGAGAAAGAGCTCAACAAAGGAACAGTAGTGTCTGCTTTAGAGAGCTGTCCTGCCCCCTGCTCCTTCAACACTCACCCTGAAGCTAGTTAATCATCTCCTCCTTGTATGTCCCTGACACTTTGCAAGTTGCTGTCCTAGTGCTGGATTTCAGAGAGAATGAATTTGTGAGCGAGTGGGTCTGTGCCCAGTCCCTGAAAAATCTGCAGCTTCTAGATCTCCAGTCATTTCTATCTCTCTCAGCTGCAATCCCCACTGGTTTTCACTGCTAAATGTTATGGGGACTTCTCTTCCTGGCCTTGGAGTCCTGGACCAGGAAGATGGGTGTGAGGCTGCAACCTTTTGCTCCTCATAGGGGACCTCTTTGCTGAGATAACCCTCTCCTTTTTTTTTTTTTGTTAAATATATTTTTATTGATTTTTCACAGAGAGGAAGGGAGAGGGACAGAGAGTCAGAAACATCGATGAGAGAGAGACATCGACCAGCTGCCTCCTGCACACCGCGCATTGGGGATGTGCCCGCAACCAAGGTACATGCCCTTGACCGGAATCGAACCTGGGACCCTTTAGTCCGTAGGCCGACGCTCCATCCACTGTGCCAGACCGGCCAGGGCAACCCTCTCCTTGTATAACTGCCACAGTGTGGGTATGGGAGCAGCCTTTTCAGCATTTCTGTTCCTCATACCACTTTTGTGATAGCTTCCTCTTTTTATCCTAAGTCATAGGCTTTGTGTTCAGCTAGTCTTCAGGAGGTTCTCTTTGATGGTTGTTCTGTAAGTTAGTTGTAATTTTGATGTCATTGTGGGAAGAAGTGAGCACAGTATTTACCCATTCAGCCATCATGACAGCATGGCAGCCTAGATTTCTTAATGATTAAGGGAACTATGTTAATATCCTTTACTATGACAGTTAATTTCTATTTATAATTCTCTTAAAGTTTATTTTATACATTTTTTTGCTATGTTATTAGTTACCATGAAGTTTAGAATGCTTCCTTCTTTCTGATGAATTGAAAATTTTATCAATGTTCAATTATATTGATAAATATTATGTTTATTTTTTGCCTCAAGCTTTTTTTATAATAATGTAAATATTATACTATTAATATAACTATCGTATTATATGGCATCTGCTTTTTATCTAATAATTTCTTGTACATATTTTCATACTTTTAATATTTAAATGTCTTCATAATGAAGATGTTTTTAAATTTGAATTTGCACATAGTGGGTTTTTTATAGTTGTTGCCATTTGGAAATGACTATAAATATCAATATTATATAGTATGATAATATCAATATTAATTAGTATTGATATTTTGTGATTATTGACTCATTTCCACAATCATATATTTTTTCTTTTGTGTCGCTTTTCACATGTTTAGCCTCATAGAGGTCCATCCTCACCCATACCACACACATGCTGCAGTGTATAAATTTATAATGTGGTTTATTGAGAAAGGTCATATACAGATAAATAGGAAAGTGCAAACGATCTCCAATGAGCTAGGAGAAGAGAATCATAGACTCCCTTTTGTCTTTATCAGAGACCTGTGGCCGATGCATTTTCTTTTCTGTCACTAGTCTTCTGCAGACTTGCTGGAGATCATTGAAATTCTCAAACTGTCACTATGCTTTTCACAAACACTTAGACATGTGTGTGAACATACAATATGAAGGATTTCAGAGAAAATATTATTTTGTTCTCTTAAATGAGGGTATATTCTTAAATTTTTTTTCACGATTATGGTACTCAGAGCTCTGTGTTAGACCAAAAGACTTAGTGGTTTGGCTAGAGACTTGATTTCTGGTTCTTACCATTAGTATTTATAATCTTATATTTTGACCCTTAATTTTTGTATCTTAAATTTAGTAATTTTAAGTTTTGACCCTTAATTTTTGTACGTGTAAACAGGAAGATAATCATAACTCTATCATTTTAATGGTATTGACTAATATGTAAATGCTATAGGTTTATGCCTAAAACTTAAGCATTTGATAAATCTTAATCTTCTGCTTTTATCATTTCACTTAAGCACTTATTGTAATATTTTATATATATTGAAATGTGGTAACTTAGTAATTTTCACCAGAAATTAAGAAACAGAATTTGTCTTTCAGTATGGTTATATGGGCTCTGAAGTGGCTGTTGCAACTGAGAAAATTGTCCATATCTTTGGTCTTGTCAACACTGTAAGTTTTTATGATCCATAAGAAACATTCTCATTTATGCAATAACATTATTTGTTGTATGAGTAAAATTTACATTGTTATAAAAGTATAGTCCTACCAACCTGTTTTACTTGCAGTGGGTTTCATGCCCAAATTACAGCAAATTGAATATATTAGCATTCTGTATAGAGATGTAATAATATATTTCTGATTGTCTAAACTGTATATCATGTATCTTCTGTTTTCAGATGTTTTCCCAGCTGAAACTGACTGTTATGTTAACATCTTTGGCGATCTGGTCAGATCAAAATAATATTTTATGTACTGGGGATGCTAATGAACTACTACAAAGATTTGTGTCATGGAAAGAAAGCAATTTGCTCCACAGGTCCTATGATATGGCATTCTTGTTGGTGTAAGTTCCTTATTTGCATTGATAATAGTGCTTATCAAACTATTTGATATATTAGCTATAAACAGTATATACAAAACTTTATATATAATGACCAAAAATAGCGTACGAGTACAATGTTGGCAAAATGCAAAATAAAAACATCAGACAACAAGGTGAATCAAAGGTCAGGTTTGGGAAATCAGGAGCAACATTCCCTAAGAATAAAAATGAATGATGACAGTTTGTACATCCTACCTCTCTTTTTTTTTCCTTAGCATTTTCTGTCTCTCTACTTGCACTCCAAGCCAACATTTTTATATACTTTAAAGGTTTTTCTATGTGCAAATCATGGCAATAAGCTATCCTGAGTTTTACGTCCTAGCATTATATCCACCCAGAAGTGACAAGAGTGTTGATTAATTTTTTGGAAGGATTAGCCACTGCTGGATTCTGGGATGTGTATCAAATAATGTTGAAGCATCCCTTAGAACCTAACTTTGCAGAAACTATCTACCCCAACACAAAAATGATTAATCACATTGGACTTGATATGTAATATTCACATTTAAAAAAACATAGCTCTATTGAGGAATCCAATGCTTAACAAGTCATTGAGTTATTAATAATTTAAAATGCACTTATTCTCAAGAAAAATTTTATTATTTAGTTATAGGGATTATCCTAATTACATGGGAGCAACATATCATGGAAGGACATGCGACCGAAAGCTTGCTGTAGCAATTGCTCTGGTATGCATTTTATTCCTATTTCTTCAGTAATTACATACCCTTTTGAAAGTTAATATATATACTTCAAGAAAAATACATATAGTGTATCAACCATACTGTTTTGACAGATTTAGAAAGTGCTTTTTAGTGGATTTGGAAACTCAAATGATGAAATTTTAAAAGGATTTTTATAATGGTAAGATACATATACTAGTAAAATATAGTTATCTTAACTATTTTTAATATACAGTGCAGTAATGTTAAGTTTATATATATTGTGTGAAACATATCTGCAGAACTTTTCATCTTGCAAAGCTGAAACTTTGTACCCTTTGAGAACATGGCCCTATTTTCCAAACCTCCTAGCTCCTGGCAACCACCATTGTACTCTCTGCTTCTGAGTATGACATTTTTACATTCCACGTATGAGGGAAATCATGTAATATTTGTCTTTGTCTGGTTTATTTCATTTAGCATTATCCAAAGGCAGGGTTAAATTATTTTTATGGCTGAATAATAGTCCATGTATGTATGTATGTATGTATATGTGTGTGAGTGTGTGTATGTGTAACATTTTCTTTATCCATCTGTCAGTAGACACTTAGGTTGTTTATATAGCTTGGCTATTGTGAATAATACTGCAACGAAATAGCAGTGCAGATTCCTTTTCTATTTCAATTATTTTGGATATATAGCCAGAACTGGTTTTGCTGTATCATATGGTAATTCTATTTTTAATATTTTAATGAAACATCATACTGTTTACACCAGTTTATAATCCTAGCAGTTCACATCATCAACACTTGTTATTTTCTGTTGTTTTTTATCCTCGCCTGACCCCAGAACATGAGGTCAAAGAGAGGAAGAAAGGAAAGAAGAAAGGGAGGGAGGGAGGGAGGGAGAGAGAGAAAGGGAGAGAGAGAGAGAGAGAGAGAGAGAGAGAGAGAGAGAGAGAGAGAGAGAATGAGAAACATAGATGTGAGAGAAAAACACCAATTGGTTGCAGCCTGGGGATTGAACCTGAAACCTAGGTGTGTTCCCTGACTGAGAATCTAACCTGCAACCCTTTTGTGTATATAGGATGTTGCTCCAAAAAAATGAACCACCCAGCCAGGGCATATTCTGGGTTTTAAATAGCAGTCATCCTAATTGATATGAGGTGATATCTCATTGTGGTTTTGATTTGCATTATTATGATTATTAGTGATATTGAGCATTTTTTCATATGCATTTTGGCTTTTTGTATATCATCTCTGGAGAAATGTCTATTCAAATCTTTAGTCCTTATTTTAATTGACCTATTTAACTTTTTGTTGTTAAGTGGTAGGAGTTCTTTAAAGTATGGATATTAATCTCTTATCAGATACATGATTTACAAATAATTTCTACCATTCTGTAGGTTGTCTCTACACTTCATTGATTGTGCCCTTTGAAACACAAAAAGTTCAAGTTGGATGTAGTCCCATTTGCCTATTTTTGCTTTTGTTGGCCGGTGCTTTTGGAACTATATTCAAGAAATTCAAGAAAATATGTCACGAAGCTTTTCCTGTATGTTTTATTCTAGGTGTTTTGTAGTTTTGGGTATTATCTTTAGATTTTTCATCCATTTTGAATTACATTTTGCATAGGGTATAATATAAGGGTCCAAGTTTACTCTTTCCCATGAGGGTATTCAGTTTTCCCATCACCACTTATTGAAGAGACTTATCTTTTCTCCTTTCGATATTCTTGTTGAACAGATTATCTTTTCCTCATTTTGTGGTCTTGGTAGCCTTTTTATAGACATTTGAACATATATATGAGGGTTAATTTCTAGGCTCTCTATTCTATTTCAATGATTTATAGGTGTTTCTTTAAGTCAATATAACACCATTTTTATTGCGTTAGCTTTGTACTATCTTTTGGAATCAGTAAAAGTTAGTCCTTCTACTTTGTTCTTTTTTTTCAAATTGTTATTCATGGTCTCTTGAGATTCCATAGGAATTTTGAGATTATTTTTATTTCTACTTCTACCAGTAAATGCTGTTGTGATTATTGTGGGGACTGCATTGAATATTAAGATGCTTTTGGCCGAAACCGGTTTGGCTCAGTGGATAGAGCGTCGGCCTGCGGACTGAGGGGTCCCGGGTTCGATTCCGGTCAAGGGCATGTACCTGGGTTGCGGGCACATACCCAATAGGGAGTGTGCAGGAGGCGGCTGATCGATGTTCCTCTCTCATCGATGTTTCTAACTCTCTCTCTCTCTCCCTTCCTCTCTGTAAAAAATCAATAAAATATATTAAAAAAAAAAAAAAAGATGCTTTTGGGAAGTAGTGACATCTTAACAATATGATGTCCTCCATTTATGGACATGGACTTTTCATTTATTTGTGTCTTCTGTAATTTCTTTCAGCAATATTTTGCATGTTCAATGTACAAGGATTTGAAAACCTTGTTTAAGTTTGTCCCAAGTATTTCACTTTTATATGCTATTGCAACTTGAATTATTTTTCTTTTTAAAAAATAGACATAATTATATTTTAGTACACAACTTTTGTCTAACCAAAAAGTAAAATACCGCAGTAAAATAATAACAAAAAAAACACATGGTATTTCATTTGCAATGCATGACAAATGGTTAACATCTCTAGTCTTAAGGAGCTTTTAGAAACCAGTAACAAAAACACTAATCAGCCCAAGCAACTGAAAAAAAAGAGAAAGAAAATGAAATAATACAAATGACAATTAATGATTAAGAATTTATGATGATTGAGCTGAACAATGACAGAAAATAATTTCTTTGCAATGTCACACAATCAAAGAATAAAGACACTAATATCTATGTTTTCGGTTTTGAATGATTTTGTACAGTTTTGACTCCCTTAAGCAAATGCTGGGACGTAGATTGATGAGGAGTATCTACATTATGAAAAAGCTACAGTTTTGACTAAAAATATAAATTTAGGATACTTTAGACCTAGAATTTCAAATTTTGGAAATTATTTCAACAAATTAGTCAAACAAATTCAAAATGAGCTATATAAAACCAATATATATGCCCCAAAGCACTACTTGCCTATCAACTGTTCATCAACACAAACCAAAAGGACGTGCACAAGACTCCATTAATAGTAGATAAGAGCATAGGGAATCTAGTCAATAAAATCATGGTAACTGTGTATGGTGCCAAGTGAATACTAGAAATATCAGGGGGAAACTTTGTGAAGTATATGTTTGTCTAATTACTGTGCTGTATACTAAAACTAATACAGAATAATACTGAATGTAAACTGTAATTGAAAAATAAAAAAAGAGAGTATATAAACTGGGGAGCAAAATTAAAAGGAAAACAAAGGCACTTGAAGTAAAACTATATACTTAACAAATTTCTATATCCTCTCTAGAATCTCAAATAGATGATTGTTTAATGAAAATATTTTACCCTATGATGAGTGAAATTAGGAACATATTCACCTAGTACTCATGGGAGCACTGGAGTCAGGTTTGCAATGACAAGTCCTAGGCTCCTCTGTAATGATGTCTCTTCCACTCCCTCTTCAGGGATTCAGTCCAACAGCAACAGTGAAAACAGTCAACATGCCTGGGTACAGTTCTCTCCATGACACACTTTCGGTCACGTTTAAACATGAAGTTTCTGAGTCTCATGTTTCTGATCTGCAGGGAATGTCCAGTGCAGTTGAGATTATTCGTTTTAAGTATATGGAAACGTAACACATTTGTTTTGATTTTATGTCCTGCAATTCATTTATTAGTTCTAAGAGTTTCTTTTATGTGGAATCTTTAATGTTTTCTCTGGCTGCTTTCATCATTCTCTGTCTGTTTTGGTCTTTGCTCCTATTGTAATGTGTCTTTTTTTGTGATTCTCTTTGGATTTACCCTTGGTGGAGTTCATTGAATATTTTAAATCTGCGTGTTCATTTTCTGCCACAGTTTTCCAGCCCATTATTTCTTCAGTTAAGCTCTCTGCCCCTTTCTCTAACCCTTTTCCTTAGGAGACTTATAATCCATAGACTGGTCTGCTTGCCAGTGTCCATGGGCTCCTTATATTTTCTTTATTCTTTTTCTTTTTTGTCCTCTGACTCAGTGATTCCAATTGACCTGTATTTAGGAGTGATTGCTTCTTCTGCCTCATTAAGTCTGCTTTTGAGTCCCTCTGCAGTGGTTCTCAACCATCTGGCCCTTTAAATACATTTCCTCATGTTGTGACCCAACCATAAAATTATTTTCGTCGCTACTTCATAACTGTAATGTTGCTACTGTTATGAATTGTAATGTAAATATCTGACGCAGGATGGTCTTAGGCGACCCCTGTGAAAGGGTCGTTTGACCGCCAAAGGGGTTGCGACCCACAGGTTGAGAACCGCTGCTCTAGGGAATTTTTAAGGTCATTTATTGTATTTTTTTAGTGTAAGAATTAAAAAACATAATTTATATCTTTTTGTTAATATTACACCTGGAATTTATTTCAGACATTTAAGTCTGGTTCATCATTTGAAAATCAATTAATGCAATCTAGCCCATCAGTATACCAAAGAAGAAAAATCATGTGATCAATATCAATAGATATGGAAAAAGCGTTTGACAAAATCCAATACTATTTATAATTTAAAAATATGGCAAACTAGGACTAGAAGGGGAATTCTTCAATTGAGAAAGAACATTTATAAAAAATCCTATAACTAATATCACTACCTTTTAGTGAGAAACTAAATGCTTTTCCACTAAGATATGGAAAAGGCAAAACTATAGCTTGCCACTCCAATTTAATATTGTGCTGGGAGGGAAAAACACAATAACAAATGCTGTGAGGATGTAAAGAAACAGGATCTCTCCATTCATTGTTGATGAGAATGAAAAATGGTGCAGGTACTGTGGAAAACAATTCTCAATTTCTTACAAGATTTGACATACTTTTACCATATGATCCAGAAATTTTTCTCTTTGGCATTTACACAAATGAGTTGGAAAATTACACCCACATACAAACCTGCACATGAATGTTTAGAGCAGCTTTATTCATAACTACCAAATATCAGATGTCCTTCAGTAGGTGAAAGGGTAAACAAACTGAGGTAAATCCATATTAAGGAATATTATTTCATGACTAAATAATGGGCAATTTAGTCACTAAAAGACATGGAGAACACTTAAGTCATTAGCGAAAGAAGCCAATCAGAAATGGTTAAATGCCATGTGATTCCAACTCCATGGCATTATGGTTGTGAGGGGTTTATGTCTTCCTGACATTACTGCTTCTCAAGTATTTTATTTTCTCCTTTTTTTTTTAAACAAAAGAAATGCTACTTGAAAGGTGTTACAGTATTCTCCCTTATTCAGAAAAATAAAATAATTTGACTTTTTTTCCCTAAAACTACTTATGAAGTCAAAACTGAATGCCAATTTAACCCTTAAGAATTTGTGTATTCTTTTCATGGGAAAATAATACAGTGACTGAAAAAATGCTTATTATAAAATTTTTTAAAAATTATTTTTATTTAAATCAGCAACATACAACAAAAGTGTAAAATTGCATTAATTTGTTTCATGCCAACGCCATTTGGATTTAAAAACACACTTCTTAAAACAATCCACTACAATTTACCATATTTTCATATTCCTAAGAAATTATTGAGCTTTAGAGTGCTATTTTCTTAAATGTGTATTTGCATTTAGGTAATATGACCACGAATTATTTATTGAAATGATCAAATGGGTGAAGAAATAACTTAAGCAACATATTTTTTGTTTGTATTTAGTATCCAAAGAGGATGTCTTTAGAGGTATTTTCAGTAGTTATTGCACAGCTGCTTGGAGTTAATCTGGGATTAAGCTATGATGACATCTATAATTGTAACTGTCCAGGAGCTACATGCATTATGAATCCTCAAGCAATGTAAGATGTTGTTTCTATCAATCTATATATTTTTTGATAAATGTTTGCAGTAGTTTTTGATGTATAATCTCTTGCATGATCACTTAAGAGTAAGACTATTTTTATTAAATATATTTGTGCTTTTTAAAAACGTATGAAATAAAACTAGGATTTGATATTGTAGAAAATGCGCTTAATATTTCTATATTCAATGTCTAGAAAGAAAGTGTTTGTTGTAATGACTTTCTGGGGCTTATAGAGTCTTGAAGTGAAATTTATTTATCATTTAAAAAATGTAACAAGCATTGACTGTGTCGCAGAGTTGTATATGTTTGCCTTATCAATGGTTAACAAGATAGGTAAGTTCTAAATATCTTAATGTTAGCCCATTAGGAACAGGAAAGAAAAAAGTGGCCATAGAATAAACAAAATATAAACATCTTATGATAGGTGCCCAGAAGGAGGTAAATAAGGAATACATGGGGAGAGGAAACTTTTTAATAACGTGGTCTAGGAAATAATTCTGGGACCTGAAGAGAAAGAATGAATTTGGTCATGTAAAGAACTTGTTAAGTACTTTTTAGGGTAAGCAAGTGACTGATATTTGGATAGCAAGAAGCTTGAGAAACTCAACAGATTAGAATAAGGAGATTGAGCGGGGCGGGGGGGGGGGGGGGGGGGGGTTGGGAGTGGTAAAAATGCAAAATAAAAGAAATAGCTTGGACTATAAGGACATATATAGAAGGCATAAGGAGAATAAAATAAAATGCAAGGAGGCTAAAGAACAATCCATCAGGGAAGAAGTCCAGGAGTAACTAACATGGGGCATGTAGGAAGGAGCCTGATTGTGTAATCGTGATGTGAGAGGTGGGATTTTATTATCAATGTAGCAAACCACATTTTAAATTGATTTATACAGTATGGCTAATAAAAATTATCTTAAAAATGAGTGAACAATATATCAGAGTGAAATCATTATAATATTTGGGAGATGATTCTCATATATACAGCAATTTATTAAGATCGAGATAAATGAAAATGGCAAGTATTATTGTAGATTTTTGGATAGCACAACTTATTAACTGATATTGAAAAAGGCAAATATTAGGACTGGAGAAGTTGCAAAATCTTGAGGCATTTTGTATATGTTATATTGGAGGCATCGAGTCATTCATTAGAGTTAAGGGCACACTTACATAGATCAGGATCTCTGAGGACAAGGGATCTAGAGTGTGTGAACCATCAGCATATTGATGGGAACTAAAATCATGGACAGATAACTTAGAAAGGAGTTGAAACTAGTAAAAGAGGTGCCCTAAGATATAGCTTTGCATTCTTGTCATAAAACGGAAGGCACTATTAGAATAAAAACCAAGATAGGATGGCTCCTTACCTGGGGAGTACTATGTTTTAAAAAAGGGAGAAGATGGAATTCAGATGGTAATTTAGTCCCCCCAAGTCTCTCACAAACTAAAGAATAAAACTAGGAAAAAAACAAACAAAGAGCAAAAGCATATTCTATGTTTCCAAAACTGGAATGCACCAAGGATACCAGCAGGTGGGTTCAAACCACTAACAAAATAAAACCTGCATGAAGTAAGTAGCTGTGTAGGAGGAAATAAAACTAACACAGTGGGATCTCTGAAAATCTCAGAGACCTGGGAGCTCAGAAATCATTGACTCATCTGCACACCCCAAACTTGACCCTATTGAGCCTGAAATACCATTAAGCTCATGCCATTACTGGAACCCAAATTGGTGGGAAAATTGCAAATATCTTGCATAATATCAATGTAATTATAAGAAAGTATTTCATAAACTGAAATTGAGGAACAATTTACCAAAAATCAGGCTGTAATAATAAAACTTTTGAGGTCATAAAATCCAATGAAAAATCATAGGTGACTAGATTAAGGATACATGAGAACTAAATGCAATGATTGATTCTGAACTTTATCCTTTTGCTATCAAAGTTCCAATATTGTGCTGAAGGAAAATTCTGAATGAAATTTTACGATTAGGCATTGATAATATGTCATCCCTTCCTGGTTTTAAAGTATCTGTTTTAGGTGAATTCATTTCTATGTATGAATTACACATTAAAATATTTACACTTATGAAAACATGATAGCCTTGGTTGGTGTTGGTTGAGCATAGTCTCATGCAGGTTGCTGGTTCAATTGCTGGTAAGAGCACGTGCCCAGGTTGAGGGCTTGATCCCCGGGAGGGGCCGTGCAGGATGTATCTGATTGATGTTTCTCCTCTCCCTCTCCCTTCCTCTTTCTCTAAAATTAATGAAAACATATTTAGAAAAATATTCTGATGCTAACTTACTTTTTACTGTTTCAGGAAAAAAATATTGAACTATAATTGTATTATTTTTCTAAGTTTGAGATTGTTACATGATTAAACAAAAACTCATTCAACAGTACACATAGAAATATAGAAATTTGAAACTAAGAAATAATCTAAGGCTTACACATTTTATATACTTAATGTTGAGATCTTTTAATGGATTATTACCAAGGAACAAGTGTTGATGATTTTTCACTAACACAATCAACTATCTTTTCTTCTTTAATTTTCCATATATATTTTCTAGTATACTTAATATTCTTAATTATAATCAGTGCTACTTATAATAATGATTATAAATATGATGTTGACAATAATAATGCAAAAATGAATAATGGGGCATACTTAAATAGTTTTTTTTGTTCCGGGCATTGTTGTTTTTAATATATTCTAACTCATGTCACCTTAACTTCTCTACTTTCTAGATTTCTATTACATTAAATTACAATATAAATGAACTTGTTGCTTACATTTATGACTTCCATTAAAAATCAAAGCACTCTCCCCTCCCTCTTGTTTTTCTCTGACTGAAGGTGTACAGAATTAATAATGCTATATTGATGAGTGTGACTCTGATAGTGATTTTACTCTATTTATCTGAAGAATATAATTTAATTTTAGACGTTCCGGTGGTGTAAAGTCTTTTAGCAGTTGCAGTGTGAATGAATATAAAGGTGTAGTTTCACAGCCTGGATTTGAATGTCTTCAAAATCAAACCATTTCAAAAGTGGTTGTCCAAGGAAGACTAGAAGCAGGCTGTGGTAATTACCGTTTGGACACTGGAGAGGAATGTGATTGTGGCCCTCCAGAGGTTAGTGGCAAACATTGATAGCTTACCTAAAGATTCATTTTTGCTTGTTTGTCATATAGTGCTATAAATATAGATGTGATACAAAAGGGGGGGCTTTTGTCAAATGCTGCACCATTTTATCAAATTTCTAAGACATGGAGATACGGGACATGTGAGAACTGACTCATCTGAATTTGAAACATTTGAAGAATTTAAGTATGGAGTAAGTATAGCATGGATTCAATACGATTTTCTTCGTTGTGTAACCATTAATAGCAACACTCACCTTTCTGTGTCACAAACACCAGTCCCTTCAATCATATAATCATCACCTACATCATCTGGATTCTTCCCAAGTGAGTGCCTTGTTTCCCTAAGTTATAAAATGTGTGTTATTTACCTCCCCATCCTTGCGTCTAGGAAACTTCATTTATTTTAACCTGATTGCACAGAATTGAATAAATCATAATCCATCATTCATTATTGTTATATTTGTTTTTTGCTATCATTTTTTTTCAGTTGTGCTTGGTAAGATGACTAATCAAAGAAGTTTGTTGTGCCTGTCTTCATATACTTAGGCATGGTGAAGTTGATTGATTTAGATTTTTTAGAAAATATGGAAGGTCTCTAATTATTAGGAATAAAATTCTGTATAACTTGATTGCATTATAATTAGAATGACTCAATTTTTCTGTATCTTTATTAATTTTGATTGCTTTACCCCTCAGAACTTGAGAAATAATATCGATACCTCCAACGATCCAGTTGTATTTGCCTAACTCTCACTAGAACTTAATTCATTCTTTATATTTTGAAGCTGTTTTATGGTGCAAACTTAAATGCAATTGGTTTTCTTCCTAGAAATTAACTTTTTACCTACAAAGAGTGAATATTCTTATATCTATGTTGCTTTCTGTTTTAAGTATATTTGGTCTGACATAACTACCTCTAACTCCATCTCCATTTCTGTTTCTATCTCTGTCTCTGCTCTGACTCTGTCTCTAGGTCTTTAGGTTCCTTTGAGTTGGCATTTCCCAGATATTACTCTATTCTCATTTAGTTTTTCTGTACTATTTACTTCAATACCTACATTGTTTTAATTTATTATTTGATCTGAATTTGATTTGTGAAGTTATCAGTTTAGATGTTATTGTGATTAATAGTTTGCATACTTAAAAATTAACTGAGGTCCATGGTTTATTCTTTTCTTTCTTCCTTATGGCTTCTTTCTGTTCCAGGATCTCTTCCAGGATCCTTATTGTATTAAGTTGTTATGACTCCTTACACCCCTCTAGAATGAATTTCTGTAAGTGTAGTTCTCTCAACATTTTTATATTTTCTATGTCCATTTTGTTACATTTGTTTTCTAATTTAATTTTAGCTTATTACTTTTGACCTGTGTGATCCCCCCCCGCCCCCCGCCACACACACACACTATTTATTTTCAGTGATTTAGTGGGTATGCATTTTTTCCTCTTTAGTGATTATCTTCTCATTTTGACCATGACTGTTCTTGCAAGTCTGCTGCTGCATATGTGCCTGCATTTCTCTAGGCTAGTTTTGTGATCTACCCTTGAGAATGTTCCATGTGCACTGGAGAAGAATAGATAATGTGATGTTCTGGGATGAAAAGCTCTGATAAGTGAATGTGCTATAGCCTTTCATCTATTCTAGTATGACCCTTTGTATATCTGTGATGTCCGTGATAACTTCTCCTCTTTCATTTCTGATTTTGTTTATATGAGTCTTTTCTCTTTTTTTGCTCACTGAGTCTGGCCTGGAGACTGTCATTTTATTAGTCTTTTCAAAGAACCAGTTCTTTGTTGTATTAATTTTTGTATAGTATTTTCTTCTCTATTTCATTTAATTCTGCTATATTTTTTATTGTTTCCTATCTTCTGCTGACTTTGGATTACCTTTGACCTTTTTCTAGTTATTTTTTCTTATTATTTTCTTATTAAAAATTTTAATGTTGACATTATTGCAGATGTACCTCATCCCACCCCCCTTTGCCCACCTCCACCCAACCCACCTCTCCTTCCCTTGACCTTCACCACACTAATATGTGTCCATGGGCTATGCATATGTGTTCTTTAACAGATCCTTTCACCTTCTTTTTCCAGTCATTCTTATCCTCCTAGTTTATTTTTAAAACTTGAGTTTAGAGAGAGATAGAGAAAGGAAGAAAGGGAGAAAAGACGAGAGAGAGAGAGAGAGAGAGAGAGATAGATAGAGAGAGAGAGAGAGAAAGAGAGAGAGAGAAAGAGAGAGAGAGAGATTTGTTGTTCTACTTTTTTATGCATTTGTTGGTTGCTTCTTGTATGTGTCCTGACAAGGGATCAAACCTGCAAACTTTCCATATTGGGACCATGCTCTAAGCAACTGAACTACCAGGTCAAGGCTCATTTTCTAATTCTTTAAGATGTAATGTTTGGGTGTTTACTTGGGATTTCTCTTGTTTTTTGAAATAGGCCTGTAATGATATAAACTTCCTTTTTTTATTACTGCTTTCACTGCATCCCTAAAATTCATATGTCATATTGTCATTCTCATTTGTCTCTATATATCTTTTGATGTCACCTTTATTTCTTCTTTGACCCAGTCTTTTTAAAAAATAGTATATTGTTTAATCTTCACATGTTTGTGGTTTTCTTTACTTCTTTTTTGCAGTCGATTTCTAATTTCAAAGCTTGTGGTCACAGAATGTGCTTGGTTCAATTTCAATCTTTTTGAATTTGTTGAGGCTAGTTTTGTGATCTACCCTTGAGAATGTTCCATGTGCACTGGAGAAGAATAGATAATGTGATGTTCTGGGATGAAAAGCTCTGTAAATGTCAATTATGTCCATTTTGTCTAATGTGTCATTTAAAGTTAACATTTTTTTGTTTGTTGATTTTCTGTTTGGATGATCCATCCAGAGCTTTGAATGGAGTATTAAGGTCCCCAACCATGATTGTGCTTTTGACTGTTTCTCCCTATAGTTCTGTTAGTAGTTACTTTATGTATTTTGGTGCATGCTGTGTAGGTGCATATGAATTAAGTATTATATCTCCTTAATGTAGTGCCCAATTTATCATATAAAATGTCCCTCTTTGTCTCTTTTTACCTTTGTTATTTTGAAATATGTTTTGTAAGATATAAGTATGGCTACACCAGCTTTTCTGTGGATGTTATTTGCTTGGTGAATCATTTTCCAACCTTTCACTTTGATTCTAACTTTTTCTTTGTAGCTTAGAGGTGTCTCTTGAGGTAGCAAGGCTCCGTGGCTCTGTTTCTCTGTCTCGAATGCCAACCAGCCAACAACCATGACTGAACCATATGCTGTGTCCTTGCCCAGTTCTCTATCTCTAGGTTCAGCCACAGCTCATTCTGCTCACTCCTGCAGGAATGTCTGTGGAGTCTCTTTGCTTCTACCAGATGAAGGGAGTGCCAGCCACTACCAGATTCCTCCACTCTCTAGCCATGAGCCACTTACTGGCTGCAGTAGAGCTTCTGTGGCTTATCTCAGTCCTTCTCCCTTCTCTCCTCCCCCATTTGCTCCCACTTGCCTACCTTTAGATATTTCAATGTGCGGATCTCTGAAGCATTTTTGTGAGTTGACCAGGGAATCCTTTGTTGATTTATAGCTATTCAAATTGCTGAAATTTTAAGGCTGAAACCAAGGGGATCCCTCAAGCTGCCATTCTTTTGATATCATTCCCTCTGTAATTGATTTTTATATATACTATAATAATATCAATTTTTTTCATTACAATTTTTTAATTGATTTCAGAATAATAGAGAGGAAGGGAAAGTTTGAAACACCAATGATGAGAGAGAATCATTGATCTGCTGCCTCCTGCATGCACCCCCCTTCACCCCACTAGGAATCGAGCCCTTAACCAGGGCATGAGCCCTTGACTGGAATTGAACCAGGAAATCTTCAGTCCTTAGACCAATGCACTATCCACTGACCAAACCAGCTAGGGCAAAAATATCAACTTTTAAAAATCACAATTTATCTAAACACTAGAGGTCAAGTGCACAAAATTTGTGCACTGAGGGGGGATGTTCCTCAGCCCAGCCTGCACCCTCTCCAATCTGGAACCCCTCGAGGGATGTCTGACTGACAGATTAGGCATGTTCCCACAGGAAGTTGGACATCCCTCTCACAATCCGGGACTGCTGGCTCCAACTGCTTACCTGCCTGCCTGATTACCTCTAACTGCTTCTGTCTGCTATCCTGATCACCTCCTAACCACTCCTCTGCCACTCTGATCAACACTTAACTGCTTCCTGCTGGCCCAATCACCCCCAACTGCCCTCCCCTGCTGGCCCGGTCACCCTAATTGCCCTCCCCTGCCAGCCTGGTCACCCCTAACTGCCCTCCCCTGCCAGCCTGTTCGCCCCCAACTGCCCTCTCCTGCTGGCCTGGTTGCCCACAAAAGCCCTTTCCTGCCAGCCATTTTATGGTGGCCATCTTGTGCCCACATGGGGGTGGCCAACTTGTGTGAGCGTGTGATGGTCAATTTGCATATTATCTCTTTATTTTATAGGATTGTCCTTCCCTCATTGCTGTGAATCAATCTTGGTTATTGATCAAGTAAACATTTATGAGTTTTTCTGTTTTTTTCTACTCTAATGCCACCATTTTAATTACTATAAATTTCTATTAATTTGTGGGATATGATTATATATCCTCCAGCATGATTTTTTTTGGTGATCATGGCCTTTTGCATTTAGTAAGAATATCTGATTTCTTTCTTTTAGTTTCTACAAATAAAAAGACAGAAGAAATTGCATTGAACCTTAGATAAATTTGATGTTAGATAAAATGAAGGTATATGCCTTCACTTTTTATTTCTTTTAATTTATCTGAACAGTATTTTCTAGTACTCATTATATAGGTTTTTTACTGATAAACTTTTAAATTTTTACTGCGATGTTTCAAAAATTTTTATGATAGTTTAAATCATATATTTTAAAATGTTTTCTTTATTACTCATTTTTAAAAATACACTAGATATTTATAGTCTTAATTTTTTACTGCAATCTTGCTGAATTTATTTATTAATCCCATTAGTTTTTTTAGAGCAATTTATCTGTTAGGAGCATAATGTGAATCATATGTATTTTATATTTTCTAGTAACATTTATAAAATAAAATAAGTGAGATAAATTTGCATAATATATTTTTATTTAATATGTCAAATGTAGTATTATTTCAACATATAATCTGCATAAAGTTATTGTTGAGTATTTTTATTTTTAATATGTATGTGTTAATACATTTTATTAATAAAATACATATAGGTATATGCACACACATACACAAACACACACACATGTGAATAAGTATAGAAACAGAGAGACATCATAAGAATTGGCTTATACAATAATGGAAACTTTGTCATGAAATTGAACATACTGTCACCAAGCCTAGATGTCAAAATGAAGGAAGATCCAGGAGGAAGGAAGAATAATTGCAGACTTAACTGCTCCTTCACTCCATTGAGATGAGTCAGCAATCAGCCACTTTAAGTTAACGCTGTCATGAGTTTTGATTTTATGGATGTTGGGATGGAGTGCATGTGTTTTGCCTAGGAGATAAACATGATGAATCTTTGGAGACCAGATGGTGAAATGTGATAGAATATCCCCAAAGCTTTGCATGTCCTAATATTAATAACTTGGGAATATGTTACTATGCATGGCAAAAGTACTCTAAAGAGATGATCAAGTTTAGGATCTTGAGAGGGAGAGGTCTCCTATGTTTCTTAGTGGGCCATATGTAATCACAGGGATACTTCTTAGAGGGAGGCAGGCAGGTCAGAGGCTATGTGACAATGATATTTGAAGATGCTACATCACTGGTTTTGAAGATGGAGTAAGAATCCATAACCCAAAGAATGCAGGTGCCCTCTAGAAGCTGAAAAGGCAGTAAAATGATTTATCTCTGGAGTGTCCAGGAGGAATGAAGAAGTTTCAAAATCTTCATTTTAGTCTCTTGGTCTTTTGACTTCCAGAACTGTAAAATAATACTAGCACATGTATGTAGTTTTAAGCTACTAAGTTTATGGTAATTTTTACAGCAGAAATAGGTAATAAATATAAGATTGAATTAATTCTGTGTTCCTTGTGAACACAACACCTTGAATGGATTTAAAGATTCCTACCAAATGGACTGCAGTTTTTCTGAAGAGAACAACAATTTCTTTATGACAGCATGTGTAGATTCAATACTTTGGTCATCTGGGAAAGATAATTTCTACCAATACATTTGTAGCAACCTCAGAAGCAACATTTGGGTGGTGTGAAGTCAAGATCCAAGTTTTAAGAGACTGAAAGTAAGGATTATTAGTGTGAGAAAGATGTAAATACATGAAGGAACTCTCTAGGAGGGAATCAATATTCCAAGAGGTTCAAAGGAGCACCTAAGGATTTTCATCACCTGGGTCAGTGATATGATAGATACAGTAATCAGAGTAGAAGTAGGTGTCAGAGGAAAGTTTACAAGAGTGTTTGTTTTTCCTTAGATAATAAAGGCAGACCTCCAGATATATACAATGTGGCTAAGGGGAATCATGTCAGTGTTCAAAAGTTTATTCTGGGCAAAAGCTGTCTACCTCTAAAGTCAGTAAGTCTCAGGTTAAGTTTTCCTGATAGAATGGCTATTCAATCCTTAGGTTAAGAGCAGTGATGATAATCTGGAACAAGATCACCAAAGCATTCTGAATTATATTCATTTGTGTTGTTTTCCTTCTGGCTAGCTCAGTTTTTGAATTGTATATCATTAATATACAAGTACTTATAAGTAAAGTAAATAAACAGACTACCTCAAGGGAATTGGTGCATAGAAATATAAAGTAAGCCAGAAGGTGCATATATATTCAATATGAACACATTATTAGTACAATAAATAAATTGAAACAGACCTAAATGCCTAGTTATTTTTGCCTGTACGTTTTGCTAATTTTTAAATATTCTTACCAGCCAAGTAAAATATCACTCTCGCACTGAATAGACAACTATAAGAAAGTTGGAAATCAGAGTATCCTATCTAATAATAGAAAAACATGGTAATTAACCATACCTCCGCTACGCTTCTCATTGGCTAATCAGGGTGATATGCAAATTAACTGCCAACCAAGATGGCGGCCGGCAGCCAGGCAGCTAGGCAACTGAAGCGAACATGAGGCTTGCTTGCTCCAGTGATGGAGGAAGCCAAGGTTCCCCGCCTGCCGTGGCTGGGCTCTGAGCTGCACTCTAAGAAACAATGTTGCAATTATAGAAGCTAAAAAAACCCCAGATACCTGCTTTCAGCTGGAGCTGCAACAAAGTTTCAATTACAGAAGGTAAATAAATCCCAGAATAAAAAAGAAAAAGAAAAAAAGGAGAGACTGGGAGCTTCAGTTGCAGGCTTGGCCTGCCTGAAAACAACCCTGAAGGGGGTGCGGGAAGCCTGAAAACAGCCATCAGCCCCTCATCCAGGCCAGCCAGGCACCCAAGTGGGACCCCCACCCTGATCCGGGACACCATTCAGGGCAAACCAGCCAGCCCCAACACGTGCACCAGGCCTCTATCCTATACAGTAAAAGGGTAATATGCAAACTGACCCTAACAGCCTAAAGACTGGGAATGACTGGTCACTATGACACACACTGACCACCAGGGGGTAGATGCTCAATGCAGGAGTTGCCCTCTGGTGGTCAGTGAGCGCCCACATGGAGGAGCTCTGCTCAGCCACAAGCCAGGCTGATGGCTGCCAGTACAGCAGTCGTGCTGGGAGCCTCTCTTGCCTCCTCAGCAGCACTAAGGATGTCCGACTGCAGCTTAGGTCTGCTCCCTGCTGGCAAGTGGACATCCCCTGATGACTGCTGAGCTGCCATAGGGATGTTTGATTTCCAGCTTAGGCCCAATCCCCTGGGGAGCAGGCCTCAGCCAGCAGATGGTCATCCCTTGAGGGGTCCCAGACTGTGAGAGGGCACAGGCCGGGCTGAGGGACCTTCCCCCCCTCCACCGAGTGCACAAATTTTTGTGCACCGGGCCTCTAGTACTATTATAAAGAGCATTTATTCCTTTTGTTCTCCAAGACTCTAATATCTTTTTGAATTAATCTTTAATATAAAATTTTGGAGCTAAAAATAATAATGAAGAACAATTTTCTCTGAATATCTACACTAATAAAAGAGAAACATGGTAATTGGCGTACGACCACTACCCTTCCCATTGGCTAATCAGCGTATCCTTATGCAAATTAACTGTCAGCCAAGATGGCGGCCAGCAGCCAGGCAGCTGGAAGCGAACATGAGGCTTGCTTGCTGCAGGGACTGCAGACTCCAACTCTCAGCAGACAGTTTGAAACTTTGTAACAAATATAGCCAGCCAGGATCTCAGAGCTGAAGTTATACATTGTTTCGATTATAGAACGCAAACAAACCAGCAGCAGAGGCCTCAGAGCTAGAGCCAGAGCTAAAGCTGGCCCAGAATAAAAAAAAAAAAAAGAAAGAAAAAAAGGAGCAGTTGGGAGATTCGGTCAATCGCCAGTCTGAAGGCAGCCCTCAGCCCCTCACCCAGACTGGCCAGGCACCCCAGTGGGGAACCCCACCCTGATCCAGGATACCCTTCAGGGCAAACCAGCCGGCCCCCATGCCTCTATCCTATATAGTAAAAGGGTAATATGCCTCCCAGCACCGGGATCAGCGGAGCCGGGAGGCTTCCTGGCACCGGATCAGCGTGACAGGGGGCAGTGCCCAAACCCCCTGATCGCCCTGCAACTCTGTGTGTGACAGGGTGCAGCGTCCCAACCCCCTGATCCGCCCTGCTCTGTGTGTGACAGGGGGCGGTGCCCTAACTCCCCTATCGGCCCTGCTCTGTGCGTGACAGGGGTTAGCTCTCCAACCTCCTGATGGGCCCTGCTCTGTGCATGACAGGGGGGAGCTCCCCAACCCCCTTGATGGGCCCTGCTCTGTGCGTGACAGGGTACGGAGCCCCAACCCCCCTGATGGGCCCTGCTCTGTGCGTGACAGGGGGCAGCACCCCAACCCCCTGATTGGCCCTGCTCTGTGCGTGACAGTGGGTGGCACCGCAACCTCCCCATCAACCCTGCCTTGAGTGTGACAGGGGGCGGTGCCCCAACTCCCAAATGGCCCTACCTTGAGCGTGACCAGGGGCTGCACCTAGGGATTGGGCCTGCCCTCTGCCACCCGGGGGCAGGCCTAAGCCAGCAGGTCGTTATCTCCCGAGGGGTCCCAGACTGTGAGAGGGCACAAGCCGGGCTGAGGGACCACCCCTTCCCCCCCGAGTGCACAAATTTTTGTGCACCGGGCCTCTAGTGTTTTTATAATGATAAAATATTATAATTTAGAAACCTCTATTTTATCACAATCATAACTTGTAATATATTCCCATAATTATTTTTGAGAAGACTTGATAATATGGAAAAGTACTTATGATGTATTCAATGAAAAAAAACCCTGAAAACTCATTGTGCATATTTTTACAGAATCAAAGAGGATTGAAAATGATTAGATTAAATTATTAACAGTACTATTTCTTGAGCATGGAATCACAAATAATTTATTACCATTGTTGTCTTTATTAAAACTATATTAAGTTTAAATAAACAGTGTTACAAATAAATATAGAAGTAAACATTGTACTGTAATTGTAATTAACTTAGAGACAAACTTTAGTACCCTTTGACAAATGAAATTATTTATTTGATTTAAAATTTCTATTATTTAACTTGATTGTATTTGCTTTTAGAACTGTAGTTTTCCAAAATGCTGTAATCCTAACACTTGTAAACTGATTGGAGAGGCAAAATGTGGCACTGGAAGATGCTGTAATAGAAAAACTTGTCAGGTAACCTCTCAAAATATTACATTTTTTCCTTCATGAAATTTTTATGCTCTTGTGCATTAATTATGGTTCAGTTTTTTAAGAACTTGTTTTTTAAAAAATATATTTTATTGATTTTTCACAGAGAGGAAGGGAGAGAGATAGAGAGTCAGAAACATCGATGAGAGAGAAACATCCATCAGCTGCCTCCCGCACATCTCCCACTGGGGATATGCCCGCAACCAAGGTACATGCCCCTGACCGGAATCGAACCTGGGACCCTTCAGTCCCCAGGCCGACGCTCTGTCCACTGAGCCAAACCGGTTTCGGCTAAAAACTTGTTTTTATACATCTTACAAATATGTTACTTTATGTACCCTCTTCATACACAGTTGGTTTTATAATTTAGGTGATATCCTTAGGTCTTTTTCTCCCTACTATTTAGCTCCACCATCCAAACAACTGTGTTGTTTCAATTTCTATTCAATATCCTTCTAGTTATTGCACTCAATACCAATTCCAGATTATTTGGGTGCTATGAATTCCTTGCGGTGATGCCTGAGTGAAGCTCTTCATCATCAAACAACTTACGATGAAATTATAAATGAGCCAGCTAACACACACTTGAGGTGCAATGCTCCAATAAAAGACAGTGATTTTTAAAAAATCTCATTTTGAAAATAATAGAAAAGGAATCCATGTAGAATAGTCATCAATATGCAACACAAACAATAGTGAAGTTTGCCTTGGGCAAAGACTTCTAACCTAGAAGTGGATTGAATTGATTTTCCTTTGGAAGTTTTCCATTCAAGTTTTTCTTTGTAGCCACATCTGAGCGGAGATTGGTTAGGATTTGCCTTCTGTGGATTGCATCATTATAGCACCTCATTTAATATCACTTTCAGGACTCTATGACAAATATAAAAGCTAATTAATGAGAGATTTTGCTTGCCAGATGTGTTTTCTCTGTGTCCATGGAATCTCTCACAACATTATTCTACTTTGTTCTATATGTGTTCTTTTTTACTCTATGGGCTAGTAAATAGAACTAATGGTCGTTTGTGTTCAAGGCACATGAATGTAGAAGGCAGTGTAAGATTTCTACTTCTTAGCAATAAATCTTATTGCTTTTTCCTTCATTAGAGCTCTCATTTTAAACTTTGTCTCCAAACCACGGAATATGGCTTTTCTAAACAGCCTATTGCCGTTTTTCTACATCCCAAAGGGTAGTGCTTTAAAATGGAGATAATCACTACATTTGGTTGAGTGAAAATTCACAGTACAAGTTGCTAGGGAGAGCTTCAGGGCAAGAGTTAAATCTACTTTATTAGTTTAAATTAATTTTATTATGTGGTATAGTATAGTACTTTGCTTTTGCTCTCATTTTGTTGTATTGTCAATCAGCAAGCTAGACAAGATGCCTTACTGAGCCAATTAGCTAGGAGTCATTTTTATTATGTGCAGGTTCAGAGCAGAATATCTCTGTCAAATTCTGAACAAATAAAGGAAGGAGCATTCCCTTTTTATATCTTTCTAGGTCTTTGTGTAAGTTATTTTTGTAGACAGCTTGTAACCTTGAGTATACATCATATCTAACAAACACCTATCATATCTATACAGACAACTTGTAACCTTGAGCACATATCATATCTAACAAACACTTGGCATGAGACTATTATCAGTATCAGTGTATTAGCCCCTTTAGATGGCTAGCTTGCAAGGTCAGACAGCTAAGTTTATCTTTTCTATTATTTAAGTTAAATAACAAAGTTATTTTTACAGAATAAGAGACCATCTAAAAATAACAGAGTTGACTTATGGAACAAGGGACTAGCAAGAAATAGCAGAGAACTTCAAAACAGCAGTTTCAAACAGCAGTTTTTCTAAAGGAGGGATCATTACTATGTGTCAATTTAAGGCTGACAATTGTCTTATACTCTGCTCTCTTTCATTATTGGCTATAAGCGTAAAAGGCTTCCTATTTTCTTCTCTTTCCTACTTTCAGTTAGGCTAGTTTCCACCAATGCTTTTCCAAAATTTAACAATTTTACTTAATATTTTATAAATAACATTTCTACTTAAATAGACAAATATCCAAGTGCAAAGCTGTGGAAGATAATAATTTAACCAGCTTTCTTACTGAAACATAACAGTGAATAGCTTGTTTCTAACTAGTACTCAGAAATTTCTATTTGTACTTAAAAAAATTGTATTTGGTACTGTATTGGTACAATTATGTATTGGTCAGTTGCATCTTTGTTTTGAATTTGTTCAAAATGATGTTTATTATAAATTCCTTATACATACACTTTATGTGTGAAAAAATTTAAAGACATGACCATTGTAACTACATGTAGACTTCAGATTCAAAGTTACTAAAAATTTGAAATAAAGATAGTTTCCAATATTATTTTTATTTCACACTTTAGATATACTATAATTTTAATGGCATAGTAGAACAACAAAGGTGAATACTTCTACATATACAGCTTTTGTTGTTTGAATACCAAGTGACTAATATATCATTTAACATTACTTGACTTCATTTTTTTAAAGAATAAGCTAATGAGTTCTTTTATTTTCTAAAATATATATCAAAATATTTTGGAATTTGTTTTATAACAAATAAGTCAACACTTATAACTTCTTTATTTTATTTAAAAAATACTAAATTTTTATTTATTCATTTTAAAAATCTTTATTGTTGAAAGTATTATATATGGCTCCTTTTTTCCGTCATTGACCCCTTCTAGCCTGCCTCTGTTCCCCCTCACCCTTCAGCCTGCCCCAGGTCTTCACAACCCTATTGTCTGTGTCCATGGGTAATTCATCCTATCTAATAATAGACAAAGATTGAAATTGACGGTACCTTCGCTACACCTCCCATTGGCTAATCAGCAAGATATGCAAATTAACCACCAACAAAGATCACAGTTAATTTGCATAAGTAGGCGCAGCGGCTCTGGCCGGAGCAGTGAGGGCTGTGAAGGCGGCGCCTGCTGGAGTGGCACCAGTTTTCCTCAGGCACCCGGGACCCAGGCCTGTTGCATGAATCTTTTCGTGCAACAGGCCTCTAGTATATGCATACAAGTACTTTGGTTTATCTCTTCACCCCTCCTCCCCCACCCTCACCTACCCCTGCCTTCTCAGAGAAAGATAATCACACGAAATCACTCATATGTGGAATCTAAGGAACAAAATAAACTGATGAACAAATAGAGCCAGAGACAAGCATGGAACAGACAGACAAATTTCAGAGGGAAGGTTAAGATTGATTAACCTGGGAATTTATATGTGTATATGCATAGCCCATGGACAAGAAGCAGGATTTTTTGTACTGGAATACGCAGTGTTCCCCTGGGCAAGATGGTTCCCTAGATTCTTTGTCTGAGAGAGTCGAAGAATGAGTCCACAGAAGTAAGGTGGTGTAGCAAAGGTGGAAATTTTATTGAAGAAAAAGTACAGACTCCCATGTGGGGAAGGGAAAAGAATCTCACAACAGACTCCCACATGGGGAGGGGGAAAGAGTCCCATGGAGTCCCTGTTTCCATGGTTTATAAAGGCTGTAGGTCTTTGTGCCTTGATATCCCCTCTGATTGGTCACTATTCTCTTAGACTGGTTACTATAGTAACTCCTGAGCTCAAAGGTCGAATCTCACATGGGACATGTGAGGTTTTCCTCCCCTCCTCCCTTATTGTTTTCCTATCCCCTTTGGGCCTTCTTCTTCCTCTGAATGAGGGGCTTCCTTCCCTTTATTTTGTAAATATAGACCTTCTGCTGCTCTGCAGCCCTGTGCTTCTTCCATGGTTCCCTTAATTTCTAAAATTTCCTAAACCTGTCTTTTTTTCACCCCTAAAAATTCCTATTTCAGACGCAGACAATAGAGTGGTGAAGGCCTGAAGGGGCAAGTGCAGGGTGAGGGGGTCAATGAGAAAAACAACAACAGGGACATCTGTAATACTTCCAACAATAAAGATTTAAAAAGTTTGATCCCAGCCAGGAAATAAAAGATTTGTGAAATTAAAAAAGAAAAAATAAGGAATAGTATTTTGGCTTTTATTCTTGGGAAAAATCAATGGGCCATTTGCCCATTTTTAGTCAATACTATATGAAACAAAATTTTCTACCTGACACTATTCCTTTAATTTTTATTTTCTTTTCAACCACAGTTTACATTTACTACTATTCCTCACCAGTTTCAGATGTATAGGAGAGTGGCCAAACACCCATGCACTTTATAGAGTTGACTCCCTGCTGCCTGTACCCAGTTTTCCTGATATTTTTTACTATATTCCCCATGCTGCAAACTGCATCTCTGTGGCTATTCTGTAGCTACCAATTTGTACTGTTTAATCCCTTCATCTTTTTCACCCAGCCCCCAAACCCCCTCCCCTCCAATAACTATCAGTCTGTTCTCTGAATTTATGAGTTTGTTGCTTTAGTTTGTTCATTAGATTCCACATATAAATATGTGAAATCATATGGTTTCTGTCTTTCTCTGACTGGCTTTTATTTCACTTAGCATAAAACTCTCTAGGTCCATTCTTGCTGTCACAAAAGATTGTATCTTGATAATGGCCAAGCAAAGGAAAACAAACAAACACTCATGAAGCTCAACTTCATGCTCAGGTGAATATTTCAAACGGGAAAAATAGAATTCTTATTCAGGACACCTATTGAATATCCTCACAATTCTGTTGACAGGTCTCAAACAAGGTTTTTGCATGTATAATACAGATAGCTCATTGCACCTCCTGGGTTTTCTAGTCCATAGTACAATATTTCAGAAGAGTAGAGAGATCATTTCTTTTCCAACATCTGCCTCTATGCTTGGTAATGGAGGAAACCATGCCTGATCCTGCTAAGTTTAATTTCCACTCCCTGTGTCTAGGGAGAAGTGTTCTGATTATCATCCGGAGTCTGAAGCAGTTTCGTGATCTATAACCCCTCATGGTAGAGGTGGAGTAGATCCTGAAAGAAAAATTATTTGAAATAAGAAAGATGTCCATTGAGCAATAGTTTAGGATTATGGTAAAAACTAGCAACTGAGTTAGTACAGCATATCAGGAATACAATTAGTCCCAAGAATTAAAGTTGAAAAATGAATATGCATAGCCTGATATCAGATATTTTCTATTGTTGATCTTGAAGTAAATATTTAGTATCACCACAGCATTATGACTATGAGAGCTTTCACTAGACCCTTTTTTAAATATTAAGGTGAAAATCATAAAAAATAAAATTAACTATTTTCAAGTGAACAATTTAATGTCATTTATAATATTCACAATGTTGTGCAGCTACCACCTCTAGCTAGCTCCAAAAAATGTTTATCATCCAAACAGACGAACATGCTCTCCTTTCTCCCTTCCTGTCAGTCTCTGGCAACCACCAATGTGAGTGCTGCCTTTCAGGTTTCACTTATTCCAGATATTTCATGTAAGTGGAACCACACAATGACCTATGGTGTCTTGCTTTCTTCATTTAATGCAGTGATTTAAAAGTTTATTCATTTTATATTATATATCAGTCTACCATTCCTATATCTGCCTGAAAATATTGTGTTGTATGTATATACCACAACTTACCTATTCATTAATTGATAGACATTTGGCTTCTTTCCAATCCATTTTTCTAGAACTTTTAAGTAAACTTTTAATTTGCTAAAAAGGTAATAGAATCCCCCTGTCTATTTGGATTCTTATTTACACTTTTTGGTTAGTACTTTACAAACATATTTCGTTCAGAAAGATAAAAAAAAAAGAAATGAACAGTATCCCTTTTTCTCTGACAGTTAGGTGTAATCATAAAATCTGAGCACCAGACTTTTTAAAAGACTTCATCCTAGAACTTCTGCTTTGGTAACAGCCCCTGCTTACTATGTCACTGGAAACCAATTTTAAATTTCCCATTGTTCTCACATTGGAAGTTACTAGAAAATATGAGAGAGCTCAACACTATTTTAAAGGCAATGCATCCATGCTTCTGGTTCTGTTTTGTTCATCAGTTTATTTTGTTCATTAGATTCCACATATTAGTGAGATCAAATGGCATTTATCTTTCTCTGACTGGCTGATTCTGCTAACATAATACCCTCAAGTCCGTCTGTGCTGTCACAAAATATAAGAGTTCCTTCTTTTTTGCAGTGGTGTAGAAGCAGGGACACATGGAACAGTCTGATAAATGTCAGAGGAGAGGGGCGCAGACGGGACTGGATAAATAAGGTGAAGGATTTAGGTGAAAAACATATATGCATAGCCCATGGACACAGACAATAGTGTGGTGAAGGTCAAGGGAGGGGTAGGCAAGGGTGTGTGAAAGTGTCAAAGAAATCTGAGACATCTGCAATAGTGTCAACATGAAAACTGTAAAGGCAATGCAACATTTTCTGATGAAAATTAAAAAAGCATGTTGACTTTTGTGTTTAACATTTCCGCATCTTTCAGAAAATTGCATACATACTGTCTCAGAACTCGGCATTTGGTATGAATACATGATCTGATTCCATTATGTTCATATTTAGTTAAACTTCATAATAGATTAGTCCCTATTAAATTACTTCAAAAGAAGGGTGTTGTGCTCAGTGGTAATATGCACAGTGGCTGTTCTTAATGTTAATACCATCAGTCAGGAATTTGAGTTACACCGCCCCAGTACTGAACTATGGTATGTGATCTTTGACAAGTCATTTAATCACTCATCATTCTTAACTATAATGACAGTTTATCTAAATTATAGTAGAAGATAATAATACCTTGCTTGGAGTAGTGTGGTAAGACTTGATTAATTGTCATGTGTGAAGCAGTTTGTCTTTGTATAAAAAGTATTACAAAAAAATTGTCTCCATTTGTCTCACAGGTGATGGAAAGAGGACGTTTATGTCGGAAAGGCATAGATCCATGTGATTTTCCAGAATTTTGTAATGGAATTTACGAGACTTGTCCGTTGGATGTAATATCTGCTGATTTAGAACCATGCAATAACTATACCGCCTTTTGCTATAAAGGAATATGCCGAGAACCGACTAAACAGTGTGCAGAGTTATTTGGAAAATGTAATAGTTGTGTTTATTTTTCTGGGATTCCTTTTTAAACTGTATTTTTCTAAAGTCAGTAATTCACCCTAACCACAAGGAAAGGTATTGTTTATTTAAATCCAAATTTGAAAATAAAATTGCAAATCAAAGCACCTTTGAATTATGTGAAGAGGCAAAATAGGATTACTAAGTAGAGGACAAAGACACTAGGACATTAGTGAAAACTCAGATGATTGGTGCAAAGGGAATATATTGTTAGAATTGTAGGTATTAAATCAAATGACTGATTTCTCAGTCATTTCTGCAATTTGATACCAACTTTTCCTTTCTCAAGTGGGTAGTTTTTGGGGAGTGATTCTCATTCTCAAAGAGCCAATAGGTGACATCAAAAATTTGGACATGGCACTCACTGACTGGACATTGCTGCTGTCCAGCTGTCTCTATATTAATATACCATATTTTTAGTTTTAATTGTTTTTTTGAGATGAGTAATTGGAACTTTATGTTTTCAGTTGCTAAAGGTGCTGCGTATGTATGTGTAGAAGAAGTGAATTATCTCGCAGATGCATTTGGAATCTGTCTTCACAACAAACGATGTCATTTTCAGTGTGTATTTTTTAAAAAAACTATTTATTTTTCAAATGTGTGTGTTTGTGTGTATATGTTTTCTGCAATGAGTCACTTAATTCAAATGACAGATGACTATAGTACATACAGATAAATTTATATGTTGCACTTCATAAGATGGTGTATGCACTGAATAGCCTTGCTGTTATGGTTTGAGTAACATTCTGAATTATCCTCATACTTTGAATTATTATTTACCTAAAACTTTAGTCTTATAGTAAGTGACACGTGGGAACTTTTCTCTGCTTTATATTGCCAGGGATACCTTTTGTGCAAAGTTAGTTTGTCAATGGACAAACTCACGGGTAATACCATGGAGTCCATTTGATATTCAATATACTTACCTTAGAGGCTATATATGTATGTCAGCAAAACTGAGAAATCCTTTAGCAGAGGGAGAAGTGGATGTAACCCGCGTAGCTGATGGCACTATATGTGGTGAAGATAGGGTAAATATAAATTCTTCTTGATTTTATATCATGTGTGTGTCTGAGTGCCTGTGTGTGTGTGTGTGTGTGTGTGTGAGAGAGAGAGAGAGAGAGAGAGAATATTAAGATTTTTTTATTTGCAATCATACAAACTGATCACTGTATCTTAAGATTCAAAGGTCAGATTTCTGCTGGTCAAAGGATCACTTGCTTTCCGATCTGTTTTATTATGAACTTTGCTATAGATATTTAAACTGGTTCCCTCACACTTGAGAATCTAAGCCTCTTTATTAGGCTAGGATTTGGTCTGCAATAATTTGTGTAAACAGAGAACAAAAAAGAATCAAATAATACACTAATAATTAGAATGGAACAATCTGAATACTAAGAACAACAACAAAAGACACCCTAAGTATTCAGTCTTACAATAATTAATTAGAATGAATTTGGTTATAATGACAGTAAAACATATATTTATTTGCTTATTAGCCTACTCCCCTAATTATTTCTCCAAAAGCATAATATACTTGTTAAAAATTTGACCCTCCAACAAGATACAATAATAAAATAATCTAAGCTTTATTTAATTTATTTTTCTTAAAAGCATTAAGAAACATGATAAATGATTTTAGACTATTATCACTAAAAATAATTGACTAAAGAAAAACATGCATAATTATCTTACATTTTAATTAAAATAATTTACAATGAGAAGCAGTATTTTAAGAATTAAAAAAATAAGAAGAAAAATGAAGTGAGTAAATTTATTTCAGAATGCAAAAAGACATTTTAACATAAAAATAATAAAGTAATTACAACGGAACTTACTGATACTGGCTACATTGTTGGCAAAAGTATGTTCAGGCTTAGAAAAAAATCTTATAAGAGTTTATTTGAGCCAAACTGACGACAATTGCCAGGATGAAAAATCTCAGTAGGTTGAGAAAGTGCTCTGGAGGATAGCAGTTTTACTGCTTATTTTATACATCAGAATCAAAGGGGAAGTTATAGGGGGTGGTTACCTGTAATCCATTGGTTGTAGATTAGGCAGGCTGGAGAAAGCAAAGCTGGGAAATTTGTGAGACTGATCAAAAAGTAATACAAGTAGACACATACTTCTTTTATATTGGTGGGCACAGGAGGGTTGATAATGAACATTTAGAGCACGTGGAGATGGTATGCAGGAGCAAGGTAGCACTGAGGGCTTCTGTGGTCTCTAGCTCTGGTACAGAGACCACAGAACCTTGAGTTGTGCTCTGAGGGGTCTGGAAAAGGAAATTACTCTGACATGCCTAAGGTATGTTATTTTAGATGCAAAAAGACAATCTATAGGCTCAGTTATGGTAAATATTGACCTCTGTCAAGGAAGATTCTAGCCTAGGACATGAATACACACGAAGACTCACTTTTAGCTATAAATTTTTAGTTTCAGACCATTTTATGTGGTTACTTTCTGTCTCTGAGTTTATAAAACCCACAATCCAGGCGTTTCCTGAGGTTGTCAGGTTTAGCATATGGCCCCTTTTTGTCCACAGCATTATAAAGTAATATATCTTCCCTTCAAAGATCATTTAAAGCAAAGTGAAAAAGTGTTTACTATAAATAAGGCAGAGTAAACACAGAACTTTATTAACTAATTTAATCATTATTTAATTAGAAAATAAAGCAGTGAAATGGCACACGCCCATGTGTGTGTGCACATCACACACGTCAAATATATTTTAGGATTGGTCCCTGGCTTCAGGCACAGAGCTCCCATAGCCCTTGGAATTTCCTGAGTGATAACAAACAATGTTTTGTGTTATTCATTCCCGCCCAAACAGACCAATGGAGTGATTTAGGAGAGGCCTCTGGATAGCTTTAGGATTGGGCTGGCCACCAGAGACTAAATGGTTAGAGGATTGGAACTTTCAGCCACCCTCTCAACCCAGCCCCACAGAACAGAACTCCATGATGGGGAATGGTATGGCTGAAGAGTGAACTCTGTAGAAACTTTGGACTGTGAGATTCGGAGAGTTTCTAAGTTGATGAACTCATCACCTGCTGTGCTTTCAATATGCCTGGAGAGGACATAGAAACTAACTCCCCTGGCCCCACAAATAGCTTTTATTTCTTCTACTTGGCTGTTCCTGAGTTGTAGCCTTTTAATAAACCAGTAAACATAGCTAAAGTGTTGTTTTGACTTCTATGAGCCAAATAAGCAAATTATGAAACCTGAGTAGGAGTTTATGGGAACCTCCAATGTCTAGATGGTTGGTCAAAATTAGGGTGGTCTGGGACTTGCATCTCGTATCTGAAGTGGAGGCATCCTGATGGGCCTGAGCGCTTTAATTTGTGGATCTGATTCTAACTCTAGGTAGATAGTGTCAGAATTGAGTTGAATTGAATTGTTGGACATCTACTTTGTCAGAGAATACATCTTAGAGTATGTAAGTATGTCAAAATATTTATGTATATTATGTATGTGTGCATACAAGCATACTCAAACACATCCCCACACGTGTTTTGCACATATCGGTGCAAAAATAACTCATAATATTGAGCCTATAACTAAGAAACATGAAAATGTTTCACCTAACTTGTGACTACATAAATACAAAGTCACTTAGTATTAAGTTGTTGTTTTAAACATTTTTTTATTTTTCAATAACAGTTGACTTTCAAAAGTATATTAATTTCAGATATACAGCACAGTGGTTAGACATATATAAAACGTATGCAGTGTAACTTACTGTTTGCAAGTTAGCATTTGGGCATTGAAAGTAATATCTGATGGTGAGAAGAATAACATTATCATTCTAAAGTAAGTATAAATTATCACATATTTTCTGGAAAGTGATTGGGAAATGTGTAAGGAGTCAAATATCGTATTTTTTTTTATCCATTGCTAATGGAATAATGTGAAATTAATTTTCTGATATTAGGAACTATTCATGGGTATAGAGCAATTATGATGTTTGTTATAACAGAGAAAAGTTATGAAGACTTGTTAAATGACAATTATAGGTTGGTCAGATAAAGTTTATCCAATACGCTATTTCTTTCTAAAATAACACTTGCATGTAATTTTTAATGACATGGAAGGATATTAGTAAAATTATGGTGAATGAGAAATCAGAGCACATCCTTGGAAACATGCATTTCTGCTGTTTGGATTGCACATGGAAATTTTGTGGGTTGTGATTTTAATAAAGTAGAGGTGATATCTTTGGCTTAAGTGGTCTTGCTGGTCATCCCCAAGTCAAGATTGTAGCAACCCTGTGACTTTATGTCTTAGTAATTGTACCTTTATAACAAGTAAAAAATAAAGATTTTAGAAGTAGCCTTAGCATCAAGATATTGTTGCCTTGATAGCATTCAAAAGCATTTAAAACCTAGGATGATCCCTGAAAAATATTCAAGTAACAGCTGCATTGAAAACTGCAAAGCATTACTAGAGAAGCAAAGAAGACTTACATAAATGAGGGGTAAGCAATACTGATTAATTGGAAGACTTAACATGTCAATGTTCTCAAAAATCAATTGATTAATATGATGCTATCAAGAATCCAAATCACAGCAGGTATTTTTTTGGAAGGGGGAAATGTGTTGTTGGGAAAATTGAAAGATTGATTTAAAGGTTTATGTGGAAATGCAAAAGGCAAAAAATACAAAATAGCGAATGTAATTTTATAGACGAAAATGGAAACTGGACATTTATACTACTATATATCAAGACATACTGTAAAGTTAAAGTAATTAAAACAATGCAATATTAGAACGAGGATAGATAAACTGACCTATAGACTAAACTGGTAAGTGGACATCCCCCGAGGGTTCCCGGAATGTGAGAGGGTGCAGGCCGGGCTGAGGGACCCCCTGCCCCCCACTCAGTACATGAATGTCGTGCATGGGGCCTCTAGTTTATGATAAAATCTCTTAGCAAAGTGGGAATAGAGTGATCATACCTGAACATAATAAAGGCCATGAATGAAAAATCTACAGTCAGCATCATATTCAATGGGCAAAAACTAAACATGCTTCTCTTAACATAAGGAACAAGGCAGGGATGTCTGTTTTCACCACTCTTATTCAACAGATTCATGTGTTTTATATACACAGTGGTGGGCAAATGTAGGTTTACAGTCATGTGTATGTAAAATACAGAGTAGACTACAAATATCTGTAAATATTGTAAATAATTGTTACCCGCATGTCTTCTTCAATACTAACAACTGCAAACCTCCGCTTGCACATCCCTATACATACAAATGTTGTGCATCTCTATTTGTAGCAATAATGATTGCTCAACTCTTTACAGTTCATGGTGGTTGTTATTGTTGCTTGTTTTTAAAATGGTAGGTTTGTCTGAATGGATCTTGTCAACCTGTGGGAACCCACAAAGATGGTCGACTCTGTAATGCCACAATTATTTGCAATGGAAATGGGGTAGGTAATGCCTATGTGTAGTTTTATTTAAAAAATTCATGTCAATAACATTTCCAGGATAATCATAAGGTTCAGAATTAATTTATGTGGAAATTTCTTATGGAAAATTAAAGGCAACTAAGGAAAGCAATTTCCATAATTTATACTTATGTACATGAATTATGTGTTCAATAAGATTGTTATAGGTCTCATGAGTTCATAAGCTTTGAACTTTGTACAAAATACAATATAAAACAATCTTTTAAAACGTTACATCAAGAATGTAAACTTTTGGAAATATATTTATTAAAGATCATATAGACACATTTATACATAGATATAAAATTATAATTAAATGTATGTTACTGAAATATATTTAAATACATACAATATATATACATTACACATATAACTTATAGTCTAATATTTTGTGAGGGCAGAGTTTCTTAAATTGTTAGCAATAAAATCTGATGGGCCAAATGTATGCACCATAAAAATTTCAGTAATATTATATTGTCTTCAAGAAATAGTGTACCAGTTTTTGCTTCCACTTGCTGTGAAAAAAAAAAAATGGTGCATTTCCTCCAATTCTGGCCAGACTCGTTTCTCAGTTTTTCAATGTCTTCTAACATGGTAAATCCATTGTTAATTTTCATTTATTTAATAATTAATGACACAGTTCTTAAGCATGTATGTATGGTCATATTTTCCTTCCATTTGTATTTCTATTTTACCATTCATTGTGAAATTTTTGACTGGATTATAGAAATTTTGTAGGCTTTGGAAGGTTTCCAAGTATGCCTTTGGCTTCTGCCATATTGATGCCTCATGTATTGTACTATAGTAATCCAGGAAAAAGTGATGTGCCTTTGAGTTTTTATTCAAGATTTTCTCCCAAATAACTTAAATGTCCTATTCGTTACAGTTTACTTTCTGTTGTTTTTTTTAAATTTAATTTTAATTGAATTTTTGCATAAGTTTACTTCTAGATTCTCTATTCTGCTCTGACTCCTCTTTTAATTCATACACCAGCTCATATTTATAGATATTTACTAGCAAAATAAAATTTTCTATTTGTGTCTTTTTAAGCAAAATTTTCCTTTAGTTTTTTTTTTTTCTCTCTCTCTCTTTTATAAGCTGGGTCTTCTCACAGCAATTTTTGTATCTGACACAATTCATAAAAATTTTAAATTTCCACAAATTTATATCTAGCTTCATACTTTCTATGCCTCTCCAGAATAAGATATTTCAGTTTTATAAAAAAAGTTATCTACTTTTATTTAAAAATATAAGAGATAAATAATAGGAAATTCATGTGACATTTGAAAAAATGTTGCATGGACATTTGTTTTATTAAATTTTATTTAAGAATTATTTTCCCCATTAAAATAAACAATTTGTTTTTGGTTTTAGGTTTGCAATAGTGAATATTCTTGTCAATGTTTTCGAGGATTTGCTCCTCCAAATTGTAGAGAACATCCAACATCACCAGGAGGAAGTCTCTATGACGGGTTTTGGGTATTCAATGCTGATAGTTAGTATCTCGATCAGTGTGGTCCCACAGAACTTTCTGCATTTATAGACATGTTTTACATCTCCACTGTTGATAAGGCTGTTGTGCACCTGACATGTAGATAGTGCAACTGAGGAAGTAAAATTTTCACTTTATTTTATGTTACTTAATTTAAATTTAAATGGCCACCTGTGGCTAGGGGGCTACTCTACTCAATAGGGGCTACTCTATAAATCATACTGTCAATCTAAGTGTTGTATACCTTTTTAATTCAGATCTAGAAGTGAACTTTTCATTAGGCTTCTCCTTAATTTTAACCATGGATGCTCAAACATTACTATTTATATAGCAGAGTTTTCTAGATTGGTGCTATTAAATTATAGAATGGGTGATAGATTTTTTTAAAAAATATATTTTGTTGATTTTTTACAGAGAGGAAGGGAGAGGGATAGAGAGTTAGAAACATCGATGAGAGAGAAACATCGATCAGCTGCCTCCTGCACACTCCCCACTGGGGATGTGCCCGCAACCAAGGTACATGCCCTTGACCGGAATCGAACCTGGGACCCTTGAGTCCGCAGGCCGACGCTCTATCCACTGAGCCAAACCGGTTTGGGCGAGTGATAGATTTTTATATAGTCTATATCCCAAGGATGTTAACTATTCTGATGTGCTAATTTATAACTAAGTTGCATTTTTAAGCTAAACATACTATAGAAAGATAAAAATAATGAAATCTTTCATAACTTTAGCAAATGGTTAGTAGATGGTACCAAAAGTTCCCATTTATTTGGTGAACATTCATGTACAAATGTGGTATATTATATTTCTCTAAACTTCACCATGTATAAATCTCATAAGAGCTTATTTCTACTAATGTCTTTTCATCATTGGTACTTTTGTTGTTATATATTTTATTTATATATTATAAAACTGACAAGACATTATCATTTGCCTTTAGTAGCTAATAGTTTCCTAAATATTTTTAATACAAATATATATATATGTATATATATATATATATATATATATATATATATACATATATATTTGTATATATTAGCCCACTGAGTTACTGTTTTTTGGGGGCTTTTCAACTCTTCCAGCACATTCAAATTTCCCTATGGGTCATTTCCTTTCAGACTGAAAAACTTCCTATTGTATTTCTTTTTGGTCTATTTTGCAGTGACCATATGTTTCAGCCTTTGTTTGTATTTAAAGTGGTTTTATAGTGTCTACATTTGCCAAAAATATTTCAGTGGAAGTAGATTTCTACATTGAAAAATGTTCCTCTCAGCTGTTCAAAGATATAGTCACACTGTATCCTGGCTTCCTTTTCCTGATGAGAATACAGCTGTCATTCTTCTTATGCATCTCAATAATATAATTATTCTTTTGCTCTTTGTCTGAGTTTCAGACTTATTTTCTGTTTTTGATTATCCACAGTCTCACTATGATTTGCCAAATGTGTTTTTCTTTGAAGTTATCCTGTTTGAAATAAATTGGCTGAGATTCTTGAATCTATGGATGGATGTATTCTTGGAAATTTTGAAAAAAAAATCCCAGCCTTTGTCTCTTTTTAATACTTATTTTTTATTAAACATATTTGCCTTTTAAAAATTTATACACATTAGCATGTTCACTCTGTGGTATACAATTCTATGGGTACAAAAAAAAAAACGAGCAGACTTATTTTCCCATCAGCTGTCATCATGATACATAATAGATTTAGCACCCAAAATCCTTCCTCTGGCTCCTTTTTTTGCAGTCATCCCCTACTGTTAATTCCCGGAAAGTAATTACCTGTTCTCTGCTCCTAGATATTCCCCTTTCCCAGAATGACATATGCATTTGAGATTCATTTCTGTTGTCATGTTTTAATAGTTCATTAATTTTTATTTTTAACTAGCCTTCTATTAAAAAGATGTACTATAGTTAGCTTATCAATTCATCCATCGAAGGTTATTTGTGTTATTTCAAGATTTTGGCAATGAAGAATAAAGCTGATATAAATATATAGACTTTTACATACATATGTATAATATATATACTGTACATATAGAATATACATATATTGTCACTTTTTGGTGGGTAAACACCTAGGGATAAGATTGCTGGGTCACTTAATAAGTGTATGTTTTTAGTGAGTGTACTTATAGTTTTATAAGAAACCGCCAAATTATTTTCAAAAGTGGCTGTACCATTTTTCCTTCACCCCATTCATCAATGAGAGAGCCAGTTTCTCTGCACAGATAGCACGCACTTCACAAGCACTTAGATATTGTTATTTTTGATTGTTTGTTTAGTTCAATTTTGTTTTGCCAGTTTTAGATATGTAATGATATTTTATTGGGTGTTTATTTAGTTTATAGTTATAGATTCACAATAAATAGCAAAGAAATGTAAAAGGAAGTTTCGTGTACCCTTCAGTCAGACTCCATCAACGAAACATGTCTCAATACTATAGTCCAATATCAAAACCTGGAGGTGGACATTGACAAAATACATAGATCTTTTTCAATCTTCACCAGTATGCACTCACTCACTTCTGTATGTGGGTGCACATATTTAGTTCTGTGCAATTTTGTTACATGTTCAAATTGATGTAGTCACCACCACAATTGAGATGCAGAACTGTACCATCACAACATGTATTATCACTAAACTAATATTAGTCCTTTTTACAGATACACTGATCCCTTCTTTCCTCCTTTCCTAACTCCTGGCAACCCCTGAACTGCTCTGTCCCTCTAATTATGTTATTTCACAAATGTTACATAAATACTTTCATACAATTTGTCTCTAAGATTGACTTCTTTCTCTTGCATAAATTTCATGAACTGAATATAAGTTGTTGCATATATGAATACTTCATTTTTTATTGATGATTGGTATTTCTTTGTATGGGTGTATCAAAATTTCTTTAATTATTCACTCATGAAGGACATTTGCTTGGTTGCCAATATTTAGCTACTGGTATCATGATTAGATCTGCTATGAATATTCATGTGGAATATTATGAATAAAAGTAAATTTTTAATTCTCTGGAAAACATGCTCATGAGTGAAATTGATGGATAGATAGTAAGACTTTTATAGTTTTAAAAGTGGTTGTAATTTGCACTTCCCTAATGGGTAATGATATTAAATATATTCAATGTGTTAATTTGGCCTCTGCATATCTTTTAGCGAAAAGTCTGTTCTGCTCTCTTTTTTTCTGCATTAGACTGAGTATAAATGATAAAATACACTCCTCCATCAAGATTCTTTTCTTTATCACTGTGGGCAGTAAAATAAAATTTATGAATTTTCAGTTTTGTCCAGTAGAAACTAACATAAAAAGAAAGAAATGGACCCCAGGGTTCTTTTTTACCTTCTTGGAAATGGATACAGTATATTAATTTGGACACCAAAATCAGAAAACTGCAATTTTCCAATGGAATAAATTTTGGAAACCAGATATAAACCCTTGCTTATGTGGTCCAATTATTTTCCATAATGATGCCATGATCATTCAATGGGGGAAAGAACAGCCTTTTCAGCAAATGGTATTGGGATAGCATATGTCAACAAGCAAAAGAATAAGCTTGGATGTTTATGGGAATGATATGCAAAAATTAACTACAAATGGGTCAGAAATTAAATGTGAGAGCTAAAATGATAAAATTCTTAGAAGAAAGCAGAGGGAATTATTAAAAACATTGGGTTTTGCAGTAATTTATTGGCTATAGGACCAGAAATAAGCAAAGAGAAATAGATACATTTGAATTCATAATCATTAAAAACTGTTTTCCAGCAAAGAGTATGATCAACTCAAAGTGAAAAGGATTGCCCATGTTATAGGAGAAAATGTTTACAAATTATATATCTGATGAAAAATTAATATCCATTTTATGTAAAGAACTCCTACAGATTTACAACAAGAAAACAACCAAATTAACAAATGGGTAAAAGACTTGAATAAATATTTCTACAAATAATTTACCCACATGGTCAATAAGCACATGAAAACATGCTCAACATCTCAAATTGATAGGATATTGTGGGCCAAACCTACAGGCTTATAAAAAAATTGAGAAAATATTGTGTTGATGAGGATATGAAGAGAGTGGAGCCCCTGGGCATTGTTGGTGGAATGTAAAATTATGCAGCCTTTTTGGAAATTAGTATAAGCAACAAGCAATGAGTGAAACAAGAGATTGATCTAACTTCATACAAAATTAAAAACTTTTGTGCTGCAAATGACACAACCAAGAAAGTGAAAGACAAATTACAGAATGGGTAAAAATATTTGCACATCTTGTATCTGATATGCAAGTTGTGTTTCCAGAATATATAAAGAACTCTTACAAGTCCATAGTAAAAATATAACCCAATTAAAACTGAGAAGGGGTTTAAATAAATATATCTTCATAGGAGATATACCAATAGCTCATAAACCCATGAAAAGGTGCTAAACATTTTAGGAAAATGTAAATCAAAACCACATGAATTACTAGTTCACACTCCTTAGGTAGATTATAATAAAAAGTAACAGGCAACGTGTTATTAGTGAGGATGTGGAGAAATTGGGATTTTCTTAGTGCTTTTTCCAGCAGTGCGCAAACTCTGATATCTTATTTTCAATCTCAAAACAGTAAGAGCTGCCTTTGATTGGCTTCAGATTAGACCTCCACTAAGGACACCTGGGAGGCTATTACAACACTTCCGGGTCCCTAATCTACAGAGCAATTGTGCTGCACCCTGCAGTTCTAGCCATTTCTGTGCAGTGAACTCTGTGTTTTGGCTCCTTAACTCAGTGAAGTGCTGCACTTTGCCTAGGACTCCAATTCTCTGCTGATGTCAGCAAATTCTCCATAAGTAGAGCAGAATTTTCATAAAATCAACATCATATTTTCCTTCCTTCCGGTATTATAGTTTTGCATTTCCTGTTGACTTAAAGAAATTATTTCCCTCATGTAGATTGTCTTGTTTTATATTTTTATTATAAGAGGACTAGTCCAGCACCATTTAATGAAAAGATTTCATCAGAGCTGAAGTGGAAGCCCTACCTTCCTTAGGGCATTGGGTGTCTCTCAATCCAATAAGTAGGTGCAATTTCTTTAATCAGCCTTTAGTACATGAGAAGAAAGATCCACTTCCAATATGATATTGTGAGTGAAGATGGATAATGGAGAATTGACCTTTTCAGATGGCTGAAGCAGGAAAAGGAGAGTTTTAAAACTATTGATTGCGTTCTCCCATAATGTATGATAGCTACATATTTGCATGATTTCAATATTTTTGCATATATTTTTCAATTTATTTCTATAACACATAAACATTGTGAATCACTTTATTTTAGTCAAATCACTGCTTATCAACATGTAATTGGGTTTTATTTCTAAGTTATTGGACTTTTCTCTTTTGTGTGGGGGGAACACTAATTGCATTTACATTTAATATTATCACAGGTTAATTGGTGGTAATTCTGGTAGCTTAATTTAGTTTTCTGTATTCTAGTTGTCTGGAATATTTCTTTTGTTAAATTGGGCCTAGTTTTCATAGATTTAAAATGTTTTCCTATAATATCTTCTAAAACTTTAAGAATATCTATTTTTTTCTAATTAATATAATCAAAATTAGGACAACATCATCTTACACAGTCAATATGAAAATTTCACCTGGTTTACTATCATTAATTGGGCTTTACAACCTTGAGTTATGTCAATTTTTCATTGAATCATTTTTTAAAAAACAGTTCTTTTGTAAGCTCCATATTTTTAAACTGAAGAGCTTATTAGGTTGTAATATCCATTTCATCTGTTTTCAGCAGGAATCAATAGACCAGAATATGATAAAATACATTAGAATATAAAATATTAAAAAAGATTATATGTGTAATGATTTGAAATAAAGTATGACAATGATATTGATATGTGTTGAGTGGCATGAATATACAATGCACTTTGTGGCATAGTCATAGAATATTGGAAAACACTTTTAAATTTAATTTTATTCATTGTATGACTGTATTATTGGAATCACACATTTTTATAAATCAAAATTATAATATGATTAAATTTAACTTTAAAAATTATTTCATATTTTCAGAAAAAGTTGCATACATGCCTACAACATATCATCGTTCTGGTCTTCAAAAAGGTGTCCTCTTGTTCAGTGTCTGCCTTTTCCTATCTTTCCTTATTTTAATCGCCATCATTGCTCTTACATGGAATAAAATGAAATTTTGGAAAAGAGAGGGAACACTAAGTGAAGGGTAAGTAAACTTATTATTTCTTATATTTATATTGAAATGTATTATGGAAAAAATTAAAATGTAATTCAGAATATTACAAGTAGGAATTCTTGGATGGATTGGGTTGATGGGTAGAAATACTGACTCTTAGTGTATAGTTTGTTTTTTCAGGTTGTAAGCAGGTAGGTACTCTTCATGTGCATATAGGCCCAGGAGCAACTGAAGCTACTCAATAAATCCTCAGTGCCTTTCAAATAGAAAGCCATTCAGGTAAAATTGCTTTAGGAGGTTTTTGTTTCCTAAGCAACCCCACATTCAGGTGTGCCATGGAGATTAATAGAGATAGGGAAGCCAATTTTATGAACAAAATATGTAGAAGGTAAGAAAAATGTTAGACAGCAAAGAGTAAGAGAGAGAACACAGGCTACTGCCCATTTTACACATAATTAATATTGCTCATGTGTTTCTAAAGTTAGAATTAAGGTACTTGCTTATCTTTATACACCAATACAAGCTGCAATGTGCTTAGTGAATATTCAGGAAAATGAGAATGCAGAATAGAAGATAAATGGGTCTCTTTATCCCATGCTAAAGAAAAATGGTTCTCTTTCTTACTTTTGGAGAGATAAATACAATAATGGTAGAAAATCTTCAACACCTCTATTCCCCAAGTTAGTTAATTTTATTTACAGTATAAACAAGTGAACAGTAACTAATTAAAGTCAGTGTAGTATTCTGCCTGATTTGTGTAGATATTCACATAATCATCAAATTAATATAAATGGACTTGAATGAATACCTGGCATAAGTCTTCTTGTGCCCTTGCTTAAGACATCTTGGACAAATCTGAATAGTTGCTGGAAGTAAACCTGACTTTTAAAAGAGATGTTACAGTGGGGAATGATTGATCATAACTAAAACTGGTCTTGACAGTCTAAGTTTTAGAGCAACACTAAGGAGCTTCAGGGTTGCAAGGATAAGAAATGATGTGGAGCTGAATCATCAATGGGTGGTAATGAACTGCACTGTCAGGAGCTACTGTGCAGTTCGTTTCATCACTCAAAGGCTTTATGATTGACACCATCTCTTCCTGTGTATGTTTGTCCATTCTCAAAAAAGTGACTGCTCTGCCTGCACAAGGCAGGGAATACCTATCTAAACTTTGACTAAATTCATTAAAAAAAATCACCAAGAGTCAGTCTATAATCAATGCCTCTTAGTTCACATTCTCAAGAGACAGAAGGAAATCAGTGTGGAAGTGTACCTAAATTCAGCCTGTGTTCTATCTGGACTTATAAACCTGAGTTAGTTGTTCAAATCTGATCTTATTACCTTGGCCAAGGAATTATAGCCATGTAGCAGGAACCTGGGCACCATGATATTTTTCTTCCACAGGAACTGTATAGTTATTGGAGTTTTCCAAAGGAAAAATTGGAGATTATAAATACTACCAAAAGTAACTACATGTAGATGAAAGACTTAGAGGCCTCACTATGGACCTCATGAATGATAGTGAAAAGTTAGTGATTTACATAGTTTTTGGTAGAAATATCGTAACCGGATAGATAATAATTGAAATATTTGCCTATTTGCATATAGGTTACCTTTTTAACTTTGGATGTGCATTATTTACTTATATATCCCTCTTTTCTTTCTTGTAGAGAAGATAGAGAAAATAGTAGATTGGTTTTTAGTTTGAAATGTATATAAGCTTAATATATTTAGTAGTTAGGTCAACATTAGAAAGATCAAATATTTAATATAGCCGTAATGGAGTGAAGATGGGAAGTAAGTAAATAATGATATATATTTTTTGAGTTATTAGTACAAATATAGCTTTGTTACTTTTCTTGATTTTGCTTAAGATTACAATATTTCCTAAACCTAAAACTAATGTTATTTCTTTTATACAGAACTTCTAGTATGTTAGAAGACAGCAGTGCTGATAGCAGCAGGACATACACAGAGTTAAAGGTGAAATGAAGGGTTCAAGCTGTTAACAAAATATCATTGCTCATATATTTTTAAAATCTTTAATTATACCTCACTATGAGACCCATTATTTCCATGTTTCATCATCATTATTACTTGTCAATATCCTATACTAGAACAAAAGCTAATTCAAATTTTGTTTTGGACTCTTTAGTCAATGTCAACCAGTTTTAGCCAGTGATGTTTTTTTCAACTATTTTTCTTTTCGTAAAAGAAGTGACTTTGAAGAGATTTAAATATATTCTTTTTTTTTTTTATTGACTTTATCTTTTTTTTTTTTTAAATCTTTATTGTTCAGATTATTACATTTGTTCCTCTTTTTTTCCCCCATAACTCCCCTCCTTCCAGCTCCCAACCCACCCTCCACCCTCACTCCCCACCCACTGTGTTCATCCATAGGTGCATGATTTTTGTCCAGTCACTTCCCGCATCTCCCACACCCCTTTTCCCCCCAAGAATAGTTAGTCCATTCCCTTTCTATGTCCCTGATTCTATTATAATCACCAGTTCATTCTGTACATCAGGTTATTTATTCACTTGATTGTTAGATTCATTTGTTGATAGATGCATATTTGTTGTTCATAATTTGTATCTTTACCTTTTTCTTCTTCTTCCTCTTCTTAAAGGATACCTTTCAGCATTTCATATAATACTGGTTTGGCGGTGGTGAACTCCTTTAGCTTTTCCTTATCTGTGAAGCTCTTTATCTGACCTTGAATTCTGAATGATAGCTTTGCTGGATAAAGTAATCTTGGTTGTAGGTTCTTGGTATTCAGCACTTTGAATATTTCTTGCCATTCCCTTCTGGCCTGCAAAGTTTCTGTTGAGAAATCAGCTGACAGTCGTATGGGTATTCCCTTGTAGGTAATTGAGCCTCTTTCTCTTGCTGCTTTTAAGATTCTCTCTTTGTCTTTTGCTCTTGGCATTTTAATGATGATGTGTCTTGGTGTGGTCCTCTTTGGATTCCTTTTGTTTGGGGTTCTCTGCGCTTCTTGAACCTGTAAGTCCATTTCTTTCTCCAGGTGGGGGAAGTTTTCTGCCATTATTTCTTGAAATAGGTTTTCAATATCTTGCTGTCTCTCATCTTCTGGCACTCCAATAATTCTGATATTAGACCGCTTAAAGCTGTCCCAGAGGCTCCTTACACTATCTTCACACTTTCGGATTCTTTTTTCATTTTGCTTTTCCAATTGGGTGTTTTTTGTCGAATCTTTGGTTTGATTCTTGAGCTCCTCTGGTCTGCTATTGGGTATAATATTCTTTATTTCAGTCCGTGTATGCTTACTTTCTAATTTCTTTATCGTAGCATCGAGGGTCTCATTAGTTTTCGTGAGGCTCTGCACAAATTTATGGCAAGCCCTCAAAATTGCGATTCTTAGCTCCATATCCTCCATTTCTGTCATGTTTTTTTGTCTCCGCATCTTTTATGCTTTCTTGGTGCACCCCCTTGTGGTCTCTGTGCGCAGTCTTGTTCTAGCCAAGCCTTAATTGTTGTAGTTAACACTAGAGGGATTTGACCACCAGGCGGACTGGCTGTTGGAATCAGCTGTGCGGAAAACGTCTGTCTTCTGGGGAGGCGCTAATCCAGCCTTTGCCTGAGGCGATCGGCAAATGGCTGTGCGCAGAGCTTGGGTGGGCGGGATCAACAGGGCGGGGGGAGGGAGCCGCTATGGCCGCTCTCAGTCCGTCCCCAGGGGTTCTGCCTCTCTGTCCCAGCAACCGCTGCAAACCTCGGAGGGGCCGTAGCCAGACAGTCCCACTTCTCCCGTTTGAGTCTGGGTCCCTAGAGACTCGCCCGGATCTGTAGCCCAGAGTCTGAAACTCACTCCTGATTGAAAACGACAACCGCGCCCTCAGCCGCCAGCCCGCTTTGCGCGCGCACCACCTCACCACCGCACCGCCGTACCTTTAAATTTTCCACACTACGCCTCCTCTGAGCGTCGGAATGCTGTTGTTTTTGCTTCTAGTTGAAGAGTCTCTCCTCAGCCAGCCTTCCTGTGGTTCTGGTTGATGTCCGTTCCGTCTTTTAGTTGTATTTTTAAAGTGGTTGTTTGAGGCAGCAAACTCCGGTGTTTCCCTATGCCGCCATCTTCGATCTCCTAAATATATTCTTAAAATAGTTATGAGTTATCATGTATCCTGCTCATTTATTTAATGTGATAACTGATAGACTTAAATGAATTATTTTCAAACATTTACATTTCTCCCTACGATTCCATGGTTATGGTTACTCTTGTTTTATAAATGAGAAAACAGACATATGAATTTAAATAATTCCCCATGTGTATAGAATTTTAGTAAGTTTTGGAGCTAGAGTTGAAGGTAATCTGACTCAAGGGTTTAAGTTAAAAACTCCACCATTTTGACACATATAGCCTGTTGTATAACTACATGTGGGGAATAAAATTTACATTTACTGAGGACGTATTAGAGGCCATGGAAAACGTTACATGCGCTCTCTAAGGCAGAAAGACAATAACTTACTCTAAGATGTAATAAAGTCAGCATCTGTATATAGTTTTCAATTTTTAACTCATATGCATAAAGAAATCATGACATTTGACATATTAGGCTTATCACTTGGGGTAAATGGAAGAATTAAAAAATCCAATCATGAGCGAGGTCAGAGTTCATCCAATAAATTATGTGTCATTCCTCCATATCTGACCTTGAGAGTTTAATCAATGTATCTGTATCTGTTTCCTCATCTGCCACCAGAGAACACATTTATAACTCCTATGCAGAATGTAAATTAGTCTTATTTCTGACTAGACCAATCTCTACTTCTTCTTTGATTACTCTGTTAAAATCCACACCTGAGGTGAGGATTTTGGCACTTAGCTCACTGTCTTCCTTTCATGTCCTTGTCCTCCAATCATAGTCTTATCCTTGTGCTGGGTTATCTTCCCTTAAACTAATCACCACCACCCAACTTCAGTCATTTTCTCCTAGAGCAGTGATGGCGAACTTATGACAGGCGAACTCATTTTTTTGGTTGATTTTTCTTTGTTAAATAGCATTTAAATATATAAAATAAACATCAAAAAATATAAGTCTTTGTTTTACTATGGTTGCAAATATTAAAAAATTTCTATATGTGACATGGCACCAGAGTTAAGTTAGGGTTTTTCAAAATGCTGACACGCTGAGCTCAAAAGGTTCGCCTTCACTGTCCTAGAGCAATACAGAGATCTTGCCACTTCTCTGATTTCTTCCAAATCTTAAGTTATAAATTCAATATCTTGCTTTGTTTTACATGTTTTTTCTTTTTCTTTTTTTGGTCTTTCTCAGTCTTCATCTGCCATCAGAACTTTATAGTTACATTAAGATCTTGCCTCAAAAATTTAAAATAGTGGGTTTGGCACTTAGTCCATAAGCAACAAATACATTTCATAAATTGATTGTATAGTGTATTGAAAGTGATTAATCAGATGGGAAAGATTAGGGCAATAGGGGTAATTGGAAGAGTTGATGTTGATGAAAGAACTTGATAGCAATTTTTAAAAAATTGGTTGACTAAGAGAGTCTCTTTGAGCAAGTGATATGTAAGTGAAGAATTGAAGAAGGTAAAAATATTTACCCAGTTTAGATGTTTGAAAGAACATCTCAAGGACTCACAGGATCATCTCAAATGAAGCTTTTATTTAAATGCAAAGCATACAGCACAGCAAGAGAGAGTGCAGGCAAGTAATGAAGGTCAGAGAGACACCTCAGGTACAAGGTCTCAAGGTTCCATTAAAATTTTTTTTAAATAGATGATCATCAATTTCACTGCCCTTATCTAGGAAAGGTGTGAAAGCAGACTTCCAGCTCCTCCAGAATTAAAGGTAGAGCTTTACCTTTTCTGCAACAATTCAATGCTGTCTTATATAGGGATTCAGGTGGCAAAGCTATACTTGCATATATCTGGGCAGGAACTTTCCACATATTAGAATGATCCAATGGGAAAAAAGTCAGGAATATTTGTTAAATAACAGTGATGTCAGTTTATCTCTAGCAGAGTTGAAAGAAACAAGGACAGAGAATAAAAGTGAAGAAACCAGATAGTGGAGAACTCCTGCAATAACCTAAGAGAAAACAGGATGGTACCTCAGACAAGTAATAGTAAAAACAGTTTCAGGAATAATTTTTTTTAAGATGAACTAACAAAATAAATTGACGGCTTGGATGTAGACTAAGAAAAAGTACATAAATAATGTTTATTGATCAAGAGCAGGATGATAGGAAGGGTAAAATGTAAACCCAGACCTGTTTCTAAATTTGTGCTCTTAATACATTTTAAGATTTATTTTTAAATGTATGAACATTGAAAGATAAACATCTACATAGGTAATCATGAGCCAAGACAATTGTCTGGTGTGCTCTGGTAAGGAGTTTACATTTTGTCATATATGAATGGGAACATGTGAAAGTATTTTTGAAGTAGCCTGGGAGGCATTTAACATGATATGGTTTGCTGTAATGAGACAGTGAAAAATTCAGTCAGATTCAGCCAGGACTAGAGTTGAGCGAAATATCTATGAGAGTACGGACTACACAGGAAAGATGTGATGAGGGCAGGTTTGGAAAAGAAGAAAAGATCAAAAAGTTTTGTGGGATATAAAAGAGGTCAAGTCCAGTAAGTGGTCAGTGATTGATATATTTGAGGTAGAATAACAAAGAATTATGAAGACTAAAACATTTCTGACAAAATTGAAAATCACACCTTTTACTAATGACATATTGTAGAGTAGGCTAGAAGCACTTTGGTTTTGGAAAGATGATATGCAGGGGAGTGAAGTGTGAGTTTTGTTTTGAATATGTGTATGTGGGCCACCTGTTGGATATGCACAGAACGCACTCAGAAATACTCCTCCTCTGTAGACAAAAATAGACCAATTAATCATTATTATTATTTATTTCTTCTGATATTTTTATTATTCTTTTCCTCTCTGTTTCCTTGTGGGTGATTTTCTTTTACCCATGTGAAGCATAGAGACTGTGTAAGTGAGATATTTATAAATACCAATTTATGATATATTTTTAATGTGGCTATCACAAAGAATTCAGGAAAAGGAAATTGGTTTACAAATTTTGTGGAACACAGGTAAGGATCATGACAGTATAACCAGTGTCTTATTATACTAATTTAAATGCTATACCTATAGATGCATAGTAAAATTAGACAGTTTTATTAAGTTAAAATCTAACCTTTCTATTTTCTATATTTCTTTTACAGCAGTGACGGGGAAATAATGTCAAAAAGCCATAGGTTGGAGAAAAGATATTACCAAGAAATTCACCATTAACTGGCTTGATTCAAAAAATGAATAAAAATCTGCCTTTTTCTCCTTTTGTTATGGCTTAAAGCTTTCAGTTTCACAAACCAAAATAAATCCTGTGAGTGAAAGTATGTAGGCTTGTGTCTGCTGATTCTTCTACTTGCTGGGATCCTTTAGTGGAAAATAAGTGGTTTTGCCTCTTTTGAAGGAGGGAGGCTGTTACATCCCGAGGAGGACATTCCTTTGTCCACTGCAGCTGCCTGCTCTCAGATGCCTAAGGCCATGCTAACTGCTCCCATCTCAATATCTCTCCAATACCTTGTGATTCCCTTCCCCATCCATTCCAGGCTTGGGATTTGAAGTGTTGCCAAGTAAGCCCAGCCCCAAGCCCCCAGAGAGTCACTAACATCCCACTCATCTTCAAGGAATTGCTCCCACTGAGTTCCTGGTCATAGATAATTATTCTGTCTCCAGGTAATACGTTCTTGACCTCATGTAACTTGGGATCTAGGCTATATCATTGTCCTTTTGTGGCACCCAGTTTGCTGCTCTTTCTTTACTTAAAGCTGAGCGTTTCTGGGTAAGATTTTCTTGCTTTAGTGTTGCTTCTCCCCATCTTGCTCTTACTGAGATTGGTACACTTCTGCATACCTCAAACCATTATACATGGGTTAGAAACCATCAGCCTCCCTGGACATAATTAGGAATTTCAGATTCTCCACTAATACGAAAAGATGCTCTTGGGTCAGGGTTGGGAGTACCTCACCACAAAGGCTAAGAATTTCCTTTTCTAAATGTCCATCAACTGTGGAGGTAATGATGCTTTTGCCAGAGTAATTTTAAAAAACTCAAGGGATCAAAGCCTGTCTGCAATAAGCAATGAGGAAATGGTTTGCATTTTGATTTTTGAGAACTTACATCTGTCATTAAATAAAGATTTCATACCAGAGTATACCTATATAACTTTTAATTAGATTATTTTTATTGCTATTGAGTTGAGTTCCTTATATATTTTGGATACTAATCCATTATCAGATGTAAAATTTATAAATATTCATTCACAGAACATAGAAAATCTCTTCAGTCTACTAATTGTTTCTTTTGCTGTGCAGAAACTTCTTAGTTTGATGCAATTCCATTGTCTATTTTTGCTTTTGCCACCTGTGTTTTGGGATCATACCGAAAATACTGCTGTCCAGACCATAATCAAGAAGCTTTTGCCTATGTTTCCTTGTAATTGTTTTAGCGTTTCAGGTCTTATGTGTAAGTCTTTTATCCATTTTGAGTTTATTTTGGGGTAAGGTTCCAGATCAGACAAAATTGCTGGGGTCCAACCCCAACAGGTCCAGGGGTCCCCAAAGGTGTGGACGGAGTCGGCGAAGAAGGAATGTCACGGAGACAGCCTTCAGTTGATCAGCAGCCTAGCCAGGATCTCTAGCCAGGAACTCCAGCCAAGTTCTGGTCAGGATCTCCAGCGAAGTTCTGGTCAGGATTTCCAGCAAAGTTCTGGTTTGGTACTCCAGCGGAAGTTCTGGCCAAGTTCTGGTTTGGATCTCCAGCCAAGTTCTGGCTAGGATCTCCAGTGAAGTTCTGGTGCCAGGTTCTGTCCAGGATCTTTTGCCATGTTCTCTCCCCAGGTTCTCTCTCTAGGTTCTGTCTCTAGGTTCTGTCTCTAGGTTCTGTCTCTAGGTTCTTCAGCCAGGTTCTCTTGCTAGGTTCTGTTTCTAGGTTCTGTCTTTTGTTGTCTTGTTACATCTGTATTTATACCAGTTGATTTTAATCCTGTCAATTTCTATTCCAAAGGTTAGGGCATTGTTTCTTATATCTCCATTCCAGGGAGTAAAGATTATGTAGCTTAAGCGTGATTGTTCTTAGTTAAAGTGATTAACTACCCACCTGGCACTTAGTTAAGGGGTTTTATTCCCTCCCTAACTTCAGGGAAAAATTCCTACCTGGGGAAACAACCTTTCTCGGAGAGGTGACCTTGGTTAAAACACATAGCGCCAAGAAGGGGAGCAAACATATTAAGAACAGTATGCCATATACGCCAGGTCCCTTGAAACATATGCTGTGCAGATGTTTCTTCTCTGCAGCGACTGTGTCAAGCAGCAAGGATGGACCGGCTCCCGGCACAAAATGATTCTTTAACAAAGTAAGTGTAATAATAAACATAATTTTAAAATGGACATGTATGAACTCTGGCATGTAGTTCATTCAGTTGGTTAGAGTGTCCTGAGGATATAAGATTATAGTTCCAACTCCAGTCAGGGCACATACAAGAAACAAGCAATGAATGCAAAACTTAGTGGAACAACAAATCAATACTTCTTTTCTTTCTCTCTCTCCATTTTTCTATCTCTCTCTCTAAATCAATAAATAAGATAAAATGTATATATATTAATTGATTTGGGCCATGTTGTCCAGTAAGAATAGCCATAAAATAAGAATAATTTCTTAATTTCAAGCAATTCTGTAACATCACCATCATTGGTGTTGGCCCAACCTTCTGTGGCACTGTACTTTGCAGATGTGATGTTTCAGAGTCTACAGTAAGGAAAACATGTGTGTGCTTTACACACACACACAGAGACACACACAGACACAGAGACACACATACATACATTGTGTGATTCCAGGAAGAGGCTCCTCTCATTAGATGCTAAGCACTGTCAGAAACTGTCCTTCTTTGGCTCTCAGCTTGAAGCTCTAAGCAATCCACAGGTTGTGTCTGTCTCCAAAGGACTTGGCTGCAAGTAGGAGGGGCCAATCTGCCCTCTAAAACAGGTTCCTTAGCAGCCTGGGGCCCAGCAAACTTCGGTTGGTTCCCTGGACTCTGCCTCTGCCTTCCTTGGCCTGCTAGCCAACTGTCAATTTTAATCACTCAGAAGTTTGTTTCTGAAAGGGCTTTTGGTGGGGGAAGTGCTGTTCAGATTTCAGGGAATTTTGTGGATGTGTTTTCCTGTCCCAGAGCCTCTGTGAGTGGCCCAAAATATTACTCTGCCCTGTATGCAGTCCAGTGGGATCAGCTGGAAACCTGGAATTTCTATCAGCCTTCCCAGGGGGGAAGTGCCAGTCAGGTTCCTGGGATAGTGGGTTGGACAGCCCCTCTCTCAATCGTGTCACTGACACTCCCTGAGGCTGTTCAAACCTGTAGACTTGGCCTCTGCTTTTGTAGCCTCTGAGAAGATCAAAATTCAGGGTGTGGCAGGCAGGACTCCTGAGGGTAGGGTGCACTGAGTCCCCTAGGGCAGAGTTTTATCTTTTCATGTCCTACAAGCTACTGGGAGCTGCTAGCTCCTTTCAGGAAAAATGGTCATTTCAGCCCAGCAGATGTGGCTCAGTGGTTGAGCGTAGACCAATGAACCAGGAGGTCACAGTTCCATTCCTGTTCAGTGCACATGCCAGGGTAGTGGGCTCAATCCCCAGTTGGGGGTGTGTAGGAGGCAAACGATCAATGTTTCTCTCTCATCATTGATGTTTCTGTCTTTCTCTCCCTCTCCCTTCCTCTCTGAAATCAATAAAAAAATATTTTTTAAAAAAATGGCCATTTCAGTTTGGGGCATATGACCAAATGCAGGACTCCTGGCCGTCACTTTTCTACATCTCCCCCCAATGTTTTTCACCCCAGCTTCTCCTTTGCACCTCAAGTCTGCACCTCCCTCCCTGTACCAAGGCCTCCAGGGAGTAGCTGCAGATCAAAACTCCTGTGCTCTGGGTTTAAAAAAAAAAAAAAAAAAAAAGACACACACAGAAAAACAGAAACTGAGGCTGCCATTCTGATCAGCTCTGGGCTACTGGCTCCAGACTCTGCCATGGCCACAGCCCTGCCACCTTTCACAGCTGGATGTTTCGAGTGCCACAGGTCTCAGCACTGGTGCTCCGAGCTGTGGACCCTCCTGTAGCCAAGTGTTCCCTCCTCATCTTGGCCTGCCACCTTGGAAGCTGGGTCAGCTCCTCTCCTGACCTCACCCTTCCTACCAGTCTCCAGGTGTATTCTGTCTGTCCTTCATATAAAGTCTGCTCCTCAGCTGGGCCTCAGTTGGTAATTCCGGATATATGTTCCCCACTTCAGTTTTATTTCTAGTCTAACCCTGGAGGTGCCAAGAAGGGTCTGCCTATTAGGCTGCCATTTTATCCTATACATCAAATTGAGGAAGTTCCTTTATATCAGCGGTTCTCAACTTGTGGGTTGCGACCCCTTTGACGGTCAAACGACCCTTTCACAGGGGTCGCCTAAGGCCATCCTGCATATCAGATATTTACATTATGAGTAATAACAGTAGCAAAATTATAGTTATGAAGTCGCAACGAAAATAATTTTATGGTTGGGGTCACAACATGAGGAACTGTATTTAAAGGGCCAGAAGGTTGAGAACCACTGTTTTATATCCTTAATTTATTGAGTGCTTTTATATTGAATAGACATTGATTTTTCTAAAACTTTTGTACATCTACTGGCTTGATTAGATTAGCAGAATATTAATTTACTAGAGGCCCGGTACACGAAATTCATGCATGGGGGGAGGGGTGTCCCTCAGCCCAGCCTGCACCTTCTCCAATCTGGAACCCCCGCACCGAAACCGGTTTGGCTCAGTGGATAGAGCATCGGCCTGCGGACTGAGGGGTCCCAGGTTTGATTCCCGTCAAGGGCATGTACATGGGTTGCAGGCACATCCCCAATGGGAGATGTGCAGGAGGCAGCCGATCAATGTTTCTCTCTCATCGATGTTTCTAACTATCTATCTCTCTCCCTTCCTCTCTGTAAAAAAAATCAATAAAATATATTTAAAAAAAAAAATCTGGGCCCCCTTGGGGGATGTCTGACTGCCAGTAGTCAGGAAATCCCTCTCACAATCTGGGACTGCTGGCTCCCAACTACTTGCCTGCCTGACTGCCTGACCACCCCTAACTGCTTCTGCCTGTCAGCCTGATCACCCTCTAACTACTCCCCTGCCAGCCTGATCGACGTGTAACTGCTCCCCTGTTGGCCTGATCGCCCCCAACTGCCCTCCCCTGAAGGCCTGGTCCCCCTCAACTGCCCTCCCCTGCTGGCCTGGTCACCCCTAACTGCCCTCCCCTGCAGGCCTGGTTGCCCCAACTGTCCTCCCTTGAAGGCCTGGTCTCCCTCAACTGCCCTCCCCTGCAGACCTGGTTGCCCCAGCTGCCCTCCCCTGCAGGCCTGATCACCCACAACTACCCTCCTTTGCTGGCCATCTTGTGGTGGCCATCTTGTGACCACATGAGTGTGGCCATCATTTGACCATATGGGGGCAGCCATCTTGTACAAGGGCCTGATGGTCAATTTGCATATTAGATAGGATTGGATATTACATAAATTAATATTTAGAAAAAGACATAAATTATTAGAATACCTCAGCTGAGAACAGTGTATAATTCCTTTTAGATGTTGCTGATATTATTTTGCTAATTTTTAAAAAATAAATTTCATGCCTGAATGCCAGGGCTGACCGGCAGATCCTGAATGATGGATAAATGATTACTCTAACACTCGTTTCTGTGAGAGGGCTAAGGCACTGCTTGGCGCCCGTAAGCAATACTTGGCTGTCGCCACCAAGTAACCCTGTTCGCCTGCCTCCTTTGGCTAGTATTGTCATAACAGCTTGAACTAAAATTAACCTCTAGATACAATCAGCAAGGTAAGCATCCTTGATAAATCACATGCTTTTCTACAAGGTCGGGTCTTTAAAGAATAAACATAGAGATTCTAGCAAAACACCCCTGGGATCAGACTTGTTTGGAAAAGTCAAGGTAAGGGCTGCCGCCTTTGGCAAGGTCCCCTCAGAGGCCCCCGACCTCTCAGAGATTCCTCCTTACAGACCTCCAACCAAGTCCCCTGCTTCCCCACACCAGAAGGATGGAAATATGAAGAAATAGAAGAACCCAGCTTTGCCATCTCTACAGAAAGATGTCTGATTGGACAGCTATCCATTAACAAAAACAGCTCTGGGATATGTTGCTTGAGCAGAGTACTGTGGACCCGAAAGGTGGCCATGCAAGTTCAACTCCAAGTCAGGGCAAATGCACGTGTTTTGGTCTCTATCCCTAGTATGGGGTGTGCAGGAGGCAGCCAATCAATGATGCACTCTCACATCAATGTTTCTTTCTCTCTCTCTACCTTCATTTCACTCTAAAAATTAAGTTAAAAATCTTAAACAAATTAGAAAGATCTCAAACAGACCAACTTAACACCTCAAGGAACCAGAAAATAATAAGCCCAAAGTTAGCAGAGGGAAGGAAATAATAAAGGTAAGATGAGAGTGGAATTAAATTATATAGAGGCTAGAAAAAGAATAGAAAAGATAAACAGAACTAAGAGCTGTTTTCTCCAAAGGTGAACAAAATTGACAAACCTTTAGCTAGAAAAACTAAAAAAATAAAAATAAAAGAGTAGACTCAATGAAATATAATCAGAAATAAAGGAGATACTATAACTGATACTAAGACATATACAGAATCATAAGAGACTATTATGAACAATTATACGTCAACAAATTAGAAAACCTAAAAGAAATTGGTAAATTCCTAGGCTCCATATACCCAATGTTACGGTACTTTCTAAAAACATTTTGCTCTCTAATTCTTCCTCAGCATCTGATTCCTGGAAAATACAATAGGGACATTCATTACTGACTCATTACCACCAAAAGAATAATCACTTTCTCAGTTTTCATTCTACCTGCTCTCTGAAATGCATTTGCAGTACTTGACTACTATTTTATTAAGTAACTCTATTTTATTTTTAATCACCATATAACCATCTTAATATTTGATCATTTTATCTTCTGTTTGTATTCTTTGCCCGTAATCCCCCAAACATCTCTATTACCCATAATTCTACTTTAAGCCTCCTTTTTCTTTCCATATGCTTCCTCTTAGATGTTTTTTATTCACTCTTTTCCTGCATGTTATTCTTTAATGTGCTCACAAATGTATATTTTTCAACTCAAATCTCTTGTGTCAGTCACATATTTCTAACTCCTCCTCCATATTCTATACCTACTATTCCATAAGCACCTCCAATTTAACATATTTTTAACTCATTATCTCTTTCCCTGATTTAATCTGATTCTTATAACATTGGTGCTCTCCTCTCCTCTCATCCCAATTGTTTAGTCATCTTAACAATTTCATCATCCTCCACAATAAATAATTCAACCAGCCTATTTTTCTCCTTAAATATCATATATACATTTAAATCCTTTTTGTTAAGAGTATTATGCATATCTCCCCTACCATCCCCCCAATGCCTCCCTCCACCCAGTTCCCTCACCCCCAGGCCTTCACCACCCTATTGTCTGTGTCCATAGGTAATGCATATATGCATATAAATTCTTTGGTTAATCTCCCCACCCTCCAACCCTCTTCCCTCTGAGATTTATCAGTCTGTACCATGTTTCCATGCTTCTGATTCTAGTATTTTATTCGTCAGTTCATTCTGTTCATTAGATTTCTTGTTTATTTTAATTTTTAGATTCAATTGTTGTATTTATTGCCATTTTATTCTTCATATATTTTCCTCCTCCTCCTCCTCCTCCTCCTCCTCCTCCTCCTCCTCCTCCTCCTCCCCCTCCTCCTTCTCCTCCTCCTCTTCCTCCTCCTCCTCTCCTTCTTCTTTTCTTCTTCATCTTCCTGTTCATAAAATATACCCTTCAACATTTCATCAAATACTGGTTTGGTAGTGATAAAGTGCTTTACCTTTTTCTTGTCTGTGAAGATCTTTTTTAAAAAAAAAATATTTTTATTGATTTCAGAGATAAAGGGACAAAGGAAGAGCAATAGAAACATCAATGATGAGAGAGAAGCATTCATTGGCTGCCTCATGTATGCTCCATATTGGGGATTGAGCCTGCAACCTAAGCATGTGCCCTGATGGACTTGGAACTAGGAATAGTGTCACACGTATTTTGATATCAGCCTAGTTTCAGGCTTGTAGTAAACATGTAAAAAAATAATTGTTGATATAAACACAAATTATTTGAATGCCTATAAGTCCCCCATCTTTTCTAAGAAGCAAACTGGCAATTGAAGAATTGATTTATATATTTTTTTCACAACATCTCTTTATGTTCATGGGTGCGTCTGTATTGTTTAGACCTGAGACATAAGTAGAAATCTGGCAGTATATATGATTAAAACAGGCAGTTGTCTGCTACTAAGTATTGTGTAAATTTCTATTGCCTTTTCCCTTCACTACAGTAATTCAGCTATTGTACCAGAAAGCTATGACGTGAACTCTTCATATTGCCAAGAACTTCACCACCAATAGCTGCTTCCAGAGGAGAAAGTGGCTTTATAACCGAATGTGACCCCCAAAGACCTTTAAAACTTCAGTCAGCAAATAGGCTCCCCTGAGCTCCTGTGCTCAGCTGGCCCGTGGGCGGGGTCGTCAGTGGTGGGCGGGGCCGGGAAGTCTCACATTCCATCTTTTTGGCCCAGAACTCAGCCCCCTGCACGTGCGCGAGACGCCTCAGTTATGCCACCAACTGCCTGCACTGTGGCGAGGGTCACCTGGCTTGCAATGCTGTTTCTCTTGCTGATCCTCTCAGGCCTCAGCAGGTTGACCTTCGCAGACCATTGTAAGTGGGGAACCTGCGCCATAGGAGGGCCGCCCAGCACAGTGTCCCCGGGAGAAGCCAGTGTCTCCCTTCTTGCTCCAGATCCCAGGGCCAGGCTGGGGGGTCCCCAGTCATGCTGTCAGAGCCACCTAGTTTCAGGGTCCTGCTGAGCATGGTGGTTGGAGAGCTCAGAGCAGGCCTGGGGCAGTTGGCCCTCACTTACCTGAGTCTGCAGGGGCAGGAGAGGGTGCCCTGCTGCTGGGGCGGTGGGTCCCAGAGAGCCTGGATGGGGTCCTGAGACCAGCACTTCCTCCCCCAGTCAGGGCTGAGGTCAGCGAGTCCCAGGCTCTTTGGACAGTGGTAGGGCAACACTCTCACATGAGAGGGGCCTCTTCCTGGAGTCGCACAATGTGTGTGTGTGTGTGTGTGTGTGTGTGTGTGTGTTGGGGCTTGGAAGTTCAGAGTGACATGGCAGGAGAGGAGAAATAAATGAAGATGAAAGATGCTACACCCTGGGAATGCTCACACATGTTTGTCTTACTGCAGACTCAGAAACATCACATCTGCAAATTACAGTGCCACAGAAACTTGGAACCACCACCAATGATGTCAATGTTTCAGAAACGCAAGTAATTAAGAAATCACTTTATAAAAAATGTTTTATTTTTACTGAACTGCATGACTCAAGTTAATTCATGAGTATCCCTTTGTGAAATGTGGTGTTCTAATTAATGTATTTAAGAGTCATTTTATCTGAATGAGAACAAGTGTTTTGATAGCTTTAATTTCCCGAATGATATATGAACATTATGAAGTTATAAAGGTACTTAGTAATGTGATAGGAATCCAAGGATTGGAACCTCAGTGGCAGGGCCAGAGAGGAGCATGAGTTGCCAACTGAAAAACTATTAGACACTGAGGCAGGTTTTACAGACTGAATTATGTATCTGTCTCACTTTATGACACCCCCCCCGAAAAAAAATCCAGTGATTATGAGTTTCTAAAATTTGTAACACCAAAAACATAAGTATCCTGAGATGTTAAAAATCTTAGGAGAGTTTAACACATACTGGGATAATGGGAACAAGAAGAAAACATGAGTATCCATAAGAACAGCAGAGAAAGAAAGGAAAGCATTTAGTGCACTCAAACACACTTAATACACATACTCAACACACTCAACATTATGAAGGGTAAGCATTTCTAAATATTCAGTTCACTAGGCACATTTAACAATTATAAATTTGTAAAACTTTGATAAATGCCCTCAGCACATGTAAAATAATTTCTCCCTTATAGCACTAGAGGGAGAAATTTTCAAATTCATTTTCATAGTGAGTCCAAAAAATGTTTTCCTGTAAGCATAATACCCTCTAAGTCCATCATATTGTTGTAAATGGTAAGATTTCGTTCCTTTTAGTGGCCACGTAATATTCTATTACGTATAGTATGTGCCACATCTTCTTTATCCATTTGTCTATCAATGGAGGCTTAGGTTGCTGCCATATCTTGGTTATTGTGAATAATGCTACAAAGACAAATACCATATGATTTCACTTATATGTGGGATCTAAAGAACAAAATAAATGAAGAAATAAAACATAAACAGACACATAGATACAGAGAACGAACTGATGGTTGCCAGATATAAGGAGGGTTGAGGGGAGGCTGGGTGACAATAGTGAAGGTATTAAGAAATATAACTTGGTTCTTACAACATAGTCATGGGCATGTAAAGTACAGCGTAAGGAATAGTCAATAATATCATAGTAAATATGTATGCTGCCAAGTGGGGACCAGACTTATCCAGAGGATCACTTCCTAAATGATATAAATATGTCATCACCATGGTGTACACCTGGAACTAATATACTGAATATCAATTGTAATTGAAAAATTAAGAGAAAAAATGTTTTGTTCAAATGGTGGTGGACCAATCATAAAGATATAAAGAATACTTGAAAAACAAAAATAAACATTTTATTCAATGGATATATATTAATTGAATGATCCCATGGAGTGAATGCACTGGTTTCCCCTTTCTGCTATTTGTTAGGACTCACTAGACCCCACAGTGTATCACACATGAGGCTTTTTAAGGGCAAAGCATCTGGTGCAGCAGGACAAAGAGAATTCAGGCAAATATCAGGATCCAAGAAACATCCACAGTCAGCTCCTCATGAACCCATTCTCTGCTCCTGAAACATGCTGAGTCTCTGGTTTGGAATAACAAGACCTGGGGGAGGAACTTTTGCCTTGAGAGACTACTCCTTACAAAGCTTCAGCCACTAGGAAGCCACGCCAGCCCTGTCTAGATAGGTAGGACAACACTGAGGAAGCTAACTTTAGCCAGGGAAGTTTTGTTCCCTACGTGTGCATTACAAATCTCACAGTCCTTTTGACTAAGAGTCAGACACATTCAGGCTGGCGGCATCCCCAGAAATAAAGGCAGAACTTTGCTGATCCTGCTGTAAATCAGCTCTGTCTCCACAGTAATTAATGCTTCTTAAGAATATACAGGTGAGTCAACAAAATTGACAAGAGCACGTTAAAGAATTAAAAATCAAACACAGTACAAACTCCTTATATGGTCACAATTTAAAATTTATCAAAAAGACTGAAATATGTATTTGGTAATTTAAAAATACACCTGTACATCATTCATGAATTGAAGAAGATATCATGCATTATAATGGATATTAAATAACTAATGGTCAAGAATGAAAAAGGTGCAAACTAAAGTACTTTACCTTGAGTCATGCTCTTAAGATGGTATAGAGAATAATTTATAATTACAAATACCTAAAGAGAAAAAAGAAAAGTTTTGAAAATTAGAACTTAAAATCAACTATAACCTTAAAAATTTAAAGATATGGCTAAAATTAAGATGTAGAATTAATGAAAGAAAAAGTTACACCAGCATAGCCTGGATCCACAGTGTCAAAAGTTTATTTCTCATAGAAATGTAGGACATGTTTTGGTGTGGTAGACTAAGGAAAATGGAAAGGAGAAGAAAAATATGTAACATTAGGAATGAGAAATATATAAATGTGTAAATAAAATGTCAAACATATAAGCATATAAATTGTTTTTTTTAAATAGTTAAATTCATAAAAATATAATAGAGCTGACCTAAGATAAAACAGACAGCACTGATACTTTTTTCTTTTTGAGAAACTAACACATCTTTAAAATCATATGACACCGCCCTTCCCACAATCCCAGGATAAACTGATTCCATGATAGGATAAAGAGGAGGTTGTGTGTACATACTATTCAACCATAAGAAAAGAGGAAATACTACCATTTGTGAGAACATGAATGGATATTGAGAATACTATGCTAAGCAGAATAAGTCCGAAATAGTTAACAATCTTCTGATTTCACTCATATGTGGGATATAAAACCCAAAAGCAACAAATGAATAAACAAGAAAAACAAACAAATACTCATAGAATTTGACAACAAGCTGTATAGTGGTTACCAGAGGGAAGCAAGGTGGAGGAGGTAGTAGAGGGTAAGGGGTGTCAAATATATGGTGAGGGAAGATGATTTAACTGTGGATGATTTGACAATACAATAGGAAGATCATATGTCATAGAAATGTACACTTGTAAGGTATATAATCTTATAATCAAATCTCACCCCAATAAGTTTACTAAAAAGAAGGAAAATGTGTATAATTATATCAAATACAATTTTTTGTACTTCCAAACTCCTATGTATCCTAACTCAGGTTAGAAAGTTTAATTGTGCCTTTTTCAGACATAACCACCAACTTTACTATTTTCTTGTTTTGGACCTCACATGACTGGTACTTCTATTGTGCTCGGGGTCTTTGATTCAACATTCTATTTTTGCGATTCATCCATATAGATCATATGTAAAACTAGAGGCCCAGTGCATGAAATTCATGCACTGGGGGGGGGGGGGGGGGTGTCCCTCAGCCCAGCCTGCAACCTCCCCAATCTGGGACCCATCAGGGGATGTCCCTGTGGTATTGAGCCTAAACCGGCAGTTGGACATTTCTCTCACAATCCGGGACTGATGGCTCCCAACTGCTTGCCTGCCTGCCTGCCAGCCTGATCACCCCCTAACCACTCCTCTGCCAGTCTGACCAACACCTAAATGCTCCCCTGCTGGTCCAGTAGCCCCAACTGCCCTCCCCGTCTGGCCCAGTTGCCCACAACTGTGCTACCCTGCTAGCCAGTTGCCCCTAACTGCCCTCCCCTAATAGCCCAGTTGCTTCTAACTGCCCTCCCCTACAGACCTGGTTGCCCCTAACTGACCTCCCCTACAGGCCTTGTCCCCCCCCAATTGTCCTCCCCCGAAGGCCTGATCATCTACAACTGCCTGCCCCTGCCAGCCATATTGTGGTGATCATCTTGACAACATGGGTGCGGCCATCTTGTGACCCTCTTGTGTGAGTGTGTGACGGTCAATTTGCCTATTACCTCTTTATTATATAGGACTAGAGGCCTGGTGCACAAAAATTTGTGCACTTGGGCTTGGCAGGGGGGCGCCTCAGCCCGGCCTGTGCCCTCTTGCAGTCTGAGACCCCTCGGGGGATGACCACCTGCTGGCTTAGGCCCACTCCCCAAGGCATTGGGCCTAAGCTAGCAATCAAATATCCCTCTGGAAGCCCGGGAGCCCTCAGGGGATGTCCACTTGCCAGCAGGGAGGAGGCCTAAGCTGCAGTCTGACATCCTTAGTGCTGCTGAGGAGGCGGGAGAGGCTCCCACCACCACCACTGTACTGGAAGCCGTCAGCCTGGCTTGTGGCTGAGCAGAGCTCCCCTGTGGGAGCGCACTGACCACCAGGGGGATGCTCCTGCATTGAGCATCTGCCCCCTGGTGGTCAGTGTGTGTCACAGTGACCAGTCATTCCCAGTTGTTCTGCTGTTAGGGTCAGTTTGCATATTGCCCTTTCATTATATAGAATAGAGGCCTGGTGCACAGGTGGGGGCCGGCTGGTTTGCCCTGAAGGGTGTCCCGGATCAGGGTGGGGGTCCTCAGTTTATTTTGTTTGTTAGATTCCACATATTAGTGAGATCATATGGTATTTGTCTTTCACTGGCTGGCTTACTTTACTTAGCATAATAATCTCCAGGTCCATCCATGCTGTTGCAAAAGGTAAGATTTCCTTCTTTTTTACAGTCACATAGTATTCCATTTGGTAAATGTAACACAGCTTTTTATCCACTGCTTTTTGGCCAGGTTGAGTGAGGGGCTGATGGGTGTTTGCAGGCTGGTCACACCCTCTTCAGGGTGGGGGTCTCCACTGGGGTGCCTGGCCAGCCTGGATGAGGGGCTGATGGCTGTTTGTAGGCTGGTCAAGCCTCCCCCCCCAGTGGGGACCCTCACCCCATGGAGGTTTGGCCAGCCTGGGTGAGGGGCTGATGACTGTTTTCAGGCTGGCCACACCCCCTTTAGGGTAGGGGTCCCCCATGGGGTGCCTGGCCAGCCTGGGTGAGGGGCTGAGGGCCGTTTTCAGACTGGCCAAGCCCCCCGGTGACGGAAGCTCCGAGCCTCTCCTTTTTTTCTTTTTCTTTTTTTTTCTGGGATTTATTTACCTTCTATAATTGAAACTTTATTGCCTTCAGTGGAGCTCAGAGCCAGCCGTGGCAGGCAGGAAGCTTGGCTTCCTCCATCACTGGAGCAACCAAGCCTCCTGCTTACTCCAGCTCCGTGGCTGCAGGCCACCATCTTGGTTAGGTTAATTTGCATATAGTTGCTCTGATTGGCTGGTGGGCATGGCTTGATGAGTAGCAAAGTTACGGTCAATTTGCATGCTTGTCTTTTATTAGATTAGACTAGAGGCCCGATGCACAAAAATTTGTGCACTCAAGGGGAGGGGGGCGTCCCTCAGCCCGGCCTGTGCCCTCTCGCAGTCTGAGACCCCTCAGGAGATAATGACTTGCTGGCTTAGTCCTGCTCCTAGGTGGCAGAGGGCAGGCCCAATCCCTAGGTGCAGCCCCTGGTCGGGCTCAGAGCAGGGCTGATTGGGGAGTTGGGGCGCCACCCCCTGTCATGCACAGAGCTGGGCGGATTGGGAGGTTGCGATGCCACCCTCAGTCACGCTCAGGGTGGGGCCGATTGGGGGGTTGGGGCACCACCCCCTGTCACACTCAAGGCAGGGTCGATGGGGAGGTAGCAGCACCACCCCCTGTCACCCACAGAGCAGGGCAGATCAGGGGGTTGGGGCACCGCCACACTCAGGGCAGGGCTGATGGGGAGGTTATGGCTCTACCCTGTCACACACAGAGCAGGGCCCGTTAGGGGGTGGTAGGTTGGGGTGCCGCCTTCTATAACCCACAGAGCAGGGCCGATCAGGGGGTTGGGGTGCAGCCACTGTTACACTCAGGGCAGGGCTGATGGGGAGGTTATAGCTCTACCCTGTCACACACAGAGCAGGGCCTATCAGGGGGTTGGGACGCCGCACCCTGTCACACACAGAGCCGCAGGGAGATCAGGGGATTGGGGAGCTCCCCCCTATCAGGCACAGAGCAGGGCTGATCAGGGAATTGGGGTGCCTTCCCCTGTCACGAACAGAGCAGGGCAGATAGGGAGGTTGTGGCCCTGCCCCCTGTCACACACAGAGCCACAGGACGATCAGGGGGTTTGGGCGCTGCCCCCTGTCACGCTGATCCGGTGCCAGGAGGCCTCGTGGCTTCGCTGATCCTGGTGCTGGGAGGCATATTACCCTTTTACTATATAGGATAGAGGCCTGGGGGCCGGCTGGTTTGCCCTGAAGGGTGTCCTGGATCAGGGTGGGGGTCCCCACTGGGATGCCTGGCCAGTCTGGGTGAAGAGCTGAGGGCTGCTTTCAGCCTGGCAATTGACTGAAGCTCCCAACCACTCCTTGTTTTCTTTCTTTCTTTCTTTTTTTTTTTTTTATTCTGGGCCAGCTTTAGCTCTGGCTCTAGCTCTGAGGCTTCCGCTGCTATAATCGAAACAATGTATAACTCTAGCTCTGAGATCCCGGCTGGCTGAAAGCTGGTTTCTGGGGTTTTGTTTTGCAACATAATTTCTTAGAGTTGTAGCTCTGAGGCCGGCAAGGCAGGCGGGGAATGTTGCAGTCTGCAGTCACTGGAGCAAGCAAGCCTCATGTTCGCTTCTAGCTGCCTGGCTGCCGGCCGCCATCTTGGCTGAGAGTTAATTTGCATAAGGATATGCTGATTAGCCAATGGGAAGGGTAGCGGTCGTACGCTAATTACCATGTTTCTCTTTTATTAGTGTAGATAGTTTATAATTTTTAAATCTGCATAGTATACTAAAAGTTAAAATATTAACTGGTAGTGAAATGGTTTTCAGTTTGTAACCATGATGAATCAATTAGCTCCAAAGGAACAAGTATCTTTTTGATATATGATTTCTTCTGCATATTTTTAGTGGAAAAATACTGATTTATAGAGTAAGTGCATGTTATATTTATAGAAATCGGGCATTATACTTAAATGGTTATAGTACCTTTTAAACTTCATTTTTATTGTTTATGTTCTTACAAATATTGCCTTCCTCTCCACTTCATTCCCCCTTCTACCCATCCCTCCACTTTGGTTTGTTGTTTGTGTCTAGGGATTAGGCATATATATTCTTTGGCTAAGCCTTTCATCTTCTTTCATCTAGTTCCCCCTCTCCCTACCTCTCTTACAGCTGTCAGTCTGTTCCCTGTATCCATGACTCTGTTTCTGTTTTGTTCCTCAGTTTATTTTATTTGTTAGATTCCACATATTAGTGAGATCATATGGTATTTGTCTTTCACTGGCTGGCTTACTTTACTTAGCATAATAATCTCCAGGTCCATCCATGCTGTTGCAAAAGGTAAGATTTCCTTCTTTTTTACAGTCACATAGTATTCCATTGTGCAAAAGTAACATGACTTTTTATCCACTCATCTACTGATGGACATTAGGACTATTTTCAGATCTTGGATATTGTAAATTACACTATAGGTAATGCATAGAGGTGCATAGATTCTTTGAGTTAGTGTTTCAGGATACTTAGGATATATTCCCAGAAGTGGAATCACTGGTGAAAAGACAGTTCCACTTTTAATTTTGTGGGGAAACTCCATACTATTTTCCACAGTGGCTGCATTTCCACAATCAGTGCACTAGGATTTCCTTTTCTCCACATCCTTGCCAACACTTGTTATTTGTTGATTTATTGGTGGTAGATAGCCATTCTGGCAGGTGTTAGATTTCTACTAGCGGTGTATGAGTTTCTGTTATTCCACATTCTTACTAATACTTGGCATTCTCAATATTTGTTGTTTGCAATTTTGTTACTTTTATCCCCTTTTATTCTTTTTTCCTATCCTTTTTTATTTATTTGTCATCCCACAAATAATGAGGATGAGTGACATATAGAATATTAATAGGCCAATTGGATATGAACTGCAAATATTATTCTTTAGTCTGGAGATTGCCTTTTAACATTCTTAATTGTAATTTTAGATGCACAATAGTTTCTAATTTTGATGTTGTGTAATTTATCAATTGCAGGGGATGACTAGCAGTCCCTGTGTGATGTATGAATGGATTACTCTGACACAATGGTTCTCAACCTTCTTAATGCTGCGACCCTTTAATACAGTTCCACAAGTTGTGGTGACCCCCAACCATAAAATTATTTTCGTTGCTACTTCATAACTGTAATTTTGCTACTGTAAACAATATGTAATTATATATGTGTTTTCTGGTGGTCTTAGGTGACCCCTGTGAAAGGGTCATTCAACCCTCCAAAGTGGTCGTGACCTACAGGTTGAGAACCGCTGCTCTGACACAATGTTTGTTGTGAAAGAGAGGGCTAAGGGACTGCCTGGCTAAAGGAACCAGACAGCCTCGATTGCCTGCCTCATCAGGCTTTTATTGTAGCAGCAGTTTAAGATAAAATTTATCTCTTAGGTACAATCAGTAGGGTAAGTATTCGTGGGAGGACACATGTGTTTATAATGTCCTTTAATCAAGGATGCCCAAAGATTAAATATAAGGATTTCAGTAAACATCTGGGGGTATGCACATGCACAGACTTGTTTGGAAAGATCAAGGAATAATTAGGGGCACTCCCCTAAATCAGAATTCTAATAAACAGGGCAGGTGGCCTTCTGCACACTTCCCTTTTCTCAGAATGTCCTCCTTACAAACTTTCCAACCAAGTCTCATGTGCTCACCAACATCTCCTCATTTTGTGTTTTGCTGAATGTAGAAGACAGAGGGAGGTTGTGAAATTACTGCTTTAGAATGTCAGTGTCCGTGAAGCGCATTTTCTGCTCCAGTTCCGATTTTACAGACTATAAAAAAATCACAAAGAGCAATGGTTAGTTATCTGAGTGCATGGATTATGAGTATCATCATATATAATAAAGAGGTAATATGCAAATTGACCATCATGCCCTCACACAAGATGACTACCCCCATGTGGTCACAAGATAGCCACCCAATGTTGTCACAAGATGGCCGGCAGGGGTGGGCAGTTGTGGGCAATCAAGCCGGCAGGGGAGGGAAGTTGGGGGCAAACAGGCTAGCAGTGGAGGGCAGTTGGGGGTGACTGTGATGGCAGGGGAGGGCAGTTGGGAGAGACCGGGCCTAAAGGGGAGGGCAGTTAGGAGTGACCAGGCCAGCAGGGGAGGGCAGTGAGGGATAACAAGGCTGGCAGGGGAGGGCAGTTAGGGGTAACCAGGCCAGCAGGGAAGGGCAGTGAGGGTCAACCAGTTCAGATGGAGAGGACAGTTGGGGGTGACCGGGACTACAGGGGAGGGCAGTTAGGGATGACCAGGATGGCAGGGGAGGGAAATTAGGGGCAACCAGGCCAGCAGGGGAAGGCAGTTGGGGGCAACCAGGCCAGTAGGGGAGGTAGCTGTGGGGGACCAGGCTGGCAGGGGAGGGCAGTTAGGGGTGATTGGGCTGGTAAGAGAGCAGTTAGGCATCAATCAGGCTGGCAGGGGAGTGGTTAGGGGGTGTTCAGTCTGGCAGGCCAGTGAGCGGTTGGGAGCCAGCAGTCCTGGATTGTGAGAGGGATGTTCAACTGCCGGTTTAGGCCTGATACCACCGGGATCAGGCCTAAAACAGCAGTTGGACATCCCCTGAGGAGTCCCAGATTGGAGAGGGTGCAGGCTGGGCTGAGGGACACCCCCACCAGTTCACGAATTTCGGGCACTGAGCCTCTAGTTTTGCAATAATTACTCAGCTTCTGCCATCAGCTTTATCATTCCCCAGGTTATTCTGGGGCCATCTGGGTCCCAGGAAGGTGCATTGTTCAGGACTGCAGAGTCCCCCTCTGGAAGAACATTGGTCCTGTGCCATGTCATGCAGGGTTTAATTTGGTGAGCTGGAATCTAAAGCAGCTTTGTGAGGGATAGAAACACATGCATATCCTCTCTCCCACGTTAATAATTCATTGGGTCCCATCCAGTTATTAGTGTCCACATCTCGCCACAAGACTGTGGTTTCTGAGATGGGGTTATTGAGGTAAAGTGCGATTCTACAGAGGCTTGAAAACAATCATTCAAATTCAAGAAATTAAAGGTAAACAGTGCTTTAGATAGTATTATAGCAGCTTCCTTGAGTCACATATTCCCTCTTTTTTGTTTTAGTAGCATACCTTTCAGTGTAGCATGGGCACATTCAATGATGGCCTGCCCTTGTGGATTATAAGGGATTCCCGCAGAATACTGGATAGACCAAGTTCTGCAAAAGGTGGTGAAGCCATGGCTGCTATAAGCAAGCCCATTATTAGTTTTTATCTTGGTTAATATAGGTACAATTAGAAACAGGTCTTATTGAATTCATGCAGAGAAACATATTGCCATTTATTAAGAATTGCAAAATACTGGAGGTAGGGAGAGAAATATATAATTTACCAAATTTGCATTAAAAATGCTTCCTTATATCTGAAAAAACAAAAACTTTAAGAGTCAGCAATACTTTCAACAAAGGTTACAAAAACTATATAATTATTTTCCATTTATTCAGCCCCATAATAAAATATTTGTTTCTCCTGATTTTTCCTACCAGTACTTCTATAAATCCAGATACTTTATAGAGTAATGCAATACAGGGAATCTTGTATTTGGATGTGGTCAGCAAATGACAGAAATTGGATTTCTGCTATCAATCTACCTGAGTACATTGATTTAAGCTATTTACCATCTGGTTATAACTTCTGGTTAGGGAGGAAAAAAGCAAATCATTTACTCTTAAGTGTCCTTGGCTTAAGGAAGATAGGATTTACTAGATGGCTCCAAATTGCTGTTTAATCATCTCAGTTTCCCTTTTCTACTTGTCCTGGCTTACTTGCCTGTGTAATTTACATAACTTCCTTTCAACATTTCTCTTTACAAAATTCTATAACTTTCACAAACCTTTCTTCAGAAATGTTATAACTTTCATAAATAACCAGCTTTAGAACCTACTTTCTTTTTCTTTCAAAATTCATTTCCATGCCTATGTTTTCTATTACACCAAAGCCATACTTTTTTACCAATTAGTTAGAATTCTTAACCCTTAGAAACCTTAACTTTTAGGTGGCATGTAAATAATTAACGTTCCTCAGATTAGCAATACATTCACATTTTAAGAGCTATTTTAAATAAAATACAAGACTCGTTCATTAACGGATTCAAATTGATCCCCCAGGTTCTCCATAGGAGGCAAACTCAGATTAATTTTTCAGTACCTTGTTATTTAAAACCTAAGGCCCATTGCATGAAAACTCATGCAATGGATGGGGAGGTCCCTCAGCCCGGCCTGCCTCCTCTTACAGTCCGGGAGCCCTCAGGAGTGGGAGGCAACCTGGCGATCAGGGGAAGGTGACACCCCCATCACACATCTGCTGCTGCCACTGCCAGTAATACAAGCTTTGGCCAGCCCTGGTTATCTGAGCCTCAGGCAGCCCTGTGTGGCTAGGCAGCTGCCATCCAAGGCTTGCCTGCACCTCGGGCCGGCCCTGGGTGGCAGGGTGGCTGAAGGGACTGGGGGACTCTGGAGGCCGGTGCATGGCAAGGCCTGGCCCTCCTGGGGGCAGGCCCAGCCTTGCTGCGCACCTGCCACCTCAGCGGGGCTGAGGAGATTGGGTGCCACTATCTTGTGGCTATGGATGCCACCATCTTTGAGGGTGGGGCAGTCAATTAGCATATTCCCTCCTTATTGGCTGTGGGTGCCATCATTTTTGAGTGTGGGGCAGTCAATTAGCATATTCCCTCCTTATTAGCTGTGGTGCCGCCATTGTGACAGCATGAGGGTCAATTACCATATTCCATCTTTATTAGGTAGGATACGTAGATATTTAATCATTTTTACTATTTAATTCAGCAAACTTCAATGTTTTAAGTTACCAAAGACTTTGGAAAATTATGTTTAGTCATATATAATTAGCACTGAAAAAGCTTTATCATATACCCTTAGTTTTAGTTATATTTATTTTGCCTTAACAACTTTGAGATTTTAAAGCCAATTATTATTATTACCCAAGGCATTTTCTTGGCAAATTTTTTAACAGGGATATCTCACTGGCTTTCAGTGGCTTTAATGTTTAATGGTAAAGTAGTATTTTTTTTTTTTTTACAAAAATGAGAGTTGCCCTCACACTGTTATTTCTTCAGCCTGCTGGAGAGTATTTCTACAGTTCTAATCATCCTAGGGAAAAGACTCGGGGGTTTAAATGATTATTTCCCATATTTTTTATTTCTGAGTAGACTAACAATATGAAATCTTGCATATAACAAGATATATTAAAAACAGAGACAGAAAAAACCCTACAGTAAATAAATGACTACTCATAAAAGTGTGGACTGGGACATTAGCCTTAGAATCCTATTTCACAATAACCCAGCACAGCATATGTTTGATGCTGGTGCTCCAGAGTGTGTTCTCTGAGCTGTAATCTCTGAGGGGATTTGTGTAAATTAGGGTTTGCTCTTGTGATGAGCACTGTGGGAGGGAAGGGAAAAAACCAGGGATGGGGAGAGCATCAACTGAGTCTCAACAAGTGGGAAGCTGGCATGACCCATGAAAAGATCTGGAGTTAGGGTGAGGGAGCTTATTAAACGTGGACTGTCCCTGAACGTTGTGAGGCAAATCCTGGAGAGAACAACAAGGTGAAATGCTGTGTGCAGGCAGTGCTTCTGGCAGTTATGGCTACTTCCTTTCACCTTAAAAGGGGACCTGCATTATAGTCCTTGGATTTTCCATGTATCTGTGCTAGAAGCTGAAAAGTAGGAAAAAAGATAATAAAATTCAAGTTTCTTCAAAGGTTCCTCAGCATTTCTAAATGTAATCATTTTAAATTACATTTGATTATGATACGTAATAAATGCCAGTGACTAATGCTCTTAATTTGAAATAGTATTAGACTCCTTGAATTTCTTTCATACTTTCTGTGATTAAAGAAAGATAGCAATATACTTCTATATGTGGATATAATTTTGACAAATGCATGATACAATTTTGGTTTATATGAATGAGCACATTTAAAAAAATGTTTGGCTTCTCAAAAAATGGGCAAAGGACCTAAATAGACACTTTTCGAAAGAAGACATATAGAAGGCTATGAGACATATGAGAACATGCTCAAAGTCACTGATCATCCAAGAGATGCAAATCAAAACAACAATGAGGTACCATCTCACACCTGTCAGAATGGCTATCATCAACAACAAATCAACAAACAACAAGTGCTGACAAGGATGCGGAGAAAAACAAACCCTCCTGCACTGCTGGTGGGAATGCAGGCTGGTGCAGCCGCTGTGGAAAACAGAAGAGTTTCCTCAAAAAGTTAAAAATGGAACTCCCATTTGATCCAGTAATCCCACTTCTAGGACTGTATCCCAAGAAACCAGAAACACCAATCAGAAAGGATATATGCACCCCTATGTTCATAGCAGCACAATTTACCATAGCTAAGATTTGGAAACAGCCTAAGTGCCAATCAGCAGATGAGTGGATTAGAAAACTGTGGTACGTCTACACAATGGAATACTACACTGCTATAAAAAAGAAGGAATTCTTACCATTTGCAAAATCATGAATGGAACTAGAGAGCATTATGCTAAGTTAAATAGGCCAGTCAGAGAAAGATAAATATCACATGATCGCACTCATATGTGGGATATAATGATCAACATAAACTGATGAACAAAAATAGAACCAGAGTCATAGAAGCATGGAACAGGCAGTCCAACCTACGAGGGAAGGCGGGGGGTGAGGGGATAAGAGATCAACCAAAGGATTTGTATGCATGCATATGAGCATAACCAATGGACACAGATGGGGTGGGGGAGGTGGGGGCATGTATGTATGTGGGGGGGGGCACAGCTGGGGTGTGGTCAATGGGGAGAAAGGAGACTTACAAGATTTCAAACAATGCAGATTTTAAATTAAAAAAAAGGTATGGCTTTGGTTTGAAGAATTTCACATTTTTAATTATTACTTTCTCTCTGAATACTTTGTTGCAGGTCATTTATGCTATCCAAATTAACAAGAAAACATACACTCTCCATCTTAAAAAACAGTAAGTGGCCATTCTTTTTTTCATATAGTTGTTTTTAGTTTCTAAAATTTGTATAGCCACTATCCTAAATTGGGACTAAACAAAAGCATGACTATTTCATTTATTTAACACTAGAGGACTGGTGCATGAAATCTGTGCACGGGTAGGGTCCCTAGGCCTGGCTGGTGATCAGAGTGAATCTGTGAAGCAATGGGTGGGGCAGTTGGGGGGCCCCTTCTGGCACCCACCTTGGCTGGCCTGGCACCACCTATTGCTGGCCCCACACCCTGCTTCTACTGCTAATTACCTCCCTTTGTGGGGCAACTGGCAAGGCAATCGGGGAGCTCCCACTGGCACCAGCCTTGGCTGACCTAGGGCCTGCTGGTTGGGGGCAGCTCTTTTGTTGAATGGCTGCCCCCTGGTGGTCAGTGCGTGTCATAGTGACCAGGTGTTCTGCTAGTTGTTCTGCTGTTTGGTCGATTTTCATATTAGACTTTTATTATATAGAACTAGAGGCCTGGTGCACAAAATTCCTGCACAGAGGGGGTGTTTCCTCAGCCCGGCCTGCATCCTCTTGTAATCCAGGACCCCTCTGGTGATGTCTGACTGCCGGTTTAGGCCTGATCCCGATCCCATGGGTAACCCGATGGGATCGGGCCAAAACTGACAGTCAGACATCTCTCTTGCAATCCGGACTAGTGGGTCCTAACTGCTCACCTGCCTGTCTGCCTGATCGCACCTAACCCCTCTACCTGCCTGCCTGATTGCCCCTAACCACTTGCCTGCCTACCTGATCACCCCTAACCACTGGTCTGCCTGCCTGATCACCCCTAAACACTTGCTTGGGGGTGGAGCCAGCCTGGGGAGGGAATGCAGGTGGGAATGCAGACTGGTGGGAATGATTAAATGTGATATTTATCTCTCTCCAAATGGCTTATTTAACATAGCATAATATATAATATACAGTCTGCCTACGTGATTGCTCCTAACCCAGCGGTACTCAACCTGTGGGTCGCAACCCCTTTGGGTGTCAAACGACCCTTTCACAGGGGTGGCCTAAGACCATCCTGCATATCAGATATTTATATTACGATTCATAACAGTAGCAACATTACAGTTATGAAGTAGCAACGAAAATAATTTTATGGTTGGGCCCTATTTATGGTAGGGCCAGAAGGTTGAGAACCACTGTCCTAACTGCTGGCCTGCCTACCTGATCTCCCCTAACCACTTGCCTGCCTACCTGATCACCCCTAACCGCTTGCTAGGGGGTGGGGCCAGCCCTGCGAGGGACCATTGTGGTTCTGGTCTCTGGTCATTCAGGTTGTTATGCTTATGGTAGCTGGCCTTTTATTATATAGGATGTTTAACTTTGTCTGTCTTCATGTTATTTCACATATTTGTATGATTTTAAGAACTTTACTTGACATTCTAGAGCAGTGGTTCTCAACCTTTCTAATGCCGTGACCCTTTAATACAGTTCCTTATGTTGTGGTGACCCCCAATTTCATTGTTACAAACTGAACATAATTAAAGCATAGTGATTAATCACAAAAACAATATGTAATTATATATGTGTTTTCCGATGATCTTAGGCGACCCCTGTGAAAGGGTCATGCGACCCACAAGTTGAGAACCGCTGTTCTAGAGTATTTTTTCTCATTTTGTATGTACTTTTAACGTATTAAGTATTCTGTTTTCTATCTACACTCTAAGAAATCAATATTAATAACTTTGTGTGTACTTTTCCCAATTTTCTGTTTATATTTCATTCTTCTATTAAATGAAACCTACTCAAAATTTTTTTACAAAAGTGGAAATAGGGTATTACTATTGGCCAGTCTTATTGATTATTGGTGCTTATTTCCTTGCTCTTTATGTATTTTATAACTTATCTTTCAATAGATAACATTTAACAATATGTAATATTGATAGATAATGAAGTTATTTCTGTAAATTTCCATTTGTTTATTGAGTCCTGCAATAGACATTATTGTATGTATATTTTTTATATAATATAGATTTTGTTTGGTAGCCTTGATATCAAGAAATAGGTTTCTGGATCTAGAAGAGTGAATAACAATGACAATAGTGATGATAATAACAAAAACAACAAAAGTAATGGGCACTTATGAACACATAACATTTATAGGGCATATTTCTCAGCAATTTGCATGTAGTAACTGATTTAATATTCACATTTTATAGTATATTAAGATTTTGAGAGACATTGCCAGTGTCTTCCTGAAAAGATGATAGCAATTTACATTTCCAAAAGCCTGCATGATGTGCTAAAATATTCTTTTTCATCTTTTTTTTTTTTTTTTAAATATATTTTACTGATCCTCCACAGAGAGGAAGGGAGAGAGATAGAGAGCTAGAAACATCGATGAGAGAGAAACATCGATCAGCTGCCTCCCGCACACCCCCCACTGGGGATGCGCCCGCAACCAAGGCACATGCCCCCGACCGGAATCGAACCTGGGACCCCTCAGTCCGCAGGCCGACGCTCCACCCACTGAGCCAAACCGGCCTCGGCAATTCTTTTTCATCTTAACATCAGTTTATATTTCCCTAAATAACTACTCTGCACCTTTATTGGTTATTTGCATTTATCTGTATGAGGCTTGCCTATTCATATACTAGTATTTTTCTCATTATTTATTTTTCTAATACACTTTATTTTGTAGAGCAGTTTTAGATTTATAGCAAAAGCAAAATTGACGAGAATGCACAGGGATTTCCCATAAGCCCCTTATGCCACATATGCATAGCCTCCTCCATTATCAACAACCCCCCTCCAAATATAAAAGCCTAAGCAATCATTACGACCGAACAACCGGAACGACCAGTCGACCTGTCGCTATGACATGCACTGACCACCAGGGGGCAGACACTCAATGCAGGAGTTTCCCCCTGGTGGTCAGTGCGCTCCGACAGCCAACTTCCCACAACTAGCCAAATGCCCCCTGACCCTCCCCCTGGCCGGCAAACCTCTCAAAGTCCCTCCCCTGTCCCGCGACCCTGTCCCGCAAGCCCCGTTCTGCAGGCCCTGTCCTGCAGGCCCTGTCCAGCAACAGCAGGCCCAGCCCAAATGGGAATGGGTGAGATGACCCCCATAGGGCCTGATCACTGGACAGGCCTAGGTACCCCACCTGTGCCCACATTTCATGCACGAGGTCTCTAATCTATAATAATAAAAGGGTAATATGCTAATTAGATCGGACATCATACCAGATGTCCTTCAAGATGAAGCCAGGGCTGGAGGGAAGCCTGGGTCCTGGGTGCATGCTGGCAGCCAGAGGAAAACCCGGGTCCCAGGTGCCAGAGGGAAGCTGGTGTAGGCAGCTGAGGGAAGGAAGGCCTACTCTTGCACAAATTTCATCCTCAGGCCTCTAATATTGTTGTAATTGATTATACTGAATCCACACATTATTATAACCCAAAGTCCATAATTTATATTAGATCAATATTTTTATGCCTTTTCCCCTTTATTTTTTAAAAATTGATTAATTTATCTATTGTCTAAAATTTTACATATGTCTCCTTTTTCCCCAATTGACCCCCATTCATGCCCGCCCTGGGCAAGCCCTCACCACCCCAGTATCTGTGTCCATTGGTTATGCTCATATGCATGCATACAAGTCCTTTGGTTGCTTGGTTGCTCTCTAACTGCACCCCCCTTCCCATTGTCTCTGGATCTATTCTTATCAAATTATGCTGATCATTATATCTCACATATGAGTGATTAAATGTGATATTTATCTCTCTCCAAATGGCTTATTTAACATAGCATAAACTTCTCCAGTTCCAACCATGCTGTTGCAAAAGGTAAAAGTTCCTTCTTTTTTTATAGCAGCATAGTATTCCATTGTGTAGATGTACCACAGTTTTCTAATCCACTCATCTGCTGATGAGCATTTAGGCTGTTTCCAAATCTTAGCTATTGTAAATTGTGGCCCCACCCCATAACAAAGAAACAGAATTTCTGGAGGATGAGGCCCAGAAAACAGGATTTTAAAAAGATTCCCAGGTGATTCTAATGTGCAGCCAAGGTTGAAAACCACTGCTCTAGGTGATATCTGACCTTTCCATCTGTGGATTGCCTCACCAGCTGTGTTTAATTCGCCAGTTCCGGGTGGGTGCTGTTTGATTCAGCTGTTCCTTCTAGCTATTCTGTGAGAAGGTGCAGGGCTTGTCCGTGTATTTTCGCCGCTTTGCCTCCCTGTTGACAAACTATTTAGGTGCCCGCGGTCTTGGAGGCTGGAGTCCTGGTGTTCGTGGGTTCGCATTTGAGGCAGCTGGACCCTGGGTGTTGTGGTTGTAGGGTCTGGGAGGTACCCGAGGTCTCCCTGGTTTAAGGTAAGTCTGGGCTTCCTATCACAGCCACTCTCCCCTTCAAGATGGCATGGTCTCTGAGGCAGAGCTGGCCACTCTGGAAAGAGATTTCAGCAGCAGTATAGGCTGCCCAGCTAGGGGAGCCAGGTCCGGCAGTCCCCAACAGTCCCTTGGACTATAGCTGTCCCTCACTCACAATACAGACACTCCCTGCACATCCACACACTCTCACCTTTTTTTCTTTTGAATGATAAAAGATGAAATGGGTAATTCTGAGAATAATTTAAACAATTAGTGACAGGCATGGAAGTATCGTGCCTACACTATTTAAAATGAAGTGTATTGCCCATGGCTGGTAATAGGGAAATTTGTTATTTCCTTACCCAGATCTATTTCTCTTACTCCTCAGTGCTAATTACAGCTACAGTAATGGCAATATTCTTCTGTCATATATTATCTTTATTGATTTATGTCTGGAGATCAATAAGAATCCTAATGTTTTGAGTATTTCTTAATAAATGTAATGACTCAATTCCATATATTCCATCAATTTATATATATTAATATGGTGCACCACAAAAGTACACCCAAAACTTTACCTTTTCCTGTATCTTCACTCTTTGCCATATAACTAACTGTGTGACTATCATCAAGAGATGGGATAAATACATTTCCATCAGTGCCCCCACTATCCAGCCCTTGAATCTGAATTCACTTATGCAAGGCCAAATTCATGATGTGTGGTGCCTCAGGGCCTTATGGTTAGAAGGGCCCTGTATTTGGTTTAATGTTCCAGTGTTGCTGTCCTGAGATTCTTAATAGTTTTAGACAGAGGCCTTGCATCATTTTTACCTCGGACCCCACACTTATATAGACTATTTGATTTCTTTGGCCCAAATGTTATTATCTGACTTAATTCAAACAGAGGCTTGAAAAAGCTCTCATGCTTTTCCATTTTCTATCCTGTTTGTCTGCCATCCTCGTGACAATATGCATAGGCCAGCATGCTGAAAGCTAGATACATGTGGACTACAGCCAAGGTGCCCTAATCATTCCTAAATATGGCTGAATCCAGTACCATAGATCAAGCCTGGCCAATTAGCAGAACTTCCATGGCTACCCACATGTGACAGAGAAGTGTGAGCAATAGATACGTATTCTGTTGTATGTGGTTGTAGTTTTGTGGTTGTTTATTATACAACATTTTATACAATGTTACTTTTCTGAGATTCATATTGCTCTGTGCCAAATGAGTTATTTTTACTATATATACAGCCTTTGAATGAATATTTCTCATATATTAATTATCCACCCATTATTTATAGCAAGGAAAGCTTTACTGTGGATATCCCTAGCCATGACTTCCTGGGCACCAGTGAAATTGATGGGTAATAAATAAGAAAATTCTCATTGCCAAATTTTTACTTCAAAGAATTATACCAGTTTTCACTCACACCAACAATTCAAATGTATCCCTATGCTCTACATTGCCAACAAAATGAGTATCTTTACTCATTTATTTTGTTAACCAATGGCTAAGAACTACTACTTTATTGTTGTTTTAATATGCACTTCACTGCTTCTTAATAACATATAGCATCTTTTCAAATGTTTACTGACCATTCTAATTTAATGGCCTCTCCCAAGATTTTGTATTTTCTTTGGGATTTTTATTTGTATTCATGTGTCTTCAATATTTATTTTCAATCTGTGCCTTGTCATTCTGTTTTTCTATGATCAGATTTTTGGGAACTTTTGTTTACTATAGAGATTAGGCCTTTATCTGTTCTATATGTTGCAAATATGCCACCCTATTGATTGTCTTCTTACTTTGTGGGATTTATTGATACAAAGTAAAATTTTATCATCATATTTTTATTTACTTTTTTCAGTACTCAGATTCCTGTCTTGTGCCTCTCACATATAAATTTATATCATAATATTACTACAGTATTTTTTAAATTCTTCTTACATTTAAGATGTAAATCCAATGCTTTCAGTTACTTAAATGTCTTGCATTTTTCAAGTCTAATCACTGTTTTGTATTTTTTTTCCTGTTGCAATTTTATGTTAACTCAGATATTGTTCAGGTAGAATACTTTCATATTATATTCTTTAGAGAGAATATACAGATGGCATGCTTTCTGAATCTGCATATCTGCAAAAGTCCCTTTTGTTTTCCTAATTGAGTAAGTTGGCAATGTGTAGAATCTTATTCTTTTGCTATAAATTCTTACAATTTGATACAGTCCATTAGAAGTGAATTTTCCAGTAGTTGTTCATGTGTATGGTTTTATATTAATTCTCCCTGATATATTATAACTCCTTTAAATTTTTATTTTACTTTTCAGTCCCCATACATTTTTTTTTCCCCCAGGCACTTGCACCTGAACAGCCCAGGCCATTCATAGATTTTTCCTTAAGAATGTATATAAAATGTGAACTGATAAATATCTGCTTTTCCCTGGGATCTCTCTAGTTTTGTTATTTGACTGGAGGAAAAGGAAAGGTTATCAGGAATGAGAGACAACGAAGCAGACTGAGAAAGAGAATTCCTGGTGTCTGAAAGTACCCTGCGAATGCTCTAGTCCTCTCAATTCTGGATTTGAAATGTCTTTTGGTGTTTGGCATCCTTGAGAAAGTCCAATCTCCCTACAATAAATAATGTTGTTAGATTGTTCCATGACGACCACTTTCTTCCAGGAGAAAGACTTAACTTCTGAAGCATGTTTATATTGGGTTTGTCTACAGAGATCCTTTAGGTTGGCTTATGAAATGTGAGCAGGGACACTAGTATCCCAATTCTAAACAAAGACTTTATGAAGTATTCTGTGCTTCTACAGTTTTTTTTCTCTTTCTACTAAAAGAAAGTTGTTCTCCAAGGAGGGTCATGCCTTTTCCTGGGTTTCAGAATGAAGGTAGCATTAGCCCAACCTGCAGTAAACATGCAAAATCATCCATTGTTGTTTTTACCACAGCATAATTGCATAAAAATTTAAAGCATATTTTTTGCCTTTATCAACCAATGGCTACTTGTTCGTAAATATTAACTGGCATATTGATGCATTAGATGTATTGATGGTTAAATCTAAAAGAGAACTTTGCTGTGGGAATCTAGAACCTCTGGTTTTTACTACAGGTGACGCTGTGTCATTGTAGCTTCCATACTGGAATCTGGTTATTCTGCTTACTAGAAGCCCGGTGCACAAAAATTTGTGCACTCGGGTGGGGAGTCCCTCAGCTTGGCCTGTGCCCTCCTGCAGTCTGGGACCCCTCGGAGGATGTCTACCTGCTGGTTTAGACCTGCTCCCTGGGGAATTAGGCCTAATCTGGCAGTCAGACATCCCTCTGGCAGCATGGGAGCCCTCAGGGGATGTCCACTTGCCAGCGGGGAGCAGGCCTAAGCTGCAGTCGGACATCCTTAGCACTGCTGAGGAGGCGGGAGAGGCTCCCACCACCATAGCTATGCTGGCAGTCATCAGCCTGGCTTGTGGATGAGCAGAGCTCCCCCTGTGCGAGCGCACTGACCACCAGGGGGACAGCTCCTGCGTTGAGCATCTGCCCCCTGGTGGTCAGTGTGTGTCATAGTGACCAGTCATTCCCAGTCGTTCTGCTGTTAGGGTCAATTTGCATATTACCCTTTTATTATATAGGACTAGAGGCCCAGTGCACAAAAATTTGTGCACTCGGGGGGCGGGGGGAGAGGGGTCTCCCAGCCCGGCCTGTGCCCACTCGCAGTCTGGGACCCCTCAGGAGATAACGACCTGCTGGCTTAGGCCTGCTCCCGGGTGGCAGAGGGCAGGCCAAATCCCTAGGTGCAGCCCCTGGTCAGGCTCAGAGCAGGGCTGATTGGGGAGTTGGGGCGCCGCCACTGTCACACTCGGGGCAGGGCCGATGGAGAGGTTATGGCTCTACCCTGTCACACACAGAGCAGGGCCGATCAGGGGGCTGGTGTGCTGCACCCTGTCAAACACAGAGCCGCAGGGCAATCAGGGGATTGGGGAGCTCCTCCCTATCAGGCACAGAGCAGGGCTGATCAGGGGGTTGAGGAGCTCCCCCCTGTCACTCACAGAGCAGGGTGGATCAGGGGGTTGGGGCACTGCACCCTGTCACACTCAGGGCAGGGCCAATGGGGAGGTTATGGCTCTACCCTGTCACACACAGAGCAAGGCCTGTGGAGGGGGGTTGGGGCCCCACCCTCTATCACCCACAGAGCAGGGCCGATCAGGGGGTTGGGGCGCCGCCACTGTCACACTCAGGGCAGGGTCGATGGAGAGGTTATGGCTCTAACCTGTCACACACAGAGCAGGGCCGTGGGGGGGGGGGGGGTGCGGGGTTGGGGCGCCGCACCCTGTCACACACAGAGCAGGGCCGATCGGGGGTTGGTGCGCTGCACCCTGTCAAACACAGAGCTGCAGGGCGATCAGGGGATTGGGGAGCTCCCCCCTATCAGGCACAGAGCAGGGCTGATCAGGGGGTTGGGGCACTTTCCCCTGTCACGAACAGAGCAGGGCAGATAGGGAGGTTGTGGCCCCGCCCCCTGTCACACACAGAGCCGCAGGGCGATCAGGGGGTTTGGGCGCAGACCCCTGTCATGCTGATCCCGGTGCCGGGAGGCATATTACCCTTTTACTATATAGGATAGAGGCCTGGTGCACCAGTAGGGGCTGGCTGGTTTGCCCTGAAGGGTGTCCTGGATCAGGGTGGGGGTCCCCACTGGGGTGCTTGGCCAGTCTGGGTGAGGGGCTGAGGGCTGTTTTCCGGCTGGCAGATGACTCAAAACTCCCAACCGCTCCTTGTTTTCTTTTTTTTATTCTGGGCCAGCTTTAGCTCTGAGGCCTCGCTGCTGAAAACATTGATACAATGTTGTGGTCCGGGGCTGACTGACAGCCAGTTTCTGGGGTTTTGTTTACCTTCTTATTTGCAACATAGTAGATAGTTGCTTAGAGTTGCAGCTGAGAGGCCAGCAAGTGAGGCGGGGAACGTTGGAGTCCGCAGTCCCTGGAGCAAGCAAGCCTCATGTTCGCTTCCAGCTGCCTGGTTGCCGGTCGCCATCTTGGCTGACAGTTAATTTGCATATACTCACTGATTAACCAATGAAAAGGGTAGCGGTCATACGCTAATTACCATGTTTCTCTTTTATTAGTGTAGATAGAGGCCTGGTGCATGGTGGGGGCCGGCTGGTTTGCCCTGAAGGGTGTCCCGGATCAGGGTGGGGGTCCTGCTGGGATGCCTGGCCACCCTGGGTGAGGGGCAGAGGGCCATTTTCAGGCTGCCCATAGCCCCTTCAGGGTGTGGGGGTGCCTCGCCAACCTGGGTGAGGGGCTGATGGCTGTTTTCAGGCTGGCCATACCCCCTGGCAACCCAAGTTCCCAGGCTCTCCTTTTTTTCTTTTTCTTTTTTCTTTTTCTGGGATTTATTTATCTTCTATAATTGGAACTTTGTAACCTTCAGCAGAGCCGAGGGCTGGCCAAGGCAGGTGGGAAACTTGCCTTCCTCCATCACCAGGGGCAACCCAAGCCTCCTGCTCACTCCAGCTCCATGGCCACTGCCATCTTAGTTGGATTAATTTGCATAATCACTCCTGATGGGCTTGTGGGTGTGGCTTGTGGGCATGGCTTGAGCATAGTGGAGGGACAGTTAATTTGCATGTTTCTCTTTTATTATATAGGATTCTTTTCTCTTACACACACATTATGCTATTAGAAAGCAAATGAGATCATGGAAATATGTGTCCATTTAATTGTTTGGATATCTGAGCTTCTATAATTGATAGTATATTGTTTAATTTCATGATTCTAGAAGTTTCTTTTATTAATAATATTCATACAATGAAGTGTCATTATCTTGGTTGAATTAGGTTATTTTTAGACCCTCATTTCCTGGTATATACGTATGAGTCAGGAACATTGTATCCAGATTCTTCATTTAAAAAGGTAAGTTTTCCTTTTATTCTGTGTAGATTCTATTTTTTATGTGTCATTGGTGAGAAGAAAAAGATTTCTTTATACTCCACAGAATTATTGGGCAAACAGATAAAATATCCAAGTATAATGTGACAATTACAATAAAATCATATGGAATAGAACAATTACTTTTTAAATGTAAAATTTAGGAGTTGCTTATCCACAAAGGCCATTTAATATCTGAAAGTATTAGTAGGAGTTTGAGAAGAAACAAATAAACAAAAAATAGATGAAGGAGCTAAAAAAGCTAAAAAAAAAACCCAACCAAAACCCAAACACACTGAGTAGTTTAAATGGATATATCCTAGTCTCTGAGGAAATTGTAGATTGACCACTGAGAAAGTGAGGACACAAAAGTATATTAGGTACAGAAACTGACTATGTTCAGTGTGAAACATAGGAATTTCAACTGTAACCCAAAATGCTGTTAGGAGTAAGGAAATTTTTCAAAGTATGTGAGAAAGTTAGCATTAGTCTGCAAGACTCTCATTTTGCTAGAATATATTATTTGGAAGAAACCAACATTGACAAATGATTGGTCAGATTCTATTTCTTTATTGTAATTGCGATATTAATATAAATCCATATAGGCACAGCCCATGGACACAAACAATAGTGTGAGGAAGACCTGTGAAGGCGGGGAGGAGTCAGGTGGAGAGGACTTGGGGGGAAATAGGGGACATCTGTCAGAATTTCAATAAAAATAAATTAAAACAAAATAAGTAAGTGAATAAATAAATTAATGGTATCTGGTATAGCATGTTATACTCACTGTCTACAAGTAGAAAGCACAATAAAATATTGTACATGAGGTACCTGTTTTTAGACATTTGGCAATAGGCAGATCAGGAGATTTCTCAATGAGAGACAGGACACAAAGAAGGTGAGTCTCAATTTTAACTTGACCTTCTGACTGGGAATAAAGTCTTAAGCACATCATAAGGAAGTGGTACCAAGCAGCCACTCAGAGATTGGAGTTCAGGGATGCTGAAGCAGTTGGAACTTGAAGGAGATAGGACCGGAGATGAACAGAGCCTATCAGATATATGTTTTTGGGGGAGGGTAGCTGCCTTAATGTCCTTGATTGAGGATTAGGCAACATATTTGCTGGGTAAGACTCTACTGAAGGGTGGAGAGTCAAATGGAGATAATGCTATAGGTCAGTGATTTTTTAAAATATATTTTTATTAATTTCAGATAGGAAGAAGTATGGAGAGAGAGAGAGAGAGAGAGAGAGAAACATTAATGATGAGATAGAATGATTGATTAGCTACTTCCAACATGCCCCCTACTGGGAGTCGACCCCACAATCCTGGCATGTTCCCTGACTAGGAATTGAATAGTGATATCCTGGTTCATAGGTCAATGCTCAACGTCTGAGTCATGCCAGCTGGGCTAGGTCAATAATATATATATTTTTTTACGTTTTCTATCTCATGGTACACATAAACTAATTACAAAAATTCTGTGTCACACCCGAAAAAATGTACAGGTATAATTTTGATTCACTGACACTGCATGGATATTGTTGTGTTTCTGTTGTCATTTTTTTTTCACTTGACAATGTAAGGGAAAAGATGCCTCTGCCCCTGACTAAATAATCAGGTATTACATGTTTTAAAAATTCTTGCAGCACACCAGTTGATAATCGTTGCTCTGGGTCAAACAGTGTTGGAAGATAATGGATTGTTCAGCCCAGGCAGTGTAGTGTGACCAGGCATTCAGCTGAGACCAGAAAGGCTAATTCTAGAGTAATGGGTATTTTTATCACCCCATTCTTAATCCCATAGCCTGAAGCCCAGCAATGAATAGAGTAAGGAGGGTTACCATTAAATTAATTACCTTCCTCTACAAAATGCAGTACTCTAGCCCTAGCTGGTTTGGCTCAGTGGAGATAGTGGTGGCCTGCAGTCCTAGGTTTGATTCCTGTAAGTTCCTTGGTTGCAGACTCTTCCTGGGCCTGGGTCCTGGTCAGGGCTCATGCAGCAGGCAACCAATTGATGTGTTTCTCTCACATCAATGTTTCTCTCTGTCTTTCCCGCTCTCTTCCACTCTTCCTAAAAAAATCAATGGAAAAATGTCCTCGGATGAGGATTAACAAAATGAAATACCCTACAAGGGTTCTAACATTGTAGTGGAAGGCAATAATGCACATAAAAGCAGAAATAAATGATACAGATACATGAAAAAGAAAGCATTAAGGCCCAGAAATTAGGTCTTAAAATTAATAATCCTATTAAGACTTCTGCAGAATAAGAACTAATTCCATCAATATCAGGGATAAAAGGAAATTTCATTAGTAACAGAGAAAAATAAATATTTGGGAGTATTTTAAAAGCTTTACACCAGTCTGTTTGATGCTTCTATGACTCTGATTCTATTTTGTTCTTCAGTTTATGTTGTTCATTCCACAAATGAGTGATATCATGTGATATTTATCTTTCTCTGATTGGTTTATTTCCCTTAGCATAATGCTCTCCAGTTCCGAAGGCTGGGGCTGAGGGGGTAAGAGATCAACCAAAGGACTTGTATGCATGCATATGAACATATGGGGAGGTGAGGGCGTATGCTGGGGGGTAGGGGCAGCCAGGGAGAAGTCAATGGAGGAAAAGGGAGTCTTATGTAATACTTTAAACAATAAAGAATCTAAATTGAAAAAAAAAAGCTTACACCAGTAAATCTAATAGTTTAGATGAAATGCAAATGTTTATTTCTCTGGAACACATACCCAGGTATATGACTGGCAGACCATATTATAAGTGTATTTTTATATTTTAAAAGGAATTAATAAAAGGAATTAAAGCAGGGGAGGAATGGTGGGTTTGAAGAGATCCACCAATGAACTCATATCATATATGCATAACCCACGGACACAGACAAAAAGATGGTGAAGGCCTGGGTTGGGAGGTGGGGGCAGGGTGGTAGAGGTCAATGGGGGAAACAGGGGACATATGTAATACTTTCAACAATCAAGATTTTTGTAAAAAAGGAATTACCAAAATATTTGCCAGGGTGTTGTACTATCTTACATTTCCACTGGCAATGTATGAGAGATGAGTGTCTGCATTCCTGCCGTGGTGATCACAATCCAGTATTAAAATTAATAGACCTTCTTATAGATGTGTAGTGATATCTCCTGAGATTCTGACTTGCGTTTCCCAGTAACTAATGATGTTGAACATATTTTCATGTGCTTATTTGTTCCCTTTTTGTGAAATATCCCTGAAATGTCTTTTCCCATTTTCTAGTTTGATTTGTTTTTAATAAATTTTTGAACAACCTATACATTCAAAAGAGAGATATCTATTATGTGAATATGTATTTTGCCAGATATATGGTATGCAAATATATTCTCCATTGTTGTAATTTGTCTACATTATTTTCAAAAGGACATTGATCAGACATTTTTGCATTGTTCTTTTGGGCTCCGTGAGCATGTTCAAGAGAGTTCATTTTAATTCTCTGTCAGGTAAATCATGTAACTTCATTTCACTAGGGTCAGTTTTGGAGATTTATCTTATTCCTTTGTGTGAGACATCTTTTCCTGATTCTTTATTTTATTAATTCTGTTTCGGTGTCTGCTTCTTAGAAGGCTCTCTCAGCCTCCACTTTGGGGGAGTACAGAAGAGGATCCCACAGAACATCCTGGAAAGAGATTTGGGGGCCTCCACTAGCACTTTGCCATCTTCTGGGCAAAGCAGGCATCTATTTATTCCTGCCTTCTCTGTGCTGCTCAGCAGAAAGGACCAGTGGCATTTACCATCCCGAGCTGCTGCCTCTGTTCTTTCCCTGACAACCAGAGTGTGCAGGACTCATCATGGCTCCAGGATTGGTGAGACAGATGCTAGTTCCTTGAGCAATTGTGGTGAATGGAGGCACTGCATGCGTGGATCAACTCTTTCCCACCCCAGGAGGAAGCACAGAGCTGGGATTTTCCATCCATACACTCTGGGCAGAGTTGGGGTGGGGATGAATCAATAGTGGCTGGTAGCCACCGCCTCTCTTGCTGCCTGGGTGGCTAGACTGTGCTGAACCCATCAGATCTCCAGGACTCCTGTCACAGATACTAGTTCTTTGGGTCAGCCCCTCAGAAACATTAGGGCCCTGGCCTTGTGAGCAAACTGCTTCCCACCCATCAGTAGGACGGTAACTAGAGGATGTCTTTCTGATCATATGGCCGGGCTCTGGGGCAGAGTTTCTGGTGAAAAGGTTTCCCAATCCTCCCTACTGGCTTTGGTAACTGATTTTCCACTCTTTTATGTTGTGCAAGAGGCTGTCTATTCATTTCTGGTTTCTCACAAAGGGAAACTGTGAAGTGTTGCTGAATTGGTGTGTTCGTTGGGGGATGGAGGAGCCAGGGCTTCTTACTCCACCATCGAATTTAATTTCGATGTTCATTGTAACACATTTTAATAGTTTTTAAGAATGTTTGTGTGATAGTTTCAATACGTGCCTCATGTCAGTATTAGTATCAGTGGTTGTGTTTTCCCGTTTTTGCTGTGATTTCCTTGCTTGTTGATATAGGATGTGATTTCCAGTCGCATTCCTTTTTTTCTTCTTCTTTTTTTTTATTGTTCAAAGTTTTACATATGTCTCCTTTTTCCTTGATTGACCCCCCCACCCACAGCTATGCTGCCCCCTTCCTTGCAAGCTCCCCCTGCTCCAGTGTCTGTGTCCATTGGTTATGCTAATATGCACGCATACAAGTCCTTTCCTTGCTTTCTTCACATTTAAATAATCTAGATTTGAAAGCAATCACCCAGGTTAAATGTAGATTTAGTGTGTTCTATTGTTCCAATGGCAATTAGCCTTCTTGGGTCCTTTGATGTTATATTGTTGTGCTCTGCTGGAGCTCCTGCCAGATCTCTGCCTGTGCAGCCTATAGGGGTCAAAGGCACTTTCCTGTGACAATTTGTATTGCCAGGTGGGGTTGGATGGTGAAGAACCCATGGGAGGGAGAGCATTTCCTCTGACTGTTCTCCAGCCACAGGATGCCAGTAACTTCCAAACTGTTCTCCTAACCAATTGCAGGTTTTCACATTCCCATTAGCCACGTACAAGAGTTCCAAGTGCTCCAGATCCTCACTAGTACTTATTTTTCATTTTTAAGAATGTATCCTTATTGATGAAAGTATTACAGATGCTATTTGTTATTTTGATGTTGATTTGACAAGACCCTTATCAGTTATATGCTTTGCAAATATTTTTCCCCATTTCATGAGTTGTCTCTTTCTAGATCATATCCTTTGACATGCAAAAGTTTTTGTAATTTTAATGAACTCCACTTTATTTTTGGTTATTGTTTGTGCTTTCTGTGTCAGAACTAAGGAAAGACTCCCACTTCCATATCCAAATTTATGAAGATTTACCCCTATAGTTTCTTGTATGAGTTTTATATTTTCAGCTCTTATATTTGGATATTTGATCCATTTGGACTTAATTTTTATACATGGTATGTAGTCCTTACCTGATATTATCTTTTGCATATGGATTTTCAGTTTTTCTAGCACAATTTTTTTTTTTTTTTTCTAGCACAATTTGTTGATGAGACTATTTCTTTACATTGAATAATCTTGGAAGTTATATAAAAATCTATTAATTGTAGATGTATGAGTTTATTTCTGAACTCATAATTCTATTGCATTGGTCTGTATATCTCTCTTATTATAGTACCACACTGTTTTGATTGTTGTAGCTGTGTAGTAAGTTTTTATTATTAAAAAAACTCTTACACAGTTTTAATTGGGTTACATAGCTTTTTATTACTGAGCTGTAATATCTCTTTTTATATCTTAGATGCAAGTTTTTTAAAAAATGTATGTACAAACAACAACAAAAAATAAACTGGAGTTCATTACAATTACAAAAACTTTTGTACATAGATACAAAACATACTTAGATATAGAACAGAATAATGGTTGCCAGATGGGGATGGGGCTTGGAGAACTGGGTGAAAAAGGGAAGGGATTAAAAAGTACAAGTTGGCATTTACAGAATATTCACAGGAATGTAGAGTACAGCATAGAAATTTTTGCAATTGTATTGCAAAAAGTATTTATGGTGCCAGGTGGGTACTGAAAATATCAAGGGAAACATATTGTAAATTATCTAATATAAAATAATATTAATGTAAACTGTAATTAAAAATAAATTTTAAATGACAAATAAATAACTGAAATAAAATATATGTATTATGAATCATTTCATCTAGGCCCATGGTTGGCAAACTGCGGCTCGCGAGTCACATGTGGCTCTTTGGCCCCTTGACTGTGGCTCTTCGTTAGCCTTAGGAGTACCCTAATTAAGTTAATAACAATGTACCTACCTTATATAGTTTAAGTTTAAAAAATTTGGCTCTCAAAAGAAATTTCAATCCTTGTACTGTTGATATTTGGCTCTGTTGACTAATGAGTTTGCTGACCACTGATCTAGGCCATAGCTTGCCTTTTTATTTCCTCAATAATATCTTTTTAACAATGAATACACCTTTTTTTTTTTTTTTTTTAACATATTTAGTTTTACGAAAGAACAAGTGGAAAGCACAGGAAATTTCCCTGCATCCTCCCAAATTAGTTACCCTATTATTAACATCTTGGATTAGTATGCTATTTAGGTTACAATTTATGAGTCAATATTAATATATTACTATTTATTAAATCTTACAGCTTACATTAGGATTTATTTTTTTCTGTTTCTGTTTTGCTTGTTTACTTTATGTTTTTAGATTCAATTGTTGATATATATTTATTTACATTTTATTCATATGTTTATCTTTATCTTTTTTCTTAATTTTCTTGAAGAAGTATTACATTAAATTATTGCATTTCATTTAATACTGGTTTGGAGATGATAAACTCCTTTAGCTTTTTTTTTTTGTCTGGGAAGCTACATGTCCTTCTATTATAAAAGTTTCTTTCAAAATTTTAGAATTCTTTATTGTAGCAAGGATTTTTGGTGGGGAGGGCATTATAGGCAGATGATTGTAAAGAGGGAGAAATTGTAGGTAGATCAAAAGGAAATGGGATATCTGGTAAATAACATTGGTTAATTGGCTAAATCTGTACATTTCATAATGTCTAGAAAGTAAGTATAAAACCACACACTTCATGTACAAACCATTCATGAATGTACCTTTATGTACTCCTGTTAGAGGCATTGCTTTTACCAAGGATATGCTGCAGAGATTCCAGATTCAGTCGTGACACTAAGCACCTGTTCTGGACTCAGGTAATTGCAACTTCCAGAGATGTGCATGATTGACAATCTTGTGTAAGACTTTAATTTTCCCAAATTCCTTGAGTGATAGAGTGAAAGCAAAGAAAATATAGGCTTTGATCATGTTTCTTCACATATACTTTCTATTTCTGTCCTCCTCTTATATTTTTTATATTTTGTTGTCTCTATCCTAAGCTTACTGTCATAAAATTTATTCAGAAAAGTCCACTAGTATAAAGAATATTCATATGGATTACCATACAAGAACCACAGGGACTTATAAATGCCATAATAGACAGATGGCATAAAATGAGGTTGAAAGTTAATTTGAGTAAAATAGGATGATTCTTAGATTTAATTTGACCATAAAGACAACTATCAAATTTGTATGAAAGTTTTTATTTAGTATAATTTACATTTCTCAAAGGGAAAATCTGTATTAATTACTTTTATGTCTTTTTATGTATTTAAATATTCAGGGGATTGTTGCAGTTGGTGAATGTCAGTTACGGAATTGAACCATTGGAATCCTCAGCTATGTTTGAGCATATGCTTTATCAAATAAATAATAATAAAGCTGATTTTCTCCCCTTACAAGACAATTATCCTATGATCCAATTGGGAGATCAGGCCTACAGGATTCTTGTGAAGTCAGAAGTAAGCCACAATATTCTGAAATTTTAATTTTGCTATGTTTGATAAACTTATTCTCATAGAAATTTGTTACATTTAGAAAACAAATTTAACCATATTAATTATATTAAAATATTCTCTTGTAAGACATTTATTTTAAGTATTTTATGAATATATTTTATGAATATATAAATAAGAATATGTTTAGCTATAAAAGAACCATAGGGACTTGTAAATGCCATAATTGACAGATGGTATAAAATGAGGTTGAAAGTCATATGTAATTAGAAGTGTAGTAATATAAACAAACACACTTTAAATATAAATATTATCATATTTCCCTAGTTGCATTTTTATTGAATTTGCATCCTACTAATGCAATGATATCCAGATTTGCTGGTTATTATTTTATCCATATTTTTCTTGCCACTACATATATTAACATTATTCAAAAGTATTATTTTGATAGAAAATTTAAAAGTGGAAAAAATAAAAATGTTGTCCCAAATATCATTATCTAGAGATAGTGTTCTTAGAGTTTTGGAATATTTGGTCCAATTTTTAGAATGTATCTACACTAATAAAAGACAAACATGCAAATTGACAATACCTTTGCTATGCCTTAAGCCACGCCCACCAGCCAATCAGAGCAACTATATGCAAATTAACCCAACCACCGGCGGCTGGCAGCCATGGAGCTGGAGCAAGCAGGAGGCTTGATTGCCCCAATGATGGAGGAAGGCAAGCCTCCTCCTGCATCATGGCCAGCTCTGAGCTCCACTCCAGGCTACAAAGTTTCAATTATAGAAGGTAAATAAATCCCAGAATAAAAAAAAGAAAAAAAGGAGAAGCTGGGAGCTTCCGTCACCAGGGGGCTTGGCCAGCCTGAAAACGGCCCTCAGCCCCTCACCCAGACTGGCCAGGCACCCCAGTGGGGACACCCCACCCTAAAGTGGGTGTGTGGCCAGCCTGAAAATAAACATCAGCCCCTCATCCAGGCTGGCCAGGTACCTCAGTGGGGACCCCCACCCTGAAGGGGGTGTGACCAGCTGCAAACAGCTATCAGCCCCTCACCCAGTTTGGCCAGGCACCCCACTGGGGACCCTCACCCTGAAGGGGGTGTGATTGGCCTGCAAACACCCATCATCCCTCACCCAGGCTGGCCAGGCATCCCAGCAGGACCACCACACTGATCCAGGACACCCTTCAGGGCAAATCTGCCGACCCCCACCCATGCGCCAGGCCTCTATTCTATATAATAAAAGGGTAATATGAAAATTGACCTTAACAGCAGAATGGCTGGGAATGACTGGTCACTATGACCCACACTGACCACCAGCAGCCAGACGCTCAATGCAGGAGCTGCCCGCTGGTGGTCAGTGCGCTCCCACAATGGGAGCTCTGCTCAGCCACAAGCCAGGCTTACGGCTGCCAGTACAGCAGTGGTGGTGGGAGCCTCTCGTGCCTCCTCAGCAGCACTAAGGATGTCCGACTACAGCTTAGGCCTGCTCACTGCTGGCAAGTGGACATCCCCCAAGGGCTGCCGGGCTGCCACAGGGATGTCTGCCTGCCAGCTTAGACCCAATCCCCTGGGGAGCGGGCCTCAGCCAGCAGGTGGTCATCCCCTAAGGGGTCCCAGACTGCAGGAGGACACAGGCCTCGCTGAGGGATCCCCCCGAGTGCACAAATTTTTGTGCACAGGGCCTCTCGTCTTCTACAAATGTGGATTTATAAATGTATAGATTTTTTTAAGCAAAAAATGATCTAACCATGTATGTTTCTTCAAAATTTCATTTTTTGCTCTTCAGAGGACAATGCATTCTTTCACTTATTAAATTATTTTATGTGTCTTATTTTAAGTAATATTGGTTAACATTGTTTAACATATTATATATATATATTTATAAATATGTAAAAATTGCCACTTAGTTCTAGTTAAAATGCAGAATGATCCAATAACTTTAGCAAATAATCTGGCACTTTTTCTTTCCCTCAAGGAAACACAGACATGAAACTTTATTTTAGTCACTTAACACATTGGTGTTAATACTATTTCCCAACAGAAAAGAAAAAGGCATCTGGACTGTCTCCAGTTTGCCCTCACAGAAAAACCATAATCTACAGTTATCAGAATCTAGTTGGTAAATTAAAATATTGTAGCAACTTTTCAGAATCTTCTTTCTCATGATACTCATTAGAGCATCATCTCCATGTCAAAGGATTCACTCCGGGGCTGCTGAAACCTGGTTGAATAACCTCATGATCTTGTGAAGAACCTCTTGGGCCTCCTGGTTGTGTTGCTATACTCTTCCAGGGTGAGGGGGGACAGGGAGTGAGGACTCCTGTGGCATTCAGTCTGAGGGAAGGGGCAGAGGAAGGGGCCTGCAGTCTGTCCCTTCCAGAGGGAGCACAGTGGCCAGAGACCCAGTGTGCCAGCAGCAGGGGCCCATAGGGTCAGCACACTGTGAGTCTTCAGGAGACAAGGCAATGAGGAGTCAGAGAGGGAGGGAGGGACAGCAGCTCTCAGCCTCCACCCGGGGAATCCACTATCTCCACTGCCCCACCACCTCAGCCCCACCTTTGTCAGGGCATGGGGAAGAGGCCTGCTGGGGGCTCCAATCTGTTGGGGGGCCCCGCCCCACTGGGAGCAGTGGCTACTTTGGACTGCTCAACTCACTCCCTGCTCCAGCAGTCTGGCGCTTTCCTAGCATTTTTCACTCCCACAATTACTATATGACTCAGGAATCCCACAATTACTATATGACTCAGGAATTCCATTTCTAAGTACCAAGAAAAAGGAAAGACAAAATTGCACAAAGACCTGTACATTAATGTTTATAGCAGCTTTATTTATAAAAGCTGAAATGTCTACAAATGATCAAAAGATAAATGTATAAACATGTTACAATGCATATCTTCAATGGCACACTACTTAGGAAGACACTAATGAATTACTAATAATCACAAGATGGATGAATCCTCAGTGAAAGAAACCAGATAGAAATGAGTACATGCCATATGATTCCATTAATATGAAATTCTAGAATAGATCATTGTAACCTATGTTGAAAACAAACAGCAGATCATTGGTCATTGGTTTCCTTGAGCCGGGTGGCTATTGACTTGGAAGAGGGTAATGACAACATTCTTGGTCTTACTTATGGAAATGGTTACATGGCTGTGTATGTATATATATATATATATATATATATATATATATATATATATTAATATGTATACTTAAAATGGATGCATTTTGTTGGGTGTAAGCCACAATGAAGTCAATATAAATAACTAAAAGTATAAAAATGATGAGAGGCAATGTTTGGGGGAAAGTTGATGGGAGTTTGTTAGCTTGAAGGTTGAAGCAAGATTTTAGAGGGAGGTTTTGAGAGAAAGGAAATATGGCTTCTCCCTCATTGCAACAATCTTTTTTTTTTGAAGATTCTAATTATAAAAAAATATGAAGTAAAAGCTTCTGATGGTGCCTAAAATATTTGTTTGGAATCTCACCTGCTTATTTATTTAGTCGGCATCCATCCTCTTATTTTCCTGTTATCTGTATCTTTATGTATGGATATTTATTTATCTACTAGAGGCCCATTGCACAAAGAGATTCATGCAATAGGCCTTCCCTTCCCCTGGCTGCTGGCACTGGTTTTCCTCTGGCCCTGGAACCCAGGCCTACGCTCCGGCCAGAGCCTTCAGTCTTCGCTCTGCCATTTCGCCCCTACGTATGCAAATTAACCGCCATCTTTGTTGGGTTAATTGGCATACTCCCTTGATTGGCTGGTGAGCGTAGCAGAGATATGGTTCATTTACATGTTTGTCTATTATTCGGTAAGATACCTCTCTGTGTGAACATATATAATGCACATAATTATAAACTATATAAGAATTTTAAAAATGGTTTATCTCATGTCCTCTGTTTCACAGAAAAAATTGGATGCTGCACTATTAACAAGAACTCTGAAAATACAAATCATTATGGATAAAGCCTTGGTATGCATTATTGATACATTTCATCATATCTTTGTTTTGTGTTTAAATACAAAGGGAATAATAAACATCTTTTCTTTGAAGTAAAGATATTATTTAAAGTGTTCAAAACGTGTATTTCAATATAGCAGGGCATAAAGGTATGTCAATTGGCTCTTCATTGAAATACGGAGACCAGTATTTATGGTATTGTTATCTAAATCAGTATGCAGTTCCTGTAACAATGTATAACTTTGTATGTGTGGAAGGCTTCTACTACACTATAATACATTGGATTATGACTACCTGCAGAAATTTCCAGTCCACCCCAAATTGTGGTGAAATTTTCTCTCTTAAATTGATTTCCATTTTAAAACAAGTATTTCTTTTATTAGTCAATTGGTGATTCCTGTTATTGAGTATTTTATTTCATAAGATTATTTTATGCTTTATAAACACTTGTAATACCTGGTGGGAGTTATATATGTTAATAATGGGAAGAATTACTCATAGGAATGCTCATTTAGTTATGGGTATTCTTAACAAAGCCATATGGATCAGAAGTTAAAAAGTCTAATTTGTCTGTTATCACTGATATTTTTTCATCAGTCACTCAATGATTGCCATAATGTTCCATCTTTTTTCTTTTTAGGTTCTTTATTATTTAAAGTATTACATATGAATCCTCCCCCACCCCCATTTTCCTCTCCCTGCTCATTCCCACCACCCCTCTGCAAATGCCCTCACCCCACCTACTGACTGTGTTCATGGGTTATACTTATATGCATGTAACAACCTCCTTTGGTTGATCTCTCCTCCCCTTCCTCTCCCTCTAATCCCCCATTGCCTGTGAGGTTGGATTGTCTGTTCAATGCTTCTATGTCTCTGGATCTATTTTAGTTCATCAGTTTATGTTGTTCATTATATTCCATAAATGAGTGAGATCATGTGATATTTATCTTTCTCCTAGTGGCTTATTTAGCTTAGCATAATGCTCTCCAGCTCCATCCATGCTGTTGCAAATGGTAAGAGTTTCTACTTTTTCACAGAAGCATAGTATTCCATTGTGTAGATGTACCACAGTTTTTAATCCACTCATCTGGTGATTGGCATTTAGGTTGTTTCCAAATCTTAGCTATGGTAAATTGTGCTCTATGAATATATGACTGCATATGTCCTTTCCGATTGGTGTTTCTGAATTCTTGGGATATATTCCTAGAAGTGAGATTACTGGGTCAAATGGGAGTTACATTTTTAATTTTTTGAGGAAATGCCATACTATTTTCCACAGTGGCTGCACCAGTCTGCATTCCCACCAGCAGTGCACAAAGGTTCCTTTTTCTCCACATCCTTGCCAGCACTTGTCGTTTGTTGATTTGTTGTTGATAGCCATTCTGACAAGTGTGAGATGATACCGCAATTTCCTTTTGATTTTCATCTCTTGGATGATTAGTGACTTTGAGCATGTTTTCATATGTCTCTTGGCCTTCTGTAAGTCCTTTTTTATAAGGGATCTATTTAGGTCCTTTGCCCATTTTTTGATTGGATTGTTTAATCTTCCTTTTGTTAAGTTGTATGAGTTCCCTATAAATTTTGGAGAGAGATTAAACCCTTATCAGATATAACATTGACAAATATAATCTCCCATGAAGTGGGCTTTCTTGTTGTTTTGTTGATGGTTTCTTTTGCTGTGCAGAAGCTTTTTATTTTGATGTAGTCCCATTTGTTTATTTTATCCATAGTTTCCATAGGTGCTATATCAGTAAAAATATCTCTATGACATATGTCTGATATTCTGCTGCCTATGGATTCCTCTAAGATTTTAATGGTTTCTTGTCTTGTGTTTAAGTCCTTTATCCATTTTGAGCTTATTTTTGGTGTAATTGGTGGTCTAGTTTCCTTTTATTTGACATGTATCTGTACAATTTCCCCCACACTATTTTTTTTAAATTTTTTTAAATTTTTTTTTTCGCTAAAAGTATTACAAAGGGTATTACATAAGTGTCCTTTTTCCCCCCCGCCCTTGACAAACCCCTGCCCTCCCTTACCCCCCAGTGTCTTATGTCCATTAGTTATGCTTATATGCATGCATACAAGTCCTTCGGTTGATCTCTTACTCCCCTCCTTCCTGTCCCCCAACCCTCCCTGGCCTTCCCGCTGCAGTTTGACAATCAGTTTGAGGCAGCTCTGCCTCTGTATCTATTATTGTTCAAAAGTTTGTAATGGTCTTTATTATCCATGAATGAGTGAGATCATGTGGTATTTTTCCTTCATTGACTGTCTTGTTTCACTTAGCATAATGCTCTCCAGTTCCATCCATGCTGTTGCAAATGGTAAGAGTTCCTTCTTTTTTACAGCAGCATAGTATTCCATCGTGTAGATGTACCACAGTTTTCTAATCCATTCATCTACTGATGGGCACTTAGGCTATTTCCAGATCTTAGCTATGGTGAATTGTGCTGCCATGAACATAGGGGTGCATATATCCTTACTGATTGGTGTTTCTGGTTCCTTGGGATATATTCCTAGAAGTGGGATCACAGGGTCAAATGGGAGTTCCATTTCCAATTTTTTGAGGAAACTCCATACTGTCTTCCATAGTGGCTGCACCAGTCGGCATTCCCACCAGCAGTGCATGAGTGTTCCTTTTTCTCCACACCCTCTCCAGCACTTGTCGTTTGTTGATTTGTTGATGATGGCCATTCTGACAGGTGTGAGATGGTACCTCATTGTTGTTTTGATTTGCATCTCTCGGATGATTAGTGACTTTGAGCATGTTTTCATATGTCTCTTGGCTTTCTGAATGTCCTCTTTTGAAAGGTGTCTATTTAGATCCTTTGCCCATTTTTTGATTGGCTTGTTTATCTTCTTTTTGTTAAGTTGTATGAGTTCCCTATAAATTTTGGAGATTAAGCCCTTATCAGATATGACTTTGGCAAATATGTTTTCCCACGAAGTGGGTTTTCTTGTTGTTTTGTTGATGGTTTCTTTTGCTGTGCAGAAGCTTTTTATTTTGATGTAGTCCCATTTGTTCATTTTCTCTTTAGTTTCAACTGCCCTAGGAGCTGTATCAGTGAAGAAATTGCTTTGGCATATGTCTGAGATTTTGTTGCCTTTGTATTCTTCTAGAATTTTTATGGTTTCCTGTCGTACATTTAAGTCCTTTATCCATTTTGAGTTTATTCTTGTGTATGGTGTAAGTTGGTGGTCTAGTTTCATTTTCTTGCATATATCTGTCCAATTTTCCCAACACCATTTATTGAAGAGACTATCTTGGCTCCATTGTATGTTCATGCCTCCTTTGTCAAAAATTAATTGAGCATATTGGTTCGGGCTAATTTCTGGACTCTCTATTCTATTCCATTGATCTATATGTCTGTTCTTGTGCCAGTACCAGGCAGTTTTGAGAACAGTGGCTTTGTAATACAGCTTGATATCTGGCATTGAGATCCCACCTACTTTGTTTTTTCTCAGGATCGCTGCAGCTATTCGGGGTCTTTTTTTATTCCAGATGAATTTTTGGAGAGTTTGTTCTATATCTTTGAAGTAGGCCATTGGTATTTTAATGGGAAGTGCGTTGAATTTATAGATTGCTTTGGGTAGTATGGACATTTTGATGATGTTGATTCTACCAATCCAAGAACATGGTATGTTCTTCCATCTCTTTATGTCTTCCTCTATCTCTTTTTTCAACGTCCTGTAGTTTTCTGAGTAGAGGTCTTTTACCTCTTTAGTTAAGTTTATTCCTAGGTATCTTAATTTTTTTGGTGCGATGGTAAATGGGATTGTTTTTATAATCTCTCTTTCTGAAAGTTCACTATTGGTGTATAGAAATGCCTCGGATTTCTTGGGGTTAATTTTGTATCCTGCTACATTGCCAAATTCATGTATTAAGTCTAGTAGTTTTTTGATGGAGTCTCTAGGGTTTTGTATGTATAATATCATGTCATCTGCAAATAAGGACAGTTTTACTTCCTCTTTTCCAATTTGGATGCCTTTTATTTCTTCTTCTTGTCTAATTGCAATGGCTAATACTTCCAGGACTATCTTGAACAGGAGTGGTGAGAGTGGGCATCCCTGTCTTGTTCCTGTTCTTAGGGGAAATGGTGTTAGTTTTTGTCCATTGAGTATGATGTTGGCTGTGGGCCTGTCATACATGGCTTTTATTATGTTGAGGTATGATCTTTCTATTCCCACCTTTCTGAGAGTTTTTATCAAAAATGGGTGTTGGATTTTGTCGAATGCTTTTTCTGCATCAATTGATATGACCATGTGGTTTTTTTCTTTCAATTTGTTTATGTGATGTATCACGTTTATTGATTTACGGATGTTGTACCATCCTTGCATCCCTGGGATAAATCCTACTTGGTCATGTTGTATGATCCTTCTGATGTACTGCTGGATCCGATTAGCTAAGATTTTGTTGAGGATTTTGGCATCTATGTTCATGAGGGATATTGGCCTGTAATTCTCTTTCATTGTGTTGTCTTTACCTGGTTTTGGTATTAGGGTGATGCTAGCTTCATAGAATGTGTTTGGAAGTGTTCCATCCTCTTGCACTTTTTGTAGTAATCTGGGAGGATAGGCTTTAGTTCTTCCTTGAAAGTTTGGTAAAACTCCCCTGAGAAGCCGTCTGGTCCTGGGCTTTTGTTTGCTGGAAGCTTTTTGATAACTGCTTCAATTTCTTCCATAGTTATTGGCCTATCCCCCACACTATTTATTGAAGAGACTATCTTGACTCCATTGTGTGCTTTTGCTACCTTTGTCTAATATTAATTGAGCATAATGGCTTGGGTCGACTTCTGGGTTCTCTGTTTGGTTCCATTGGTTTATATGTCTATTCTTGTGTCTGAACTAGGCAGTTTGGAGAACAGTGGCTTTGTAATATAGCTTGATATCTGGTATTGTGATACCTCCAACTTTGTGCTTCTTTCTCAGGATTGCTGAGGCTATTCAGGGTCTTTTTTTTTTTTTAATTAAATTTTTATTGTTCAGATTACATTTGTTCCTCTTTTTTTCCCCCCCATAACTCCTCTCCTCCCAGTTCCCGCCCCACCCTCTGCCCTCACTCCCCACCCACTGTCCTCATCCATAGGTGCACGGTTTTTGTCCAGTCTCTTCCAGCATCTCCCATTCCCCTTTCCCCCCCAAGAATAGTCAGTCCATTCCCTTTCTATGTCCCTGATTCATTATAATCACCAGTTCATTCTGTACATCAGATTATTTATTCACTTGATTCTTAGATTCACTTGTTGATAGATGCATGTTTGTTGTTCACAATTTGTATCTTTTCCTTTTTCTTCTTCCTCTTCTTAAAGGATACCTTTCAGTATTTCGTATAATACTGGTTTAGTGGTGATGAACTCCTTTAGCTTTTCCTTATCTGTGAAACTCTTTATCTGACCTTCAATTCTGAATGATAGCTTTGCTGGATAAAGTAATCTTGGTTGTAGGTTCTTGGTATTTAGCATTTTGAATATTTCTTGCCATTCCCTTCTGGCCTGCAAAGTTTCTGTTGAGAAATCAGCTGACAGTCGTATGGGTATTCCCTTGTAGGTAATTGAGTCTCTTTCTCTTGCTGCTTTTAAGATTCTCTCTTTGTCTTTTGCTCTTGGCATTTTAATGATGATGTGTCTTGGTGTGGTCCTCTTTGGATTCCTTTTGTTTGGGGTTCTCTGTGCATCTTGGACCTGTAAGTCCATTTCTTTCACCAGGTGGGGGAAGTTTTCTGCCATTATTTCTTCAAATAGGTTTTCAATATCTTGCTGTCTCTCATCTTCTGGCACCCCTATTATTCTGATGTTTGTACGCTTGAAGCTGTCCCAGAGGCTCCTTACACTATCTTCGTATTTTCGGATTCTTTTTTCATTTTGCTTTTCTGGTTGTGTGTTTTTTGCTTCTTCGAATTTCAAATCTTTGGCTTGATTCTTGCGCTCCTCTGGTCTGCTATTGGGTGTAATATTCTTTATTTCAGTCCGTGTATGCTTAATTTCTAGTTGTTTCTTTATCATAGCATCGAGGGTCTCATTAGTTTTCGTGAGGCTCTCCACAAGCTTATTGCAAGCACCTTCGCACCTTTAAATTTTCCACACTGCGCCTCCTCTGAGCCTGGCTATGCTGTTTTCTTTCCTTCTAGTTGAAGAGTCTCTCCTCAGCCAGCCTTCCTGTGGTTCTGGGTGATGTCCGTTCCGTCTTTTAGTTGTATTTTTGAAGTGGTTGTTTGTGGCAGCAGTCTCTGGTGTTTACCTATGCCGCCATCTTGGTGGAGTCCTGAATCCACTTCTTAAATGCATCACAGTTTCATCCATTTCTTTCTGTCTCCACTCTCTGGGTCTGACACTACCTCTCATCTAGTCTGACACTCCACAACCACTTTCTCCTGGATTAATTCACAGTCTCCAATGCAGCTGGAATGACATTTCTTGAAGTATTGGTATTTTAATGAGGATTGCAATGAATCTATAAATTTCTTTGGTGAATATGGTCATCTTAATAATGTTGATTCTACCAATCCATGAGCATGGTATATTCTTTCATTTTTTTATGTCTTCCTCTATTTTTTTTTCAAGGTCCTGTAATTTTCTGACCACAGGTGTTTTACCTCCTTAGTTAAGTTTATTCCTAGGTATCTTAATTTTTTTTGTAATGACAATTGGGATTGTGTTTTTAGTTTCTCCTTCTGTAAGCTTGTTGTTGTATGAAAAAAGCCATAGATTTCTGAGTGTTAATTTTATATCCTGCTACATTGTAAAATTCACTTATTAAGTCTAATAGTTTTTTTTTATGGAGTCTTTGGGGTTTTCTATGTACAATATCATGTCATCTATGAATAATGACAATTTTATTTATTCTTTTCCAATTTGGATGCCTTTTATTCCTTCTTTTTAAAAAATATATAATTTTATTGACTTCAGAGAGGAAGGGAGAGGGAGAGTTAGAAGCATCAATGAGAAAGAATCATTGATCGGCTGCCCCCTGCTGGGGATTAAGCTTGTAACCCAGGCATGTGCCCTTGCCTGGAATTGAACCCAGAACCCTTTAGTCCACAGGCTGATGCTCTATTCACTGAGCCAAACCAGTGAGGGCTATTCCTTCTTCTCTGATCGCTATGACTAGTACTTCCAGTACTATGTTGAACAGGAGTGATGAAAGTGGGCATCCCTGTCTTGTTCCTGTTCTAAGGGGAAATTGTTTTAGTTTTTACCCATTGAGTATGATGTTAGAAATAGGTTTGTCATGCAAGGCTTTTATTATGTTGAGGTATGATCCCTCCCACTGTGCTGAGTTTTTATCAAGAAAGGGTGTTTGATTTTGTCAAATGCTTTTCTGCATCAGTTGATATGATTATTTGATTTTTGTCTCTCAATTTGTTTATGGGATGTATCACTTTTATTGATTTGCAGATATTGTAACAACCTTACATCCCTGGAATAAATCCCACTTGGTCGTGGTGTATGATTTTTCTAATGTAATGCTAGATCTGATTTGCTAGAATTTTGTTGAGGATTTTAGCATTGTTGTTAATTGGAGATATCTATACTAATAATCTATACTAATAAAAGGGTAATATGCTATTTAGACTGGATAGACCAGATGTATTCCGGACATCTTTTCTGACAAAGCCAGGGGCATGGCCTGCCTGCAAACTGCCCACGGCCCCTTGCTCAGGCCAACCCCCTTCAGTGGGACCCCCATCCTGTTCAGGGGTGTGGCCAGCCTGCAAACTGCCTGCAGTCCCTTGCCCAGGCTGTCCCGAACCCCAGCAGGGACCCCCACCCCGATTGGGGGTGTGGCTGGCCTGCAAACCCTCAGCGGCCCCAAGCCCAGGCCAGCCTCGCCCTCCAGTGAGGACCCCACCACCCCAATCCAGGGCCCCCTTCAGGGCACGCCAGCTGGTCTCCACCTGTGCACCAGGACTCTCTTCTATATAATAAAAGGGTAATATGCAAATTGACCCTAACAGCAGAATGATCAGAACGACAGCTGGGCTAGTCACTATGAAGTGCACTGAGCACCTCTTGGTCCCTTTTCCAGTCCAGCAGGCTCCAATCACCTCATGGCCACCCATGGCAGAGGTGGGGCCGGCGAGTGGGTGGGAACAGCCAACCTCTCTGTTCCTTCCCCTGGCCATAAATTACCAATCACCCGATGGTGAACGGGGAACTGGGGGTGGGTGGCAGTGGGGGGCAGGGGTCAGCTGCAGGCAGCTGAGGAAGAAGGCTCTGATTGCAGGCCAGGCTTAGGGACCATACCCGCACACTTATTTTGTGCGCAGGGCCTCAAGTTCTCTCTATAATTCTCTTTCTTTGTAGTGTCTTTATCTGGTTTTGGGATTAGGGTAATGTTGGCTTCATAGAAAGAGCTTGGAAGTGTTTATTCCTCTTGAATTTTTTTGGAATAGTCTGAGGAGGATAGGTTTTAGTTCTTTGAATGTTTGGTAAAACTCTCCTTTGAAGCCATCCAGACCAGGGCTTTTGTTTGCTGGAAGTTTTTTGATGACTGCTTCAATTCCATTTATAGTTATATGCCTATTCAGGTTTTTTTTTTTTTATATTTCCTGATTGAGTTTTGTATTTTTCTAGAAATATGTCCATTTCTTCTAGGTTGTTCATTTTGTTGGAGTAGAGTTGTTTGTAGAATTTTTTTTACAATTCTTTGTATGTCTGTGGGTTCAGTTGTTACTTCACATTTTTCATTTCTGATTTTGTTAATTTGGGTCCTCTCTCTTTGTTTCTTGGTGAGCCTGACTAGAGGTTCATCAATCTTATTTACCCTTTCAAAGAACCAGCTCTTAGTTTCATTGATCTTTTGTATTGTTTTTTGGTCTCTATGTCATCTATTTCTGCTCTAATCTTTTTTATTTTCTTCCGTCTGCTTACTCTGGCCTTTTCTTGTTGCAGGGTTAGATAATTTACTACCATTTTTTCTTGTTTTTTGAGGTAGACCTTAGAGCTATGTATGAATTGCCCACTCAGGACTACTTTTACTGTGTCCCATAGATTTTGGATTGTTGTGTTTTCATTGTCATTTGTTTCTAGAATGCTTGTATTTTTTCTTTGATTTCTTTGGTAACCCAGTCATTATTTAATAGCATGCTATTTAGCCTCCATGTGCTTGATTTTTTTTATTGTAGTTGATTTCTTATTTTATGCCATTATGATCTCAGAAGATGAGATCATAGTCTTGGGATTTCTTTCTTCCTGAGTTTGAAGAGACTTTGCCTGTGTCCCAATATGTGGTCTATTTTTGAAAATGTCCTATGTGTAATTGAGAAGAATGTGTAATCTGTTGCTTAGGGATGAAATGTTCTGAAGATGTCAATTAATTCTATCTGATGTAGTGAGTCATTTAACATTTCTGTTTCTTTGATGATTTTTTGTTTTTGTTTAGGGGATTTATCCAGTTGTGTCAATTTAGGGGAAGGGAGGGAGGCCCTGGCTGGTGGCAGCATCATGCGGCCTGGGGAAGGGTGAGAGTACCTGGCTGGCAGCTGGCAGCCACTAGGGATCCTACCAGTGCACAAATTTCATGCACTGGGCCTCTAGTTTTAATTAAATAACTATCATATTATATGATATCTGCTTTTTGTCTAGGAATTTCCTGGTATATAATTTCATATTTTTAATATTTCTATGTCTTTGTAATGTAGGTGTTTTAATTTTAATTTGCACAAGGTATCTTTTTTTATAGCCTTTCCTTTTTGGAGTATTGATGATTTGTGATTATTGACTCATTTACATCATCATATTTTTATTTCTTTTGTCTTACTTTTCACATATTTAGCCTTCAAAAGGATCACCTTCACTCATACCATACACATGCTGTAGTGTGTAAATTTACAATGTGGTTTAGTGAGAAAGGTCATATACAGATAAATGGCAAAGTGCAAACATAGCATTTTAGGGAATTAGGAGAATAGAATCATAGAATCCCTCTTGTCTATATCAGAGAAATGTGACCATTGGATTTTATTTTCTGTTAGTAATCTTCTGCAGAGTTGGTGAGGATATTGAAAATCTCAACTGCCACTTTTTATGCTCTTCACAAACACTTAGAAATGTGTGTGGGGGAAAAAAACAATATGAAGGATTTCAGAGAAAATATTATGATTTTTGTTCTCTTAAAGGAGGGTATATTCTTAAATTTTCTCACTATTATGGTACTCAGAGCTCTGTGTCAGACCAGAAGACTTAGTGGTTTAATTAGAGACTTGAATTCTGGTTCTTACCCTTAGTGTTTATACATTCTTGGAATGTTAAATTTTGACCCTTAATTTTTGCATCGTAAACAGGAAGATAATCAGAATCTCATCATTTTAATATTATTTATTAATATGTAAAGGCTGTATGTTTATTTCTAAAACTTATTAAGCAGTTGATAAATCTTAATCTTCTGCCTTTGTCTTTCACTTAGTCACTTATTATGGTATTTCATATCTATTGAAATGTGATATATTAGTAATTTCACTAGTGATTAAGAAATAGAACTTGTCTTTCAGTATGATTATATGGGCTCTGAAGTGGCTGTTGCAACCGAGAAAATTGTCTATATCTTTGGTCTTATCAACACTGTAAGTGTTTATGTTTTGTATTCTAAGTAAGCAGCATTCTCAATTATGCAATAACATTATTTGTATGAATAGAATTAACATTTTTATAAAAGTATAGTCCTACCAACCTGTTTCACGTCCAATTCGTCTTCAAATTACAGTAAATTGAATATAGTAGCGTTCTGTATAGAGATGTAATGTTATATCTGTGATTGTCTAAACTATATCATGTATCTTCTGTTTTCAGATGTTTTCCCAGCTGAAACTGACTGTTATGTTAACATCTCTGGAGATCTGGTCAGATCAAAATAAGATTTTATGTACTGGGGATGCTAATGAACTACTACAAAGATTTGTGTCATGGAAAGGAAGCAATTTGTTTCATAGGTCCCACGATATGGCATTCTTGTTGATGTAAGTTCCTTATTTGCATTGATAATAGGGTTTATAAAATTATTTGATATTTTAGCTATCAAAACTACATACAAACGTTAAGTATAATGACAAAAAAAGAATGTATGAGTACAATGTTGGCAAAGTGCAAAGTAAAAACAGATAACAAGGTAGCATAAAAAATCATGGTTGGCCATTATTCTCAGAGTGGACTATTTACCTGTGGAAATGTAATGAACTGGAAAATATAGAAGTCTTGGGATATACATGGGCCTCTGAGGTTTTAAAGATTTTCTTAGATGCAAATAGCTGAAACCATCATTTTAACATTAAATAAAATATAATAAATTAAGAGAATGCAATAATTGTATATAAAGCTGGTTGCAATTCACAAGTTTAAAATGGTAATGTGCTTACCTCTAGTATTCCTATATTGAGCTAAATTGTAGCTATTTAATTACTTGAAATATACCTTACAAGGGATTGTGTATAGATTTTTGTTTTAATAATTTAAATATTTTAGATTTGAAAAACACATAATTCTGAGGTCTGAAAGAATTATAGAATACACTTATAAATCTATTGGTGTATCCTGTAGAATCTAAGGTGAGGTTTGGGAATTTAGGAGCAACTTTAAATAAGAACTAAAACGAATGAGGACAGTTTGTACATCCTATTTCTCTTTTTCTTAGTGAGTCTACTGCATGTTCTGTCTCTCTATTTGTCCTCCAATCCAACATTTTATATACTTTAAAGGTTTCGCTATGTGAAATTCATGGCAGTAAGCTATCCTGACTGTTACAACCTAGAATTACATCCACCCAGAAGTGACAACAGTGTTGATTAAATATTTGGAAAGAAGGATTAGGCACTGCTGGGTTCTGGGGTGTGTAACAAATAATGTTGAAGCATCTCTTAGAACTTAACTTTGTAGAAACTATATGAGGTTACCCAAATACAAAAATGATTAAATGCATTGGAGTTAATATGTAATATTCTCATTTTAATGAAAACTTTGCTTTATTGAGGAATCCAATTCTTAAGAAGTCATTAAATTATTAATCATTTAAAATGCACTTATCCTCAAGAAAATTTTTATTATTTAGTTATAGGGATCATCTAAATTACGTGGGAGCAACATATCATGGAAGGGCATGTGATCCAAAGCTTGCTGCAGGAATTGCTCTGGTATGCATTTTATCCCCATCTCTTCAGTAGTTATGTACCGTGTTGAAAGTTAATATCCACTCCAAGGGGGAAAAGTACATATAGTGTATCTACCACACCGTTTTGACAGAATTTTAGAAAGTGTTTTTTTATAGATTATGGAAACTCAAATGGTGTAATACTAAAAAGGGTTTTTATTATGGTAAAATACATATAAAATATAGTATCTTAACTACTTTTAAGTACATAGTGCAGTAGTGTTAAGTTCATTTACATTGTGTTAAGCTTATCTGCAGAGCTTTTCATCTTTCATAACTGAAACTTTGTACCCTTTGAGCAACATGGCCCTATTTTCTAAACCTTCTAGCCCCTGACAACCACCATTCTACTCTCTGCTTCTTTGAGTATGACATTTTTACATTCCATGTATAAGGAAAATCATGTAATATTTGTCTTTTCCTGACTTGTTTCACTTAAGATTGTATTACCCTGCTACATCCATATTTTTGCAAAGACAGGATTTTATTATTTTTATGGCTGAATAATATTTCATTTTGAGTGACCTTTTCATATCTTATATAATAAAAGCCTCATATGCAAATCGACCCATTGTGTAGATGTACCACAGTTTTCTAATCCACTCATCTGCTAATAGGCATTTAGGCTGTTTCCAAATCTTAGCTATTATAAATTGTGCTGCTATGAACATAGGGGTGCATATATCCTTTCTGATTGGTGATTCTGCTTTCTTGGGATTATATTCCTAGAAGTGGTATTACTGGGTCAAGTGGTAGTTCCATTTTTAGTTTTTTGAGGAAACTCCATACTGTTTTCCACAGTGGCTGCACCAGTCTGCATTCCCACCAGCAGTGCATGAGTGTTCCTTTTTCTCCACACCCTCCTCAGCACTTGTTGTTTGTTGATTTGTTGTTGATAGCCATTCTGACAGGTGTGAGATGGTACCTCATTGTTGTTTTGATTTGCATCTCTCAGATGATTAGTGACTTTGAGCTTGTTCTTATGTCTCTTGGCTTTCTGAATGTCCTCTTTTGAAAAGTGTCTATTTAGATCCTTTGCCCATTTTTTGATTGGATTGTTTATCTTCCTTTTTTTTTTTTTAAGTTGTATAGGTTTCCTGTAAATGCTGGAGATTAAACCCTTATTAGAGATTACATTGACAAATATGTTCTCCCATGCAGTGGGCTTTCTTGTTGTTTTGTTGATGGTTTCTTTTGCTGTGCAGAAGCTTTTTATTTTGATGTAGTCTCATTTGTTTATTTTCTCCATAGTTTCCATTGCCCTAGGAGCTGTTACGGTAAAGATATTGCTCCGACAAATGTCTGCTATTTTGCTGCCTAAGGCTTCTTCTAAGATTTTTATGGTTTCCCATCTTACGTTTAAGTCCTTTATCCATTTTAGGTTTATTTTTGTGTATGGTGTAAGTTGGTGGTCTAGTTTCATTTTTTTGCAAGTGTTTGCCCAGTTTTCCCAACACCATTTATTGAAGAGACTGTCTTGTCTCCATTGTATGCTCTTGCCTCCTTTGTCAAATATTAATTGAGCATAATGGCTTGTGTTGATTTCTGGGTTCTTTGTCCTTTTCCACTGGTCTATATATCTATTCTTGTGCTAGTACCAGACAGATTTGAGAACCGTGACTTTGTAGTATAGTTTGATGTCTGGTATTGTGATCCCTCCAACATTGTTCTTCTTTCTCAAGATTGCTGCAGCAATTCAGGCTCTTTTTTTATTCCAGATGAATTTTTGGAGAATTTATTCTAGGTCTTTGAAGTATGCCATTGGTATTTTAATGGGGATTGCGATGAATTTATAGATTGCTTTGGGTAGTATGGACATTTTAATGATGTTGACTCTACCAATCCATGAACATGATATATTCTTCCATTTGTTCATGTCTTCCTCTATCTCTTTTTTTAGCATCTGAAATTTTCTGAGTACAGGCCCTTTGTCTCCTTGGTTAAGTTTTTTCCTAGGTATCTTATTTTTTTTTGTTGCAACAGTAAATGGGATTTCATTTTATTTTCTCTTTCTGTGAGTTCATTATTGGTGTATAGAAAAGCCATAAACTTCTGGGTGTTAATTTTATATCCTGCTACATTGCTGAATTCATTTTTTAAGTCTAGTGGTTTGTTGATGGAGTCTTTGGGGTTTTCTATGTACAATATCAAGTCATCTGCAAATAAGAACAGTTTTACTTCTTCTTTTACAATTTGGATGCCTTTTATTTTTTCTTCTTGTCTGATTGCAATGGCTAGTTCTTCCAGTACTGTGTCGAACAGGAGTGGTGAGAGCTGGAATTCCTGTCTTTTTCTGTTCTTAGGGAAAATGGTTTTGGTTTTTGCCCATTGAGTATGATGTTGGCTGTGGGTTTGTCATATATGGCTTTTATTATATGGAGGATCCTTCTATTTCCAGCTGGCTGAGAGCTTTTATCAAGGGTGTTGGATTTTGTCAAATGCTTTTTCTGCATCAATGGATATGATTATATGGTTTATATCTCTCAGTTTGTTTATGTGGTGTATCACATTTATTGATTTGAAGATATTGTACCATCCTTGCATCTCTGGAATGAATCCCACTTGGTCCTGGTATATTATCATTCTAATGTAATGCTGGATTTTTTTTTTTAAATTGAAATGTTTGCTCTTTATTTTTTTTAATATATTTTATTGATTTTTTACAGAGAGGAAGGGAGAGGGATAGAGAGTTAGAAACAGCGATGAGAGAGAAACATTGATCAGCTGCCTCCTGCACATCACCCACTGGGGATGTGCCTGCAACCCAGGTACATGCCCTTGACCGGAATTGAACTTGGGACCTTTCAGTCCACAGGCCGATGCTCTATCCACTGAGTCAAACCGGTTTCGGCTGTAATGCTGGATTTAATTTGCTAGAATTTTCTTGAGGACTTTTGCGTCTATGTTCATGAGAGATATTGGCCTGTAATTCTCTTTCTTTGTATTGTCTTTATCGGGTTTTGGGATTAAGGCAATGCTGGCTTCATAGAAATAGCTTGGAAGTGCTCCTTCCTCTTGAATTTTTGGAATTGTCTAAGGATAGTAGGTTTTATTTCTTCTTTTAATGTTTGCTAAAACTCCCCTGTGAAGTCCTCTCGTCCAGGGCTTTTGTTTGTTGGAAGTTTTTTTATTACTGCTTCAATTTCCTCCATAGTTATTGGCCTATTCAGATTTTTTGATTCCTCCTCGTTGAGTTTTGTAGGAATATTTTGTCGTATTTTTCTAGGAATATGTTCATTTCTTCTAGGTTGTCCAGTTCGTTGGGGTGGAGTTGCTCATAGTATTTTTTTTATGATTCTTTGTATTTCTATTGAGTCTGTTGTTATTTCACCTCTTTTATTTCTGATATTGATTATTTGGGTCCTCTCTCTCTGCTTCATGGTGATCCTGGCTAGAGGTTAATCAACCTTGTTTATCCTTTCAAAGAACCAGCTCTTGGTTTCTTTGATCTTTTGTATTATTTTTGTGGTCGATGTGTCATTTATTTCCACTCCGATCTTTATTATTTCCTTCCTTCTGCTCACACTGGGCTTTTCTTATTACTCTCTTTCTTGTTCTTCAAGTTGCAGAGTTAGATGGTTTATTACCAGTTTTTCTTGTTTTTTGAGGAAGGCCTGTAATGCTATGAACTTCCTTCTCAGGATTGCTCTCACTGTCTCCCAAAGATTTTGGATTCTTGTGTTTTTCATTGTTATTTGTTTCCAGGATGTTTTTTAATTTCTTATTTGATCTCTTTGGTAACCCACTCATTGTTTAAAAGTATGCTATTCAGCCTTCAACTGTTTGAATTTTTGTGATTGTTTTTACTGTAATTGATTTCTCATTTTATGCTAGTGTGATCTGAGAAGATGCTTGATATGATTTCAGTCCTCTTGAATTGGAGAGACTTTGCCTATGTCCCAAGATGTGGTCTACCTTTGAAAATGTCCCATATGTGCTTGAGAAGAATGTATATTCTGTAGTTTTGGGGTAGAATGTTCTGATGATGTCGATTAACTCCATCTGATCTAGTGAGTTGTTTAGAATTGATGTTTCTTTGCTAATTTTTTTGCCTAGAGCAGTGGTTCTCAACCTTCTGGCCCTTTAAATACAGTTTCTCATGTTGTTACCCAACCATAAAATTATTTTCGTTGCTACTTCATAACTGTAATGTTGCTACTGTTATGAATCGTAATGTAAATATCTGATATGCAGGATGGTCTTAGGCGACCCCTGTGAAAGGGTCGTTTGACCGCCAAAGGGGTCACAACTCACAGGTTGAGAACCTCTGGTCTAGAGGGTTTATCCAGGGATGTTAGTGGAGTATCAAAGTCTCCTACTATGATTGTGTTTCTGTCAATATCTCCCCTGAAATCTTCCAGAAGTCTTTTTATGTATTTGGGTGCTCCTTCTTTGGGTGTGTAAATGTTTACCAGAGTTATGTCCTCTTGCTATATCAATCCTTTTAGAATTATTAAGTGGCCTTTCTTTTCTCTTGCTATGGTATTCACTTTGAGGCCTATTTTGTCAGATATAAGTACTGTTAACCCAGCTTTTTTTTCATTTCCATTTGCCTGGCGGTATTTTTCCATCTCTTCACTTTCAGCCTCTGTGAGACCCTTGTTCTGAGGTGAGTCTCCTGTAGATAGCATATATGGGTCATGTTTTTGTATCCATTCAGTCACTGGATGTCTTTTGATTGGAGTACTTAATCCATTTATGTTATTATTGACAGGTACTTGTTTGTAGCCATTTCTGTGTTTTATGCCTGTGTTCCTTCCTCCCTTTCTATTTCTTCTTTTTACAGCATTCCCTTTAGCATTTCTTGCATTGCTGGCTTGGTAGTGATAAATTCTCTTAGCCTTTTTTTTTTGTCTGTGAAGCTCTTGATTTCCCCTTCAATTTTGATTGATAGTCTTGCTGGATAGAGTATTCTTGGATTCAGTCCTTTGCTTTGCATCATTTTGTATACTTCATTCCATTCCCTTCTAGCTTGATATGTTTCTATTGAGAAATCATTTGACAATGTAATGGGGGATCCTTTGTAGGTAACTCCCAGTCTCTCACTTGCAGCCTTTAATATTCTCTCTTTGTCGTTAACATTTGCCATTGTAACTATGATGTGTCTTAGTGTGGGTCTTTGGGGATTCATCTTGCTTGGAACTCTCTGTACTTGTGTAACTTTTTTCTTCCCCATATCAGGGAAGTTTTCTGTCATTATTTCTTCAAATAGCTTTTCTAGTCCTTGCTGCTCATCTTGTCCTTCTGGCAGCCCTATTATACATACAGTGGGGCCTTGACTTATGAGTTTAATTCGTTCCGAGACCAAGCTAGTTAAGGAGCTCATTAAGGAGCTCGTTAAGGAGCTTGTTAACTTAAATTACTCTATCAACTCAATGCAAAAAGTCTGCAGAGAGACAGCTGGTATCTCAAAAAACTCATTAGTCAGGACACTTGTAAGTCAAAGCCCCACTGTATGTTACTGTTTTGTGTTGTCCCAAAGCTCCCTTAGGTTCTCCTGGTTTTTAATTTTTTCTCCAGTTGCTGTTCAGTTTGGGCTTGTTTCTCTACTTTATCTTTTAACTCACTAATCCAGTCCTCTGATTCTTCTAGTCTAATGTTGGAACCTTCCATAGAGTTTTTGATTGTAGCTATGTCACTTTTGATTTCTTCCTGATTTTTGAATAGGTTGTTGATTTTCTCGTTCATCTGGTTTATGAACTGTATGACTATTACTCTGAATTCTTTTTCTGTAATGTTGAATGCTTCTGTTTCACTTATTTCCTTTCTTGGTGATTCCTCTTTTCTTTCCAATGTGGATTGTTTCATTGTCTCCCCATTCTATCACCAGAAGGTTCAAACACCGAGTTGTGGGAGCCTGGGCCGAGGGCATTGGGAGCTTTGTGCCACCCGAGTGTCACTGAAGAGCTTCGACACCAAGACGTGTGACTGCCAGAGGTCAATGGAGTCAGTGCAGCCTCACACACACACCTAGAATCAGGGATCCCACCTGTGCCATGCTGAAAAAGAGACCCTGCTAGAATGTGTTGAAAATCAGAGTACCCTAGCGCGTGCCAGGAGTCAGAGTCCCCCTGTGCCCATGCTGAGAATCCAGTATCAGAGTCTCTGTTGCTTGGTGTGGCCTAGTGCTAAGGATACGGGTCCCTGTGTGCACACGCTTCAAGAATTGGAGTCACTGGCTCTTGGTGTGTGTGCACTGGGAATCAGGGATCCCATGCACTTGCAATGAGAAACAGAGTCAAGTCAATGGTGCTCAGTGCTGCCTCTCGTGCAGAGAATCAGGGTCCCTGGTCTGCTTGGGGGCGGGGTTGCACAGCCGCCCTGTGTTGACGGGAGGTCCACTCCTGCACTGTGGGAAACAGACTTCCTTGTGCGCTTGCCCAAAGTTAAAGTCAGGTGGCACAGCTGCCCTGTGTGAGCGGGGGGTCTGGTTGTACCAGTGCATGCTGTGGGAAACAGATTCCCAGTGTCTGCGCTCCCAGGCTCAAATTCAGGTAGCACAGTTTCCCTGTGTGGGCCTGGGGTCTGGTCACCCAGGCTCAAATTTGGGTAGAGCAGCCACCCTGTGTGGGCAGGAGGCCTGCTTGCGCAGAGTGGGTCTAACAATTCCTATGCCCCTCCAACAGCCTGCAGGGACAGGGAAGGGCTCTGTGACGCACAGAAGTCTGCAGCTAGGATGTCTGGATTCTTGGTGTTTGTGGGTCTGCAGCTGTGATTGCAGGTCTTTGTCCCAAGTGGCTGTAGGGTCACGGTTTGTGTCTGAGACCAGATTGGGTGGCAGTCTTTCTCTATTTTCTTGTCTCTGGATTTTATATTTGTTTATTTGCTTGGGTTCGTTTTGTTCTTTTATTTTTAGTTCTTTGAGGTTTAATGTTGTGTTTTTCAATTGAGATCTTTCTCGTTTGGTTGGGTTTTTGTTTTTAATATGGCTTCTAATTGATTTTAGAGAGAGAAGAAGGGCGAGGGAGAAAGAGAATCATAATCATCAGTGAGAGAGAGAGAGAGAGAGAGAGAACTTCGGTCAGCTGCCTCCTACATGCTCCCCACCATGGATTTAAGCCTGTAATCCAGCCATGTTCCCTGACCAGGAATGGGCCCAGTGACCCGTTGGTGAATGGGATGGCACTGAACCAACTGAGCTACACAGGCCAGGGTTCTTTGTTTTTTAATGTATGCATTTACAGCTAAAAAATTTCTTCATAGCCCAGCTTTTGGTGGATCCCATAAGTTTGGATATGTTCTATTTTAATTTTCATTTTTCTGAAGGTATTTTCTAATTTCCTTTTCACTTCTTTGGATTCATTAATATTTAAGAGTATGTTGTTGAAGTAGCACAGCCATGTGAATTTTCAAGTTTTTCTTTTCTCATTAATTAGTAGTTTCATTCCATTGGCATTAGAAAAGATACTTTGTATAATTTCAATATTTTCAAAGCTGTGAGATTTGTTTTGTAGCCTAACAGGGGTTCTATACTGAAGAATGTTTTGTACTCTTGAAGAGAATGTGGTGTATTTTGTTCTTATTGTGTGGAATATTCCATGTATGGCTAACAAGCAAATCTATGATGAAAAAATGATAAAGCAACAAACCTTCTTTCCTAAAACTATTGATAAAGAAAAAATTGATTGCCAATTTAACTTTTAAAAAATTCTGTATTTCTCCAAGTATTCACTGGAAAAATAATACAGTGGCTAAAACAATGTTTATTCTCAAAAAAATTATTTGGATTCAAGCAGCAACCCAATAAACCCACAAAAAGAATATTAATTTTATCTGTTTCTTGTCAATGTCATTTGGACTAAAAATATCATTTCTTAAAAATATGAAACACACCACAATTTACCAATATTTTTCATGCTATATTCTTAAATTTATATTTGCATTTAGGCAGTATGCCCACAAATTATTAATTGAAATGATCAAAAGGATGGAGAAATAACTTAAGCAATACTTTTTTTTGTACTTAGTATCCAAAGAGGATATCTTTAGAGGCATTTTCAGTTGTTATGGCACAGCTGCTTGGAGTTAATCTGGGATTAAGATATGATGACATCTATAATTGTTACTGTCCAGGAGCTGCATGCATAATGAATCCTCAAGCAATGTAAGTTGTTGTTTCTATAAACTCTATGTAGTTTTTGGTGGAATGTTTGTAGTAGTCTTTGATGTATAATTGCTTGCAATATAACTTATGGGTAAGAAGATTTTTATTAAATAGATGTGTTGTTATTTAAAGATTATTAAATACAAACAAGATTCAATATTGTAGGAAATGTGCTTAATATTTCCATATTCAATGTGACAGTCCACAGAGAAACTATTTGTTGTTAGTGACTTTCTGGGGCTTGCTATAGTCTTGAAGTGAAATTTATTTATTCATTTTGAAAATGTAATGGGCACTGACTGTGTTGCAAGGTTGTGTGCTTGCCTTATCAATGGTTAACAAGGTAAGTAAGTCCTAAATATATAATACTAGAGGCCCAGTGTACAAAAATTTATGCACTCAGTGCGGGGGGGGGGGGGGGGTGCTCCTCAGCCCGGACTGTATCCTCTCACAGTCTGGGACCCCTTGGGGGATGATCACCTGCTGGCTTAGGCCTGCTCCCTGGGGGATTGGGCCTAAGCTGGCAGTCAGACATCCCTCTGGCAGCCCGGGAGCCCTCAGGGGATGTCCACTTGCCAGTGGGGAGCAGGCCTAAGCTGCAGTTGGACATCCTTAGCGCTGCTGTGGAGGCGGGAGAGGCTCCCACCACCACTGTTGTACTGGCAGCCATCAGCCTGGTTTGTGGCTGAGCAGAGCTCCCCCTTTGGGAGCACACTGACCACCAGGGGGCAGCTCCTGCATTGAACGTCTGCCCCGTGGTGGTCAGTGTGTGTCTTAGTGACCAGTCATTCCAGGTCATTCTGCTGTTAGGATCAATTTGCATATTACCCTTTTATTATATAGGATAGAGGCCTGGTGCATGGGTGGGGGCCAGCTGGTTTGCCCTGAAGGGTGTCCCGGATCAGGGTGTAGTCCCACTGGGGTGCCTGGCCAGCCAGGGTGAGGGGATAAGGGCTGTTTTCAGGCTGGCCATACCCCTTCAGGGAGGAGGGTCCTGCTGGGGTGCCTGGCCAGCCTGGGTAAGTGGCTGATGGCTGTTTGCAGGCTGGCCACAGCCCCTTCAGGGTGAGCGTCCCCGCTGGGGTTCCTGGCCAGCCTGGGTGAGGGGCTTATGGCTGTTTGCAGGCTGTCCACAGCCCCTTTAGGGTAGGGGTCCCCCCTGGAGTGACTGGCCAGCCTGAATGAGGGGCTGATGGCTGTGTGCAGTTGGCCACAGCCCCTTCAGGGTTGGGGTCCCCCCTGGGGTGTCTGGCCAGCCTGGGGGAAGGGCTGATGGCTGTTTGCAGGCTATCCACAGCCCCTTCAGGGTGGGGGTCCCCCTGGGGTGCCTGGCCAGCCTTGGTGAGGGGATGAGGGCTGTTTGCAGGCTGGCCACAACCCCTTCAGGATGGGGGGTCCTGCTGGGGTGCCTGGACAGCCTGGGTGAGGGGCTGATGGCTGTTTGCAGGCTGGTCAAGCCCCCCCCTGTGGGGACCCTAACCCCATGAGGGTGTGGCCATCCTGGGTGAGGGGTTGGTTGATGGCTGTTTGCAGGCTGACCATGGCCCCCAGCCACCCAAGTTCCCAGTGGAGGCTGGCTGGAAGTGGGTATCTGGGATTTATTTATCTTCTATAATTGAAACTGTTGCCTTTAGCGGAGGCCACAGCCAGCCAGGGCAGGCAGGAAACTTGGCTTCCTCCATTGCTGGGGCAACCAAGCCTCCTGCTTGCTCCAGCTCCGGGCTTCTTGCGGCCATCTTGGTTGGGTTAATTTGCATATAGTCACTCTGATTGGCTGGTGGGCATGGGTTGGGGTGTAGCAGAGGTGTGGTCAATTTGCATGTTTCCCTTTTATTACATTAGATTAGTGCATTAGGGACAGGAAAGAAAAAAATGGCCATAGAATTAACAAAATATAAACATCTAATGATAGGTGCCCAGAAAAAGTGAATAGGTAATAAATAGGGAGAGGAAATTTTCTAATAGTAGTAATGTGGCCTAGGAAATATTCTGTGGGGACCTGAACAGAAGGAATGAACCTATTCATCTAGAGAACTTATTGAATACCATTGAGGGAGGGCAGGCGAGTGGTACTTGGATGGCAACAAGCTTGAGAAACTCAACGGACTATTAAGAGGAGATTGAGGGGTGAAGGGGACGACAATGCAAAACAAGAGACATGGCTTGGACTATAAGGACATATATAGAAGGCGTAAGGAAAATAAAGTAAACTGCAAGGAGGCTAAAGAACAATCAGTCAGGGGAAGAAGTCCAGGAGCAACTAACATGGCGTATGCAGGAAAAAGCCTGATTGTGTAATCATGATGCGAGGGGTGGGATTTTATGAGCAATGTAGCAAACCACATTTTAAATGGATTTATACAGTATGGCTAATAAAAATTATCTTAAAAATGAATAAATAATACACAGAGGGAAATCATTATAATAATATTGGGGAGATGATTATCATAATTACATCAATTTATTAAGATTGAGAGAAGTGGAGACGGCAAGAATTATTTGTAGATTTTTGGGTACCACAACTTAATTAAAAGGCAAATGTTTAGTGAAAAAGGCAAATGCTTTAGGAAAGGAGAAATTGGGAAATCTTGAGGCAGTTTTAAATGCTATATCAGGGGCCCTGAGTCATTTATTAGTTAAGTGCACAGTTAGGATCTCTGAGGACAAGGGATCTAGAATCTGTGAGCCATCTGCATTTTGATGGGAATTAAAACCATGGACAGTTCATTTAGAAAGAAGTTGAAACTAGTGGAAGAGGTGCTCTAAGATGTATCTTTGCAGGATTGTCATAGAAAGGAAGACAATATTAGAATTAGAGAAGATGGCTCCATACCTAGGGAGGACTATGTTTTAAGAAAATGGAGAAGATGGAAGTCAGAGGGTAATTTAGTCCCCCCAAGTTTCTGACAAAATAAAGAGTAAAAGTAGGAAAACAAACAAAAAACCAAAAGCATAATCTACGTTTCCCAAACTGGAACACATCAAAGATACCAGCAGGTGGGTTCAATTCACTAACAAAATAAGACCCGCATGAAGTAAGTAGCTGTGCAGGAGGAAATAAAATGAACACGATGATGCCACTCATTTGTGGAATATAATGAACAACATAAACTGATGAATAAAAACAGATCTAGAGACAGAGAAGCATGGATCAGACCCTCAAACCTCAGAGGGAAGGGAGGGGGTTGGGGGAAGGGGGAGAGATCAACCAAAGGATAGTATGCATGCATATAAGCCTAACCAATGGACACAGACACTAAGAGGGTGAGAGCAAGAGCAGGGGGTGGCAATGGGGGGATAAGGACACATATGTAATACCTTAATCCAGTGGTTGGCAAACTGAGGCTCGGGAGCCACATGCGACTCTTTGGCCCTTTGAGTGTGGCTCTTCAACAAAATACCACGTGCGGGCGTGCACGTACAGTGAGATTGAAACTTCGTGGCCCATGCACAGAAGTCGGTATTTTGTGGAAGAGCCACACTCAAGGGGCCAAAGAGCCACATGTGGCTTGCGAGCCGCAGTTTTCTGACCACTGTCTTAATCAATACAGAATTAAAATAAATTAACACAGTGGGACCTCTAAAAATCTCACTGACCTGGGAGCTCAGAAATCTTTGACTCATCCACTTAAATGGAACTTTTGTGTGTCAAGCACTGTTGTGTTTTAATATATCCCTAACTCATGTCACTTTAACTTCCTCTACTTACTAGAATTCTATTGTATTAAATTATAATATAAATGAACTTGTTGCTTACATTTTCTATGACTTGTATTAAAAATCAAAGCACTCTCCCCTCCTTGTTTTTCTCTGTCTTAAATTGTACAGAATTAGTATGTAGTGCTATATTGAAGATTGTTAGTTTGATAGTGATTTTGCTCCATTTATCTGAAGACTATAATTTAATTTTAGACATTCCCGTGGTGTAAAGCTGTTTAGCAGTTGCAGCATGAATGAATTTAAGCGTGTAGTTTCACAGCCTGAATTTGAATGTCTTCAAAATCAAACCATTTCAAAAGTGGTTGTCCAAGGAAGAGCATCAGAATGTGGCAACGGAATTGTGGAAAAGGATGAGCAATGTGATTGTGGCCCTCCAGAGGTTAGTGTCAATCATTAATGAGTAGCTAAAGACTTGTTTTACTGCTCATAAGATTGTGATACAAAAGGGAAGGGCTTTTTGTCAAATGCTGCACCATTTCATCAACTATCTAAGACATGGAGATATTGGGCATGTGAGAACGGACTCACCTTGCATTTGAAACATTTGAAGAATTTAAGTATAGAGTAAGTACAGGTAAGTGTAGCATGGATTCAATACGATTTTCTTCATTGTGCAACCATTAATAGCAACACTCACCTTTCTGTATCCTAAAAACTAGCACCCTCAACAATATAGTCACCTAAATCATCTCCTGAATTCTTCCCAAGTGAGTACTGGTTCCCAAAGTTATACAATGTGTGTTGTTTACCCCCTCATCTCTTAATTTCCGTCCTTGCATCTGCGGAACTTCATTTATTTTAACTTGGTTGAACATAATTGAATAAATCATAATGCTTCACTATTGTTATATTTATTTTTTGCTATTATTTTTTTCAGTTGTGCTTGGTAAGATAATTAATTAATCAGTGAATTTTATTGTGACTGTCTTCATATACTTATTCATTGTGATGTTGTGAATGATATAGATTTTCTAGGAAATATGAAGGCTTTCTAATTATTAGGGAAAAATTCTATATAACTTGATTACAATTGTAAGTGAATGACTCAAAATCTCTGTATTTTTATTAATTTTGATTTTTTGACCTCTCAGCGCTTGAGAAATTATATTGATACCTCCAATGATACAGTTGTATTTGCCTCCTCCTCACTAGAATTTACTCAATTCATTCTTTATATTTTAAAGCTGTTTTATGTGGTGTAAACTTACAATAGTTATACCTTCCAAGATATTAACTTTGTACCACCAAATAGTGAGTCATCTTATCTCTAATGCTGCTTTCTGTTTTAAAGTCAGACATATCTACCTCTATCTCCATTACTATCTCTGTCTATCTCTCTGTCTGTCTCTATCAGTATGCACACACCAGCTTCCTTTCATTTAGCACGTCCCCGATATTTCTCTATTATCATTTAGTTTTTCTATACTATTACCTTCAATATCTACATTGTTCCCATTTTATCATTTAATCTGTATTTGATTTATAAGATTATCACCTTAGACATTATTGTGATTATTATTTCTGTTATGTTTTCATTTTTGCCATGCTTATTTAATGTTTAACAATATCTGGGCTACCTTCTCCAAAATAACAGTGTTTATGACTCAGCTAGTTTATATACAAAGTATGTTAATATTTCATTTCTGTCACCTCACACTTTATAGTAAAAAGTATTTGAAGACTTTATTAAAACATAGTTACTTTATTTTACCTACCATTCCTTTAGTTTTTTATATGTCAAAGATTCCTTCTAAAATTATTTCCTTAAACTATATTTTAGGACAATAGTACTCTTGAAAGGCAGTACTCTACCTATGATTGTTTAGCAATAAATATTTGTCATTCTCATTATTTCCTTGTGATATATAACACACGAGGTATATACATGAAATATGGATGTAGAGTGTAATGAATTATAAGCACCCGAATAATTTGCACTTAGGCCAAAACAAATTTTACCGATGCCAAAGTTCTTTGTGTGTCTTCTCTCAAAAACATGCCTCTTCCCACAAACCATCATATAGTATTTGATGGTAATTGTTTCAGTACTTTGCTGCTCATTATAGTTTTACATCCTATTTTTTGCATCTTTATGCAACTTGGTTTGGTTGACTGTTTACTGCCTTTATACAACTTACAATCATATGGTTTACATCATTTAATAAATTGGTCTTTCACCCAATATTGTACTTGTCATGTTTATCAGTTTCCTTAAGGTAGGTATAATCCAATTGTTTTCATTGTTCTTAGTATTAATTTTATGAATATTATAACTTATCTTTTCTATGTCCATGAAAACTTAAATTTATTTCACTCTTTGGCTACTAAGATTCATGCAGTTATGACTGTTCTTACACATCCCTGCTGCTGTACATGTGCCTGCATTTCTTAATGGTGTATACCAATAGGTGAATGTGCTATGTCAAGAGGTATATATGCATATAAAACTTTGAATTGAGGATATCTTAATTATTTTGGTTTTCTTATGCTTGAATCGTCTTTTCATATCTTTTACACATTTTCATCAGTATTCACTGCTTTGAAGTGTCAGCAGTTTATCATCAATATTGTAGGAGGACCATTTGTATGCTGTTTCTCCAGTAAACTAAGTTTTCTTGGCATGAGATGAGCTTTGTAGGGAGGGGTCCTAGTGATCTTGTCATTTAGGTAATCAGTAAGTGGGCTACTTCTGGTTTTTGTTTGTTTCTTTGTTTTTTTCAGATGGAGAGTCTCCTATTTGTGGTTTATCTCTGTAAGAGGCCATTTGGTTTATATGGAACTTTTGGGGCGGTTTCCCACCCAATTGATTTGCATTGTTTCATAAAGGGGACTGTAAACAGAATGGGTATATTTGAACACTGATTTGTTGTTCCACTTATGAATGCATTTATTGGTTGATTCTTGTATGTGCTGCCACTAGGGGTCACACCTGCAACCTTATTGTATCTGGAAAACACTGGAACCATCTGAGCAACCTAGACAGGGACCTTTTTCTAGCTGGAATGCTAAGTTGTTTATTTGGGATTTCACTTGTTTCTTGAGATAGGCCTTTACTGACATAACTACCCTCTTATTACTGCCTTCTCTATCTTTCTCTATTTTTTTTTCTATTTTGCTTAATCCCTCAACTCCCAACCAACCTCCCTGAACACCCCAACAACCCCATTACAAGAGGTGAATGCCTGCTCTCTACCTATGAATGTGTTTCTATTTTGCTTAGTAGCTCGGCTTGTTTATTTACTTTCACATAGGAGTGAAATTATATGGTATTTGTCTTTCTCTCATTGTTTTATTTCATTTAGTATTATATTGTCCAGATCCATAGGTAAAATTTTCTTCCATTTAGAGCTAAGCAAATAATGACAACAATTTTCTTTGAAACAGTTCTTATAATACCAAAATATTATAATTTAAAAACCTCTATTTTGTCACATATTTTGTCACAATCATAACTTGTTATACATTTCTAAAATTATTTCTTGAGAAGACTTGATATGGAAATATAATAAAAGAGAAACATGCAAATTGACCATACCTTTGCTATGCCCCAAGCCATGCCCACCAGCCAATCAGAGAGACTATATGCAAATTAACCCAACCAAGATGGCGGCCGGCAGCCACAGAGTTGGAGCAAGCAGGAGGCTTGGTTGTCCCGGGAATGGAGGAAGCCAAGCTTCCTGCCTGCCCTGGCCGGCTCTGGCCTCTGCTGAAGGCAACAAAGTTTCAAGTATAGAAGATAAATAAACCCCAGATACCTGCTTCCAGCCAGCCTCCACTGGGAGGTTGGGTGTCTGGGGGCCGTGACTAGCCTGCAAACAGCCATCAGCCCCTCACCTAGGCTGGCCAGGCACCCCAGTGGGGACCTCCACCCTGAAGGGGGTATGACCAGCCTGAAAACAAACATCAGCCCCTCACCCAGGCTGGCCAGGCATCCAAGTGGGGACCGCCACCCTGAAGAGGCTGAGGCCAGCCTGCAAACAGCCATCAGCCCCTCACCCAGGCTGTCCAGGCACCCCAGCAGGACCCCCCTCCTTGAAGGGGGTATGGCCAGCCCAAAAACAGTTCTTAGCCCCTCACCCAGGCTGGCCAGGCACCCCAGCGGGACCTCCACCCTGAAGGGGGTGTGGCCAGTCTGAAAACGGCCCTCAGCCCCTTACCCAGGCTGGTCAGGCATCCCAGCGGGACCCCCACCCTGAAGGGGGTGTGGCCAGTCTGAAAACGGCCCTCAGCCCCTTACCCAGGCTGGTTAGGCATCCCAGCGGGACCCCCACCCTGATCCGGGACACCCTTCAGGGCAAACCAGGTGGCTCCCACCCATGCACAAGGCCTCTATCCTATATAATAAAAGGGTAATATGTAAACTGACCGTAATAGCAGAATGACTGGGAATGACTGGTCACTATGACACACACTGACCACCAGGGGGCAGACGCTCAATGCAGGAGCTGTCCTCTGGTGGTCAGTGTGCTCCCACAGGGGGAGCTCTGCTCAGCCACAAGCCAGGCTGATGGCTGCCAGTACAGCGGTGGTGGTGGGAGCCTCTCCCGCCTCCTCAGCAGTGCTAAGGATGCCTGACTTCAGCTTCGGCCTGCTCCCCACTGGCAAGTGGACATCCCCCGAGGGTTCCCGGGCTGCCAGAGGGATGTCTGACTGCCAGCTTAGGCCCAATCCCCCGGGGAGCAGGCCTAAGCCAGCAGGTGGTCATCCCCTGTGGGGTCCCAGACTGCAAGAGGGCACAGGCCAGGCTGAGGGACACCCCCTGAGTGAACACATTTTTGTGCACTAGGCCTCTAGTGTATTTGATAAAAAAATATAAATGTAGAAATTCATTGGTATGTATATGTTTACAAAACCAAAGGGGATTGAAATTAATTGCATAAAATAAGTAAAAGTTCAATTTCTTGAGCATGTAATTATGCATAATTTATTACCATTGTTTTCTATTTCTATGATATTGAAAATATCATAATTTCAAATGAAGCAGTGCTATAAATACTAGTAAATACAGAAGTAAAATTATACTGTAATTGTATTTAACTTAGAGACAAACAGTTTATTTTGACAAATAAAATTATCTATTTGATGGCAAATTCTAATTATTTAATTTGATTGTATTTGCTTTTAGGAATGTGATTTTAAAAAATGCTGTAATACTGAAACTTGTACATTCACTCCATTTGCAGAATGTGGCAATGGACCATGCTGTGACAATAAAACTTGTCTGGTAAGCTTTCTAAATATAACCGTTTTACCTCATGAAATTGTTGTGTTCTTGTGCTTTCTTTCTGCTTATTTTTTTAAAAACTTGTTTGTACACATCTTTCAAATATGCTACTTTATGTACCCTATTCACACACTGTTGGCTTTAGAATTTAGATGATGTCTTTAGGTCTTTTTCTCCCTACTATTTAGCTCCACTACTCACTGTATTGTTTCATTTTCTACTCAAGATCCATCTAGTTATTGCGCTCAATACCAATTCCAGATTATTTGGGTGCTATGAATTCCTCGCGGTGCTGCCTGAGTGAAGCTCTTCATCATGAAACAACTTACGACAAAATTATAAATGAGCCAGCTAACACAGAGTTGACATGCAATGCTCCAATAAAAGACAGTACTTTTAAAAGTCTGATTTTGAAAATACTAGAAAAAGGAATCCATGTGGAATATGTAGCATATAAAGTAGTGAAGTTTGCCTTGGTCAAGGACTCCTAGCCTAGAAGTGGAGGATTGAATTGATTTCTCTTGGGAAGTTTTCCATTCATGTTTTTCTCTGTAGCCACATCTGAGAGGGGATTGGTTAGGAATTGTCTTCTGTGGTTTGCATCATTATAGCACCTCATTTAGTGTCCCTTTCAGGAGTCTATGACAGATATAAAAGTGGATTAAAGAGAGATATTTTCTGTTTCAATGAAATCTCTCACAACATTATTCTGCTTTGTTCTATATGTGTTCATTTTTACTCTGTGGGTTACTAATTAGAATCAATGGTCAGTTGTACTTAAGGCACATGAATGTAGAGGCCAGTGTAGGGCTTCTACTTCTTAGCAGTAAATCTTGTTCCTTTTCCCTTCATTAGAGCTCTCATCTTGACCTTTGTCTCCAAACCAGTGCAATACAGCTTTTCTAAACAGTCCATTGCCATTTACCTACATCCCAAGCTCTTGAAAATGGAGATAATCACTACATTTGGTTGAGTGAAAATCCACAGTACAAGTTGCTAAAAGCTTCAGGGCAAGAGCTAAATGTACTTTGTTGGTTTTCATTAATTTTATATGTGTTAGAATAGAACTTTGCTTTTGCTCTCACTTAAGACTGCTCTCTTTCTTTTTTTATTTTTTTTATACATATTTTATTGATTTTTTTAACAGAGAGGAAGGGAGAGAGATAGAGAGTTAGAAACATCGATGAGAGAGAAACATTGACCAGCTGCCTCCTGCACACCCCCACTGGGGATGTGCCCGCAACCCAGGCACATGCCCTTGACCGGAATCGAACCCAGGACCTTTCAGTCCGCAGGCTGACGCTCTATCCACTGAGCCAAACCGGTTTCGGCAAGACTGCTCTCTTTCTTTATTGGCCCTAAGGGTAAAAGTCTTCCTTTTTTCTTCTCTTTTCTACTTTCAAGTAGGCTAATTTACACCAATTCATTTTCAAAATTTAACAATTTTATCTAATCTATACTAATAAAAGCTTAGGTGGCCTTCCTGTGCGACATCGCCACAATATGGCCACCACAAGATGGCTGCCACAAGATGGCCATACACACAGAGGAGGCGTGGCCCGGGGGCCACCCTGCGCGGTGAGGCCTAGCAGTTCTGCGGCTCTGTGTGGCGCAGAGGAGGCCAGTCCTTGTGTCTCTGCTGCCTCGCAAGGAGGAGGCAGGTCCCAGCGGAGGAGGCAGGTCACAGCAGGGGAGGGCAGTTGTGGGAGTTCAGGCCAGAAGGGGAGCAGTTAGGCTTCTATCAGGCCTGCAGGGTAGCTGTTAGGGGGAGATCAAGCTGGCAGGCAGAAGCAGTTAGGGGCCATCACACAGGCAGGCAGGTGAACGGTTAGGAGCCAGTGGTCCCAAATTGTGAGAGGGATGTCCAAGGAGTCCCAGATTGGAGAGGGTGCAGGCCGGGCTGGGGGATACCTTCCTACCCCCGTGCACAAATTTCGTGCACTGGGCCACTAGTCTCTATAATAAAAGGCCAGAGGCCATAGTGTCATGACTGAAACTACTGCTCAACTAGGCACCATCAGGTGGCATTGACCACCTCTCTGTCCCTAACCCCTGGCCCGTGAGCGGCGGCGGAGTTCGACTGGGACTGGTGAGCAGGCTGAATGGCTGACCTCTTGGTCCCTGCCCCCAGCCAGCAGGCTCTGATGAATCAGTGATGGTGAATGGGGGAATTGGGGTGGGTGACGGGGGACCGGGCGGCTGTCAGACTGATGTGATCACCAGCTCATGCCTGGCTGCTCGGGAGCTCAGGCCTGCAGGAAAGCTTGCACCGGTGACTTCACCTCCATGCACGTGTGCCGCCCCAGCAGCAGCGGCAGCAGCAGCAGTGGTGGCGGTGTCCGCGTAAGTGGCCCCGAGAGGGCAGTGCATTCCATCAGCAGCTGGCACACGCGCATGGAAGTGAAGTCGCTGGCGCACACTTTCCCTCAGGCCTGAGTCCCTGAGCAGCCAGGGATGAACTGGTGATCCCAAAGGCCTGACAGCCCAGCGATGGAGGCAGCATATGTCCTGGGGACTGGTGAATGGGCAGAGACGGCCCTGATCACAGGAGGCTAGGCCTAGGGACCCTAACTGCATGATTTTGTGCGCTGGGCCTCTAGTGTTTTATAAATGACATTTCTATTTAGATAGAAATAAATCAAAGTGCAAAGATATGGAAGACAATAATTTAACCAACTGTATTGCTGAAACATAGCAATGAATAACTTGTTTCTAACCAGTACACAGACAATTCTATATGCAATTTAAAAAAATGTAATTGGTACTCTATAATACATGTTATGTAGTGGTCAGTTGTGTCTTTTTAAAAAATTTGTACAATATGATGTTTATTATGAATTTCTTATATATACTTTATGTGTGAAATTTTTAAAGATATGGGCATTCTAACTATATGTGGACTTTAAATTCAAGCTTACTAAAAGTTTGAAATAAAGCTTGCTTCTAATACTATTTTTTAACACCTTAGATATAGTATAATTTTAATGTTATAGTGGAACAACAAAAGTGAAAACTTGTAGATATACAGCTTTTGTTATTTAAATATCAAAGGACTAAAATATCATTTGACATTACATGACTTCACTTTTTAGAAGAATAAGCTGAAGAGTTCTTTTATTTTCTAAATAGTGGTTAAAAAAATACTATCATATTCTGGGATTTGTTTTATAATGAAAATCAATCAAACCATAACCAACACTTAGCACTTTAGTAGTATTTTATTCTATTACTAGAGGCCCAGTGCACAGAATTTGTGCATGGGGCTGGTAGTGTATGTCCCTCAGCCCGGCCTGCATCCTCTCCAATCTGGGAACCCTAGAGCAGTGATGACGAACCTTTTGAGCTCGGCATGTCAGCATTTTGAAAAACCCTAACTTAACTCTGGTGCTGTGTCACATATAGAAATTTTTTGATCTTTGCAACCATAGTAAAACAAAGACTTATATTTTTGATATTTATTTTATATATTTAAATGCCATTTAACAAAGAAAAATCAACCAAAAAAATGAGTTCGCGTGTCACCTCTGACATGTGTGTCATAGGTTCACCATCACTGCCCTAGAGGGATGTCCAACTGCCTGTTTAGGCCTGATCCCACTGAGCATAAACAGCAATCCAGAACTGCTGGCTCCCAAATGCTCACCTGCTTTCCAGCCTGATCACCTCCTAACCACTCCACTGCTAGCCTGATTGATGCCTAACTGCTCCCCTAACTGCCCTCCCTTGCTGGCCTGGTCACCCCTAACTATCCTGCCCTGCAGGCCTGGTCCCTCACAACTGCCCACCCCTGCTGGCCATCTTGTGGTGTCCACATAGGGGCGGCCATCTTGTGTGTTGGAGTGATGGTCGATTTTCATATTACCTCTTTATGATATAGGACTAGGGGCACAGTGGAGGAATTCATGCACCTTGAAAGGAACTGTGGGCCACGAGGCTGCAGTCAGCACAGGGGCAGGTCTCAGCCCATCCTCTGCGCCCCAGCCCAGCCCCTCCTGCCATGGCCCCCAGTCTCCTGTCTGCTGGCAGCCCCGCTCTCATGTGCTGATGGCACTGGCCCTGCTCACACCCGCTGATGGCGCGGAACGATTGGGGCTGGTGCCAGCATTGGGTGCAAGCTGTGGCTCCAGCAATAGCTGTCGGTGTGAGCGGGGCCAGCACCAGCAGTGGGTGCAACTGATGGCTCCTGCACTGGCAGTGGGTGCACACGGGGCTGGCGCTGGCAGCAGTTGCAAGAGGCGACTACTGACACCAATCACCCCTTTAGAGCAGGGGGCGGTGAAGAAGCCTGAGGGGCTATTGGGGCCAGCGGCCACTGCTCACACCCGCTGATGAAGCCAAGCGATTGGGCTGGGCACTGGGTGCCAGCAGCTGGTGTGAGCAGTGGCTCCAGAGTCAGCAGCAGGTGCAAGCAGGGCTGGCGCCAGCAGCAGGTGTGAACTCTGGGCGGGACCATGGCACGCGGGAGCAAAGAATTTTCAGTAATCACAAGAGGCTTCCCCAATGACAGCAACCGGCACCCTTCCTTGGTCTGTCACACCTGTTCACCTGCTCCATCATCCTACTGTGGCAGACGCCCACCATTTTCGGTGCTCAGCCACCTGCTGCCGACATCTGCCATGTTTCATGTATGACCTGTGGTGGTCAGCTCACATTATAGCGACCTGTTGTTCAGTTGTTTAATTGTTCTGCTGTTCGCTCTATTTGCATATTAAGGTTTTATATAGAGAGATCAGCCAGAGTTTAAATTTAATTCCATTCATCACCAGTTTCAGATGTAGAGCAAAGTGGTCAGACAACCATGTACTTCATAGAGTGGACTCCCTGTGGCCCACCTGGCCCCACACCCAGTTTTCTCCACATTTTAAACTATATTCCCCATGCTGCAAACTGCAACTCTGTGGCTATTCTGCAGCTACCAATTTGTACTGTTTAATACCTTCACCTGTTCTAACCAGTGCCCAGCACCTCTGCCCTCTGACAACTGTCAGTCTGTATTTATGAGTCTGTTCCTATTTTGTTTGTTTCTTTAATTTGTTCATTGGATTTCACTTACAAATATGTGAAATCATATGGTATTTGTATTTCTCTGACTGGCTTATTCCAATTAGCATAATACTCTCTGCTGTCACAAAAGGTTGTATCTTGATAATGGCCAAGCAAAGGAAAACAAACAAGCACTTATAAAACTTAGGAAAAGATGAGTCTTACTTAGTGCTCAGGAGAATTTTTCAAACGGGAACAATAGAATCCTTATTCTATTGCATATCCTTGCAATTTCGTTGACAGGTCTCAAACAAGGTTTCTGCATGTGTAACAGAGATAACTCGTTACATCTCCTGGCATGTCTAGTCCACAGTACAATATTTCAGAAGAGCAGAGAGATCCTTTCTTTGCCAACATCTGCCTCTCTGCTTGGTAATAGAAGAAACCATGACTGACCCTGCTAAGTTAAATTTCCACCACTGATCCTTTCCCTGTGTCTAGGGAGAAGTTTTCTGATTATCATCCTGAGTCAGAGCAGATTCAAAATTCATAATCCCTCATGGTAGAGATGGAGTACATCCTGAAAGAAAAATTGCTTGAAATGAAAATGATATCCATTCAGCGATATTTTAGGAATATGAGTAAGACATGTATCTGAGTTAGGACAGAATTTCAGGAGTGTAATTTGTCCCCAAGAACCCAAAGTTGAAAAACAAATATACTAACCTTGATATAACATATTTTCTTTTGATCTTGAAGTAAGTATTTAGTATAACCTCAGCATTACAACTATGAATGCTTTCACTAACTAGATCCTTTTTAAAAATTGAGGTGAAAATTGATGGACATTTGGGTTCTTTCTGATCTAGTTCTCTAGAACTTTTAAGTAAATTTATAATTTTATTTAAGTAGCTAAAAATGTAATAGAATCTAAATCAGAATTACAAACACAATGCTCTCACTTAATCTTTTTACATTTTTGGTTGATACTTTACAAAAATATTTGTTTTAATAATATATATATGTATATATATATATATATATATACATATACATATATATATATATTAGTGAAAAAGAAGGAAATCAACAGGGTCCTTTGTTTTAAACAGTTCTGTTCAATCATGAAACCTGAGCAACAGCCTTGTGAAAAGACTTCATCCTAGAACCTCTGCTTTGGTAACAGCCTCCTCCTGCCCCTTACTCCGTCACTGGAATCCACCTTTAATTGACCATTGTTCTCACATTTGAAGCTACTAGGAACAATGAGAGAGCTCAACACTACTTTAAAGGCAATGCAGCATTTCCAGATGGGAAAAAAAGACGCTGACTTGTGTGTTTAACATTTCGCCTCTTTCAGAACATCGCATACATACTTGCCTCTGAATATGGTGTTGGGTGTGAGAACATGATCTGATGCCATTATATTCATGTTCACTTAAACTTCATAATAGGTTAGCATAGAGTAAATTATTTCAAAAGAAGGGTGTCGTGCTCAGTGGATAACATGCACAGTGGCTGTGCTTAATGTCAATAGCATCAGTCAGGATTCTGAGTTATACCACCCCTGTTCCTGTGCTGAGTGGTATGTGATCTTTGACATTTCATTTAACCTCTCATGATTCTTAACTATAATGACAGTTTATGTAAATTATAATAGCAGATAATAATACCTTGCTTGGAATAGTGTGGTAAGAGTTGATTCATTGCCATGTGGGAAGCACTGCAAGTCATTTGAATAAAATGTATTCCTTCCCCCCAATTTTGTTTTTCCCTCACAGCTATTCCCAAGAGGACGTATATGTCGGAGAAGCATTGATCCATGTGATTTTACAGAATTTTGCACTGGAACATCTGAGAATTGTGTGCCAGACATGAAAGCTATTGATTTAGAACCATGTAACAATAAAACCGCCTTTTGCTATAAGGGAGTATGTCGAGATCCAGCTAGACAGTGTGCGGAGTTATTTGGAAAATGTAATAGCTGTGTGTGTTTTTTAGGGGTTCATTTTGGAACTGTGATTTTCTGAAGTCAGCAACTCACCCTAAAATCCACAAAAATATATTGTTTATTTAAATCCAAATCCTATCTATAAAGAGGGAATATGCAAATTGACCATCACAGTGTAACAAATGGCTACACCCACAGCAGAGGCAGAGATTTCATAACACAAGATAGCTGCGCCCACAGCAAAGGCGGGGATCCCATAATGCATATGGCTGCTCCCACAGTGGAGGCTGAGTTCCCATAATGAGTTTTGATAAGCAATCAGCAGAGATCTGAGGCTGCATGGCACGGGGCCAACGCGGGGGCAGGGGGGCTTGACAAGGGACATGAGGCCATGCCCCCTGCCATGCAGGGCTTGATGGGGCACCTCAGGCTGTTCCCCCTGACCTGTGGGCCTTGATGGGGACCTCAAGTAGTGCCCCCTTTCCCAGCCCAGGAAGGGGGACCTCACGCTGTACCCCCTGCCCCAGCACCTGAGGCTGCTCCCTCCTGCCTGGCGGGGCTTGATGGGGGTAGGGCCGGCCATGTCTGGATCTAACCCAATTTGGGTGGGGCCGGTGGGGTCTGGGTTTTGCGTGATTTCGAGGCACATGTGGGTGGGCAGGGACTTGACTCTGGTTCCCATGGCACACCCCAGACTCTGACAGGAGGAAGATTTTCATATACATTTTACTAATTTTCTTGCATCTCTGACACTTCTATTATTACAGAAAGGGCAAATATCAATATTAAAATATTTCCTCTAATTAATTCCCTTTTAATGTACACAAAGTTTGTGTACTGGGTCACTAGTTTGAAAATGAAATTGCAAATCAAAATACCTTTGAATTATGTCAAGAGGAAAATGTCCTTAGTAAATATAAGACAAAGAGAATAGAGCATTAGGCAAATTTCATATGATTGGTATATAGAGACTAGATTACTAGAATTGTATATCAGAAAATAAATGACTAACTTTTAAGTCATTTCTGTAAGATGATATCACTTTTACTCTTCTCAAGTGGGTAGTTTTTTGGAAGTGTTTCTCATTCTGGAAGAGCCAGTAGGTGACATGAAATACTTGTAGTAGATGGCATTGATTGGATATTGGTGCTGTCTAGATGTCTCTGTATTAATGTACCATACTTTAGTTTTAATTTTTGTAAGATGAGTAATTGGAACTTTTATTTTAAGTTGCTAAAGGTGGAACGTATCTATGTGCAGAAGAAGTGAATTTTATGACAGATGACTTTGGAAACTGTCATAAAGGGAATTGTGGTTTTAGGTGTGTATTTTAAAACTTATCCATCTCCCAAATGCATGTATGTGTTTGTGTGTATGTGTTTTCTGCAATAAGTCTCTTAATTCAAGTGAGAGATGTATTTAGTACATATGGATGAATTTATATGTTACACTTAATAATACGTTGTATGCTCTGAGTAGCTTTGATGTTATGTTCTGAGTAATGTTTTGAATTATTCTCATTTTTTAAAATCGTTATTTACCTAAAAAATTGTGTCCAAAAATGACATATGGGGAATTTTCTCTGCTTTATATTGCCAGTAACACCATGTGTGCAAAGATAGTTTGTGAATGGACACATACACGTATAACAAAAACGAGAAATTTTGATGTTCAATATACTTACCTTGGTGGCCATATATGTATGTCAGCAGCTACAAGAAGAGATTCAAAAGTCACAGATCCAGATAATACCTATGTAACTGATGGCACTATATGTGATGAAAATATGGTAAATATAAATTGTATTTGATTCTATATATGATGTGTGTATGAATGTCCATGAGTGTATGTTTATGAAAGACAGAGAGAGAGAGATTAAGATATTTTATTTACAATTTTACAAACTAGTTCCTGTATCTTAAGATTCAAAGATCATAATTTCTTTTGTTCAATAGAACACTTGATTTCCTATCATTTTTTATTATGAACTTTGCTATAAATATTTAAAATGGTTTTCTCACACATGAAGCTAGAACAGTGATGGCAAACCTATGACATGCGTGTCAGAGGTGACATGTGAATTCATTTTTTTGGTTGATTTTTCTTTGTTAAATGGCATTTAAATATATAAAATAAATATTGAAAATATAAGTCTTTGTTTTACTATGGTTGCAAATATCAAAAAATTTCTATATGTGACATGGCACCAGAGTTAAGTTAGGGTTTTTCAAAATGCTGACACGCCGAGCTAAAAAGGTTCACCATCACTGAGCTAGAATTTGGTCTGCAATAGTTTGTTTAAACAAAAGGCAAAAAAAGAAATAACACCCTAAAAAGGTAGAATGGAGCAATCTGAATACTAAGAACAATAATAACAAGAACAAACAAATATTTAGTCTTGCAGTAAAGATGAGAATTATTTTGGTTATAAGAAAAGTAAAACATTTATTTCCTTATTAGCTTAGTTCTTTCTCCAAAGCATAATGTATTTGTTAAAAATTTTGCCCTTTCATAAGACACAGAAATAAAACAGAGTATAAGCATTATTTAATTTTTCTTAAAAATTTTAAGAAACATTGTAGATAAGTGATTTTGAAACTATTACTACTAAAACTAGTTGACTGAAGAAAAAAGTGCATAATTATCTTACATTGTTTTTTGTTAATCCTCACCCCAGGATATTTTTCCTTTGATTTTTTTTCCATTGATTTTTTAGAGATAGTGGAAGCAGGGGGAGAGACAGAGAGAGATAAACATGGAGGTGAGAGAGGCACATCCATTGGTTGCCTCCCCACTTGCCCAGACCAGGGCCAAGGGTTGAGCCTGCAACCAAGGTAAATGCTCTTGATCAGAATTGAACTCAGGATGCTTCAACTGCAGGGCCAAAGCGCTATCCACTAACCCAAACTGCCTAGAGCGTTACCTTGTATTTTGATTAAAATGATTTCTATTGAGAAACAGTATTTTAAGAAAGGAAAAATAAGCAGAAAAAGGCAATGAGTAAACATTTTAGAATGACAGAAGACATTTTTACATAAAAATGGTAATCACAAAGGAACATACTGGTACTGAATACATTGTCCACAAAAGAATTTCTAGTCTAAGAAAAAAAATCTTATAAGAGTTTATTTAGGCAAATTGACATCAGTTGCTGTAAAGCAAAACCTAAAAGGATGAATAAAATGCTCTGGGGAATAGCAGTTTTATTGCGGATTTATGCATCAGAATCAAAGGAAAGACCATAGGGGTGGTTGCTTGAAATTCATTGGTAGCCTGGAGACAGAAAAGCTGGGAAATCTCTGAGATTGGATGAAAAGTAGTAATAATAGACACACACTTGCTTTACCCCGGTGGGTACAGGGTGTTTGATAATGAACATTTAGAGCGCATAGAGATGGTATGCGGGGAGCAAGATAGCAGTGAGTTGTTCTCTGGACTCTAGCTCTGGTGCAGTAGTTGTGCCAGATATTCCAGAGGTATGTTATTTTAGATCAGTGGTTCTCAACTTTCCTAATGCCGCTACCCTTTAATACAGTTCCTCATGTTGTAGTGACCCCCAATTTCATTGTTACAAATTGAACATAATTAAAGCATAGTGATTAATCACAAAAACAATATGTAATTATATATGTGTTTTATGATGGTCTTAGGCGACCCCGGTGAAAGGGTCGTTCTCAACCCACAGGTTGAGAACCGCTGTTTTAGATGCAAAAGGACAATCTACAGGCTCAGTTAAGATAAAGACTGACCTTTGTCAAGGAAGATACTACCCTAGGACATGAATACATACCAAGACCCCCTTTTAGTTAGAAATTTTAAGTTTCAGATCTTCTTATGTAGTTACTTTATGTATCTGAGAATATGAAACCAACCATGTATGCCTTCTTTAAGGTTGTCAAGTTTAGTATGTGGCACACTTTTTGTCCACAACATTATAAAATAATATGTCTTCAAAGTTCATTTAAAACAAAGTGAACAAATGTTCACTATAAATAAGTCAGAGTAAATATACTAATTTAATCATTCTTTAACTAGAAAAAAGGCAATAAAATGGTACACACACACACACACACACACACGCTCACATGCATCATATAACACCAAAAACATTAATTAACACTAAGTTGACATTGATGTTAGAAATACCCTTGAAAGAATCTAAAGTGACCATCATTAACATGTTTCAACGAGCACTTGAAAACATGCTGGAAACTAATGAAATGATAGAGAGTTCCAGCAAGGAGTTAAGAAGATGTAAAGAAGAATTGTTTAGAAAATTTGGAGCTGAAACATACAACAATCAATGTAGAATGGGGCCAAAATAGGCTTACAGGTGTTTGTATGGAAAATAATACAATGATCCCATATAATAAAAGCCTAATATGCTTAGTTTCCAGTCATCTGGTCGCCCGTTCAATCAAAGCGTAATAATGCTAATGATATGCTAAGGCCACTCAACCGCTTGCTATGACATGCACTGACCACCAGGGGGCAGACAGTTGACCTGTCGACCAGTTGCTATGACATGCACTGACCACCAGGGAGAAGACACTCCCACTGGTAGGCTAGCTTGCTGCTGGGGTCTGGCTGATTGGGACTGAGCAAGATGGGTCCGACATGCCCTGGAGCCCTTCCACTGTTCCCTCTCCTGCTGGCCAACCTCCTATGTCCTCCCCATCCCAAATTGTGAAGGTGGAGTCCCTTGGACTGGCTTGTACCCTCATGCAATCCAGGACCCCTCAGGAGATGTCAGAGAGCCTGTTTCAGCCAGTTTCCGCAGGCCAGGCCAAGGGACCCCACTGGTGCACGAATATGTGTACTGGGCCTCTAGTTAATAAATAATAATACAAAAATGAACTCTGTGTTTCCTGTCCTCACAATTGTAAACATACTTGTGCCCCACCCTGTATATAAAAACTCAATGATGGTCTCAGCAGCAGAATAGTGGGGACAACAGAAAAAAATTAGTGAAGCTGAAAAATACCCAAATTGAACAAAAAGAGTGAAAATAGGATGAAAAAATGAATAGAGCTTCAAGGACATGGGGAGTTATAGGAAAATATATAATACCCAAGACATTGCCATCATAAAATGTAGGAGAAAGAATTTAAAGTTGGAAAAGGATTTGAGGAAATAATGCCTGGAACATTTACAAGTTTCGCAAAAGGCATAAACCCACAGATGAAATAAACTGAAAGAGCATCATATAGGATCAATCCAGTGAAATCCATGGTAGGATACAGCATAATAAAATTTTGTAAAGTTAAAGACAAAGAAAGAGGATCTTAAAATAAGTGAGAGTGAACTTATATCTGATGTCCAGGAAAAACAGCTACAATAATGTAAATAAAACAGTATGGGAACTAGACATACAAATGCTACAGAAGATTGCCATTAACTGATCTTCTACCATCCTAGCTAATAAAAGAGAAACATGCAAATTGACCATACCCCTGAACACTTCCCATTGGCTAATCAGCAGGATATGCAAATTAACTGCCAACCAAGATGTCGACCAGCAGCCAGGCAGCTGAAGCGAACAGGATGCTTGCTTGCTCCAGTGATGAAGGAAGCCAAGGTTCCCCGCCTAACGCCACCCAGCTCTGAGTTCTGGATACAACAATGTTGCAATTATAGAAGCTAAACAAGATCCAGAAACCTGCTTTCAGCCAGCAGCAGGCTCAGAGCTTAGAGCTGCAGTAATGGCAACAGAGTTTCAATTATAGAAGCTAAACAAAGCCCAGATATCTGCTTTCAGCAGCCGAGGCCTCAAGCTGGAGCCGGCCTCAGAGCTAAAGCCAGCTCTCAGCTCCAGTGACAGCCATAGAAAGTAAACAAATCCCAGAATAAGAAAAAAAAAGAAAAGAAAAAAAGGAGAGGCTGGGAGCTTGAGTCACCCACCAGCCTGAAAACATCCCTTAGCCCCTCGTCCAGAATGGCCAGGCACCCCAGTGAGGACCCCATCCTAAAAGTGGTGTGGGCAGCCTAAAAACAGCCATCAGCCTATCATCCAGGCTGGCCAGGCACCCAAGCGGGACCCCCACCCTGATCCGGGACACCCTTCAGGGCAAACCAGCCAGCCCCCACCTGTGCACCAGGCCTCTATCCTATACTACAGGCAGGGCGGGACATCGCGAACTGCCATCTGGGCCCCATGTGCAGCCCTGGGCAGTGGGGCATAAGCCCCGCCCCCAGCTGAGACCCCTATGTGCCACCTGAGCCCCCAGCCGGGACCCCCGTGTTGCCTAAGCCCCGCACTGCTAAGCCCCGCCCCCAGCCGGGACCCTATGACTATTGGACAGCAGGAAAGTGCTGCTGGGCCCTGGGTCACTGTGGTGATCTGGCCATCGGTAAGTAGAAAAGTGCAGCCTGTAGGCAGCCCCCAGCTGCGCCTTATCAGGGAGCAGGAAAGCCAGGCCTGCGGGCAGCCCCAAGCTGGACCTGCTCCCCGGTTGCCATGGAGACCTGGAAGCGGGAAAGCCCGGCCTGTTGGCAGCCCCCAGTTGGGCCTGCTCCCCATTGCCATGGCGATCCTGGAGCAGGAAAGCCCGGCTTGCAAGCAGCACCCCCATCCTGGCCATAGCTCAAGGGAGAGTACAACATGCAGTGGAGGCCAGGATCCTGAGAGATCAACACAGAGGGGCTCCTGCTCCAAGCCTCCATGGTGTGGCTGGGGGCAGGCTCCCCACCACACACACGGGACGCCTGCTCCGAGCCTCTGCTGCCAGACTGTGGCCATCAGTAGGACATCCACTGAGGGCTCCCGGACTGTGATAGGGGCAGGCTGGGCTGAGGGAACCCCCACCCCCCAGTGCACGAATTTCGTACACCAGGCCTCTAGTCCTATATAATAAAAGGCTAATATGCAAATTGACCAAACAGCAGAATGACCAGTCACTATGATGCGCACTGACCACCAGAGGCAGATGCTCAATCCAGGAGCTGCCTCCTGGTGGTCAGTGAACTCCCACAGATGGAGCGCTGCTCATCTAGAAGCCGGGCTTACAGCTGACTAGTGCAGTAGTGGTGGTGGTGAGAGCTTTTCCGGGCTCTGTGGCAGCGCTAAGGACGTCCCACTGACAGCTTAGGCCACGGGCCTGAGCATCAGGTGGACATTCCCCAAGGGCTCCCGGACTGGGAGAGGGCGAAGGCTGGACTGAGGGACCTCCCCCCACCCCCTTCTGGAGTGCACTAATTTCTTATACCGGGCGTCTAGTCTTTCATAATAATGAAATTCAGCTAATCTTCTGTGGGAATTGAATCATGCATTTGAAAGTCCTCTGGTTTGTCCCAACAGAACTATGGACTTTACAGAGTCCTCATTTCTCTAGCAGAGGTTCTCTACCTGGGAAAATCTAATCATTAGCCCATGCCTAAGTGGGCAATATCCCCATAGAAGGAAAAGAAGTGAGAAAAGAAAAAGGAAAGGGAGGGAGAGAGGAAAGAAAGGAAGGGAGAAAACTCAATACCATGAGTTTTTACTCCCACACCATTTTGTATGATAGAAAACAAATTGGCAGCTTTGTCTGTGTGACTGGGTTTGTCTCATGACAGCCTTTATTTTGAAATCTGGCTTTTAGTCCATGCAACTTACAATAGTTTAATTGGATAAAGCCTATTCCATGGCAGATTACTTGAAAAGCCTGAGTTCTGTAGTCACCATTAATTCAATAGCTTTAGAAAAAAAATATACCCTTCTAAATTTTGTCCCTTGGGATAAAAAGGATTGTGCTGACTGCATTCTGTCATTGAGAGGAATAGGTGTGTAGTGAGGATTGAGAGCTAACTAGTTCTGTGGTTTTGTGGACAGACTTCCATTAATAATAGACATTTTAGCCACTCTTCCCAATCCCACCCTTTCAGCTCTCTCCCTGTTTTTCCATATGACTCTGGGGTTGCAGCTCCTCTAGAGCACTGTGAGGATGGTCAGCTAGGTTCTCTCCTATGCTATTGTATCGGAGGTGGTTGCCTTCTCCTTCTTATCCATCAATGGCCTTCATTTTATTTCAAAATCCCTGTATGTTCTTAAATCTCTCATATTCTAATTGCCTCTTTCTGATTCTCCTTAACTCTTATTTATGGGGAAAAGGAGGCTATTGTGTGTCAAATCCTGCAATCATTCTGAAGGTATTAATTAAATTTTAAGCTATTTTTATTTGTTATCCTGAATTATTCAATTGATTTTAGAAAGGGTGGGATTTAAGGTGTCTTTACCTCACTCTCATGTATTGTGATCCTTTGTGAAAATTATCAGTCATTTTATACATTAAGTGATGTTTCTGTGTATCTTGATTGATCAATCGATACAAAAAGAGAGATTTTATTTCTTATTTATCGACATGAAGAAATGTATCTCTCCCTTTTTACAAGATAATAATTTTAAATAAATCATTCTTAAATTTAACACTGTAATTCTAAGTGAAAAATATACTGCATGGACTTAGACATTATTCTAGAATGCAAGTTTGCTTAATATGGGTTGTGATTCAGAGTGTCTTTGAATTTTTTATTGATGAGATATAGGAGTATGGTTTATCAAAATGATCGTAACCACATGGGTATTCTAGAGGAGATAAGAACATCTCAGCACATACATGCCTTTGAAATTTCAAAAAGATTATGTTTGTGGTATGTAAATGTTGCTAGTCAATTAATAAATAATATTAACCGTTTTTCTTATCCATATGAATACACAAGACTATAAGAAAATATGCTTACATAAACAGGCATTTCCCCTAGGAAATATGGTTTTAGTTATAGTAGAGATTTTTTTTAACTGTGCTATGACTATTTCTGGGATATTCTTTGTGTCTCTTTTTCAGAGAAGTAAGTCTTATATGCTAATTTATATTCAAAACATCATCGCAGCCACTGACCAGAGTTTTCTTTTATGGTGTCTTTTGCTTCTTTTTTTTTCCTTACAAAAGAGCCAACTTACAAAATGATCTGTTAAGTCTGGGTCTTAACATTTTCTCATTTCTTTCCCCCTAAAAACAACCTAGAGAAGTATGACTAGTTTATTATTGCCTCAGTGACAATGTTTAAGGAGCACAGAATGAAAATACTAGTTTGTGGACAGGTAATGCTGGTTTGTCCAACATTTTATTACTCCTGCTGGCTTCATTAGAGCAATTTATGTTAATGAACAAGCTGATACTCCCTGCCCCCCTTTTATGCCAATGGTATTAGGTGATAATTTATGTTTTTAGACTATTCATCATATATTGGATATTCTATCTGATAACTTGATAAAAGCCAGGAGATAATTTGAGAAGTTGCCCCATATGTATTCAAATTAAATTAAAATTAAATTTGGAATAAAGAATATTAACATCAAGTCTGCATGAAAATCAGGTTAAATCAATAAATAAAGTGAAACTTGTATTTAGTGATCAATTATTATGTGTCATACATTGCTTTTGTTTCTTTATGTGTATCGAATCATTTCAATCCTCTTACCTTTATGTATATTTTCTTATTCATTTGGGGTATAATTACTATTTCAAATTTCAGGAAGGTAAACTGAGGTATGGAGAGATAAATAACTTGCTGAAGGTCATATTGCTAATGTGAAAGATAAGGGATATTATTACTAAAGTTGGAAAAAAATGTAAAAATTATAAGAATGCTAGTATTTAGCATTATCACTAGAATCTGTGAGTATAATTCTTATTGCATTGAATATTGGCATAGCCAATAACTCATGGCATGTCCTTAAAAGTGTAAAAATTAATTCCTGTCAAATATAAATAAG